>NC_139674.1:3017224-3072224 GCF_951799395.1 Argentina silus | reverse complement strand
CACACACACACACACACACACACACACACACACACACACACACACAGTTGAATGTGGAGAGAGAGGTTGCGAAACAAAACCAAAAATAAATAAATAATACAAAACTTGGAAATAAATAATAAACAGTGATTATTATTGTTACTATTTGCACACCAAGTTTATGGGAGGTTGTTTAGCAGGCATTGTGTTTGGGGAGCCTAGGAGAGAGAGTCAACATGGTAATGGGGAAATCTGCCAAGGAAAAAGGTTATGCATAATTTATGGTGGATTAGTTTGGATGTAGAGGTCAATGAAGGCTAAATAGACTGATCCACAGACTGGGAGAGGTGGGAGTGGAATAGAGCAGCAGTGTCCTGGGGGGGTCTGGGTGCTTAGCACAGATGCACTTGCTCTTCATTAACACAGGAACCATCAGCTCACACATCTGTCAGCCCCATCATCAGTATCTTGCGTGTGTGTGTGGGTGTGGGTGTGGGTGTGTGTGTGTGTGTGTGTGTGCGTGCGTGTGTGTGTGTTACAGGACAGGCTTTTCCTATCGTTACCAGTGTGTACTATTTGACCTGAGTTATGTTCATAGCTCTGTGCAGAATGATAAAGGTACAATTAAAAAAATTAAAAGTCTGTTCCCGGAATGGTGGAGCTGTTTTGTGATTTATCCACAATGGTAGCGCAGGGCTCTGCTGTCCGGGGCAGATGTATTGGGGTTCCCAGCAGACTGAGAGCTGGTTGTTAAATGATCTCCATCGGCCAAGCTTCTGTTCTAGTTGACATTTCCTCCTCTGGCTTACAGCATCTCTGGGCTAAGGGGGGCTGTGGGTGGGTGTTGGGGGGGATGGGGGGGGGATGGGGGGCGAAATGTCAGAGCACTATCTGTGAGAGTACGATATCACTGAGGACTCGAGCTATACAACACACACCGGGCCCCGATGTGACTGATGACTCACAGGCAGACACAGACACTCACACACACACACACACACACACACAGATATATATACACACACACCAAAAGAGGCATGCCAAAACAACCTGCCAATTATTCACCCAAATGGAACCTAGCAGATATAAGCCACAGGAAAATGGTACCACAAAATACCACAAAAGGATGAAATAAAAATACTCAGATACCTTCAGATACTCAAATATTATTTTTTACAACCTACCGTATATTACACATGTGTAATAACCAACCCATACACACGTTACGACCGAGGTCAATGAATAAGTGGCACATCAAAGGAGATTTCAATATTCAATATTTCACAAGCTTGCCATGAAAGCTAACTTCACGACACAGATCTCCCTATTCCGTACATTTATTTGATAATAAATGATATTAAAAGATGTATGAAGATCATCTCAGAGGAGCGTGGGCCGTCATTTGCACGGGGGGCAAAACAGGGATTACGGCTCACCATGTCAGCCACGCGCTATCTCATTATTCCTGCCTCTTGATGTTTCATGAGTGCGGTGCTATTTGGGACACAAATTCA
Organism: Argentina silus; assembly: GCF_951799395.1. NCBI lineage: Eukaryota > Metazoa > Chordata > Actinopteri > Argentiniformes > Argentinidae > Argentina > Argentina silus. The sequence continues at coordinate 3,070,731 of NC_139674.1, read as the reverse complement.
CTTCAGTAGAACCTCAGGCTTTAAAAGCGAAGGAGTTGACAGGTTTTTAACACCAGACATTCATCAAAACCCCGCAAACGGATGGAATAATCTTATGAAAATCAGGCAGTGGACTGGAATGAATGGAGCGAAAGGAGGGAGAGAGAGAGAGAGAGAGAGAGAGAGAGAGAGAGAGAGAGAGAGAGAGAGAGAGAGAGAGAGCGAGTGAGTGAGAGACAGAGAGACGGGGAGAAAGAGAGAGAGAGAGAGAGGGAGAGAGAGAGAGAGAGAGGGAGAGAGAGAGGGAGAGAGAGAGGGAGAGAGAGAGAGAGAGAGAGAGAGAGGGAGAGAGAGGGAGAGGGAGAGGGAGAGAGAGGGAGAGGGGGGGAGAGGGAGGGATGGAGTCTTGTGGTTAATTACAAAGGAGGATTTATTTTAGATTTGGTTCTATGCATTCCGAGCAGCCTACGAGGCTGAACCTGTCAGGGCGTTGGATTGCTGCAGCACAGCCAATCGCAAAGGAGCAGGGTAATTAGCACGATACTGTATTCACTTTAAAGAAACATGAAGGGGGGTTTTGATGATGAAAGCAAATTACAGAGCCCTAATGACACTCATTTTGGATCTTTTCAGGCTCTTTTGTCCCACTGTGGCTCTTTAAACGGCGGTGGAGGAGCTCTCCTGGAGAGCGCGCGTGTGCGTACGTGCGTGCGTATGTGCGTGCGTGCGTGTGCGTGTTTTCTCTGTGCTGCAGGGGGGATGTTGAGACCAGAAGAGGGATAGGGATTGACAATGGACCCGCTGCATTCTGAAATGCCTGTGCAAAATGAAGACACACCAAATTTGCTTAAAAGGGTCTTTGAGCTGTCATTACTGCGCAGGGGTCTGCTGTGCATGTCAATGTGCTGGGGAGAAGAGGGTGGGCACTGGGCCAGCGGGTGGGAAGGGGGGGTGACGGGTTTGCAGTGGCACTGTGTGTGTGCGTGCGGGCGGGCGTGCGTGCATGCGTGCGTGTATGCGTGTCTGTGTGTTTGGTCTGGGGGTGGGGGTGGGGGTGGGCACCTGGCCAGGGGATAGGGAGAGCTGGGCAAGGAGAAGAAACTTCAACTCAGCACGAGATCAGGGCCAGCTGCATAACAGTAACAGTGGCTTTGCTGAAAGCGATCCCCCGATCCAATGCATTAAGCCTCGTTTCTTCATCGCCGCAACAAAGGTCATTAGATAGGTCTTTGTGCGGGCTAACGTCAGAAGAAAACCTGAAAGCTGCAGCCATGACATTTTCGACGGTTATTCCGTTATTCAGCTTTTTAAATCCCTTGCAATAAGCCACAAACTATGTATCAAAAAGCTTCAGACTGTGGAGGCTCACCGCTGATCTCATATCAGATATGACCGGTATTATCATAAGAGCAGATCTGCCGTCAGTGGGAAGGGGCGGCTCCTGCTGTACTGTAACTATCCCCAGCGTTGGCAGATCAGTGTTTTCATCAGCACGAGGCGTTTCGGCAGGATTTATTACCCCGAGCCCCTCGCTGTTGACACGAGTGTGATACCATTTGGTGTGAGATAGTGTCCCACCGCGGCGTGTAATGATGTTATTCCCTCTTCCTATCAGCAGCAGATGAACCGTGCGCCGATACCTTCTCCCAGCCAGATTAGATCTGCCTTGTTTTTTATTTCATAACTGCCAACGCCGCTTGCCCTTGGAATCCGAGGAGCCCGGGGGTAACGCGACACGCCAGCGGTGGGAGGCCACCGCAGAGATTGCGTCGTTCGCGCGGTAGGAATGCCGGGAGATAGCGTAATGTTATGACGGCGTCATTTCCAAGGGGCCGGGGGGGGTGGGGCGGGGGGGGGGGCGTTTAAGTGATTACAAGAGCTCCAAATGAACTGAGAGTGGTGTGTCAGCGGTGTACAACAGGAGATAAGCTGCAGGGGGGGGAAAGTCTCAGGAGTTGTAATTTAATCCCATCACCTGATGTTCCGAGGGCCACCCCTCCATCTTGTTTTATGGCAGATTGGATCAATAATCGGGGCTAACAAACACGTCGCTAGGCAGAGAAGACCAAACAGCGCAGTAGGAGAACGTACCGCGTCGCCATACTTACCAGACTGGCACAATGTGTCTTCATTGAGCATCAACGGAGGGTTGAGGGCAAGTTGTAATTCAGCAGAGGCCGAGGCCGAGGCCGAGGCAGAGGCCTCTTGAGTCGCGTAACCGGCGTCGCCGCCGCCGAACAATGTCGCCTCACGCGCGACGGCCGTCAAAACAAAGCTAAAAAAAAAAAAAAGGAAACGAATGGTTTTCAAGTGCGCGGCGAGACCTTGGGACGCGCTCGCAAACATGTTTCCCTTTTAACGCCGTTCCTTTTTTTCCCCTTTCTTTTCTTTTCTTCCAGGCCCCGTGCTTGCTCGATTACTTTTCCTCCTGACACTTATCTGTCATGAACTGCGCCTTGGCGTTTTGTACGGGATTGATTTATCTGTCTGCCTGCTGAGTTGTTAATGTTGAGCGGCCTGTCGTGGAGGGCGTAATCGAGCCTCTCTTGTGTGGGCATTGTGTGAACGGTGCAGAGTGGGGAGCCGACACGTGAACGAGCGTCTCCGGCTCACGCTCCCTCTCTTCCTCGCCTTGATTACCGGCGCTTTACTTGTCTCCATTAGAATCCACAATTAGGTCTGATTGGAGCTTTTTGTCTCATTGAGGTGTTCGGGTCCCTGCCCTCTTGAGTGGCTTCATTCAAGTTCGCTTCGTACTTGTGTGGAGAACGGATTGTGAAGCGATCCTGTTTAGGATCACAAAGGAACAACGAGTTACGTAATTTACTGAAAGAACACGAAATTGAAGGATGTTTTACTTTAAATCTATGTGAAGTAAGAAATATGGATGGATATCAGGAGCCAGCTTCCATCATGATCTATACTAGATTCTGATAACAATTCAAGGTGCCTTTATGGCAAATTTATAGGTATGTTGTGTCATGAAGCCTAGCCTGCACAGTTTATTACATGCTCTGAATACCAGGAGAGTCATGATAAAATATTGCAATATAATTTCCATATAACAATTCACCCTGGGTGTCACCTGCCTCCTGCCTCCTGCCTCCTGCTCATCGCTGCTATGCATTTTAAAATGTTACTTCTTTTTTTTCTCTCTCTCTCTCTCTCTCTCAATCTCTCTCTGTCTCTCTCTCTGTCTCTCATTCTCTCTCTATGTCTCTCATTCTCTCTCTCTCTGTCTCTCATTCTCTCTCTCTGTCTCTCATTCTCTCTCTCTCTCTACCTCTTTCTCATTCTCTCTCTCTCTCTCTGTCTCTCATTCTCTCTCTACCTCTTTCTCATTCTCTCTCTCTATCCCATTCTCTCTCTCTATATATCTCAATCTCATTCTCTCTCTCTCTCTCTCTCTCTCTCTCTCTCTCTCTCTCTCTCTCTATCCCTCTGTCTTTTCAGGGCCAGTTTGGGTGTCATGATATGCAAATGAAAGTGTGAGAATGTGCCCTACTTCTTTTAAAATTAGACATTTGCGTGTATGATGAGGCTGCGTCACAGAGCCCTCCTCCAATACAAAGAGCCATGATTAGACTGATACTCCTGAAGACACACACACACACACACACACACACACACACAGACACACACACACACACACACACACACACACACACAAATGTCTTACTGGAGTCACAGCACACCACAGCTACCTAACTTTACTGTCTCTTCATGGTGTCACCTGACAAGATAAAGGTTGAATGAATATGAAAAAGAATGGATCACAATAAAAATGCATTTGGAATTGAAATTATGATTTGGGTGTGTTTTTTTATATTAACAATGTTTTTTATATTAACCATTCCACCCTCCTCTCTCTCCCTATCTCCCAATGTCTCTCCCCCACCCCTCTCTCTCCCCCACCTCTCTCCCCCACCCCTCTCTCTCCCCCACCCCTCTCTCTCCCCATGTCTCTCCCCCACCCCTCTCTCTCCCCCACCCCTCTCTCCCTCTCCCTCTCTCCCCATGTCTCTCCCCCACCCCCTCTCTCTCCCCCACCCCTCTCTCTCTCTCTCTCCCTCCCTCCACAGCTCGTATCGTACGGACCAAGCAGTGGTGTGAGATGTTGCCATGTCTGGATGACGAGGGCTGTGACCTGTTAGTAAACAAATCAGGCTGGACTTGTACACAACCTGGCGGCAGAGTCAAAACCACAACGGTGAGTTGTTCTCCCGACCCCCCCACCCCCCCACCCCCCCCCCCCCACACACACACACACACTCCTGCATTCTCCCCAACCACTGGCTCCACATACGTAGTTACCCACCAAATGACGCCTTTCTCTCGGCCTACAATAGCTTTTAGGGGTTCACCGCTAATGTGTAGCCAGGCACTTACCAACTGGAGCCCTCCCCGACTCGCTCACAGTGTTTCACAGCTTGGCTTGTGGCCAGTTATCCTCCAACCCCCCCCACCCCACCCCCCCCCCTCCCTCACCACCACCCCCCTCCCTCACCACCACCCCCCTCACCGCCCACCCCCTTCCCCCTCGGCGCACAGGGAGCTAGCTATAGCTACCGAGCTGGCAGCTGAGAGAGCCTGTTAATAAGAGTAGCCAGGTACACCTACAGTACAAGGCACCTAAAGTGCTTCTCCCTTCCCCTCTCCACAATACGGCAGTTTGTTTACCTTCTCATCACTGGCAATTAGCTTGAATTAAAGCCGCTCTTAACGCTAATGATTGGAACAGATGGGAAATCACTGCAGGTATTTTGCGAGACGCCGCCTTCGCTCCCCGCTCTCCCCGCTTCCCGTTTCCCCCGCTCCGCAGACGACACTTTCACCCCCGCCCGCCTCGCCATCTCCAGTAATTAAAGACTTTTAATTTGGGCGACATTTGTTACGCAACTGTGTCTCTCTCTCTCTCTCTCTTTCTCTCTCTCTCTCTCTCCCTATTTGCACCCTCTCTCTCTCTCTCCCCGTCTCTGAATGTCAACTCCGTGAACCCCGGCAGGCCTCGGGGGCATCATTAATGCATCTGTCATACAGTGTTTCACTCATCAGCTGACTAACTTGTTTACTCGTGTGCTGGAGAGTCACGGAGCGCCTCGGATTTGTGTTCCATTCTCCCAGGATGGAAAAAATGGAAATGGTACGGATGGTTATCAGACGCGGGTATTGCTCGCGGTCTTGTGTTCGACGTGCTAGCCTCTTAGCACGGTGAAGCACGCTACTCTACCTGATAACTTATCTTAGGAAACCATATACCGCATGCAGAGGATTCTAAAACCCATCTGTTATGTTTGACAGGTGTGTGTGTGCGTGTGTGTGTGTCTGTGTGTGTGTGTCTGCGTGGTGTGTGTCTGCGTGGTGTGTGTGTGTCTGCGTGGTGTGTGTCTGCGTGGTGTGTGTGTGTGTGTGTGTGTCTGCCTGCGTGGTGTCTGCGTGGTGTGTGTGTGTGTGTGTGTGCCTCCAATGTGTGTGTGTGAGAGAACAGGCGAGGGGGGGTCTCAGTTCTATTTCTAACCAGGGTTATTCATCAGGCCCCTGTTGACGTCCTCTTGGAGCTGACAGGTATTCATGCCTGCTCCAGCGTTCAGTTGGGCGGTCAGGCACCCAGCCAGTCACCAGGTGGCTGAGGAGGAGCTGCCTGTCTGGGGGGAGACGGATGGCTCAGAGCCCCTGAGTCTGGAGAACGGAGAGGCTGCCTCTGCATTGCATAAAGGCTGCCTCTGAAAGGTCCAGTGAGCATGTTTAGCCCGTCTCTCATCTCAGAAGAGACAAGGCACAGGGGTGGTTGGCTGAGCCTGCGTTGCGGGCCGACTCTTTCGAATAGAGCCTCGTTTTTATGACGTGTCGTGCGTGACAGTTGTATGTGTGACCTCGTTCTTGTTGAGGCTGACCTATGTCGTTCCTATTGCGGTACGGGTCACAACAGGGCATGTGGATGATGCTTATGAATCTCTCTGTCTTTCCTCACTTTCTTCTACCCCTTCCCTCTCTCTCTCCCTCTCCCTCCCTCCCTCTCCCTCCCTCTACCTCCCTCTGTGGTGTCATCCATCTTGGTCTGACACGGCCAGGAGAGTGAGGAGCTGGTGTTGGAGCTGCCAATATCAACATTATAGATTTTGTCAAGGGCAACTCTGAAGGCCTACGTATCAAGATTGATACCATACAGCAGTAAACTGCATTGTTTATCGGCTACCTTTATGAGTCATACTCACCTTGAGTAATATGTATGTACAGTACACACACATTTATGGCCAAGTTAATCTACCGTCGTCACAATGCCATAAGCAGTTAATTTGTCACTGCACTGAGGACAACGCTCAACCTAATATCTTCACAAAGGAGTTAAATATGTCATTTACCTCACCCCAGCAGTGTTAAACGCCGCCTAATGTGGTTTACTGCTTCTCAGAGACGTCCTCTGATGGTGATATAATATTAGTTCCAGCAGTCATCTCCGATATTCTTCCCATTGAATGGCTTATTGCCTGCCTCTCTCCTGAGAAGTGGAGGCCTCACGTGATGGCCCCCTCTATATTTTACTGGCAGATTAAACAACAGAAAGAGCCATTCCAACTCGCTGTGTGGCGTCAATGGGACCCGGCAAACGCTGGGGGAGGGAGCCATTATAGGAGAGTGAAATCATCTCAGGTTCCCTTATGATATTTCTGACAGCTTAATAGGACGAGCAATTCAAAAGAAGTCTGGGAGAAAGCAAGCTATGTGAGAGAGAGAGAGAGAGAGAGAGTGAGTCAGAGAGAGAGGGAGATTGTGAGTCGGAGGGAGAGGGAGAGGGAGAGAGAGAGAGAGAGAGAGGGCGAGAGAGAGAGAGAAAAGCTTGAGCCAGTCTGACAGAATTCGAGGCATTTTCAAATTGGAACACATCAAGGTGTGACCGTTGTCTTTTATGGTTTCAGACCATGTTCACTTTGTGAAAAGGAATCCGTTTCTTCAACAGTTCATTTCATGAATGTGTGATAATTACCCATTCCTGTCAGAAAATAACCTGTTAAAAGTAAGATATCTGATGTTCAAAAAGACAGCTCTTAGACTCACTACAGTACAGCAGACTTTGTATCACAGCAGAAACACAGTCCCCTTCAAATCAATATTTACCACTCTTCAAATATCATCTTTCAAAAGCTTTATCACCCAAAACCCTCACTTGTTACAGTGTACTGCGTTGCAATTGAAATTTGTCAAGATTGCTTGCACTGTCTCTGGAAGTCTGCCTTTCGGATGCCCTCATTCATTCAGAACAAACATTGACTCAACTGCAATCTCCAGGCTTGTCTGGAACACTCTTGATTCACAATGATTAAACACAACAAACAGCCGTCTCCGTTGTGGGGATACACGGCTCCTCTGCTTTAACACACTGATTATACCGTGCACGGAGGGTGAGGCGCTTAAGTGTCCGGTGATGATCTTAATCAGCTGTTCCATTAGGTCTAGCCTGATTGGGCTATTTAGACACGGAACAGAGTGTTGTGTAGGTGGCATCCACTGAGAGAAGGACTCTGATTACTGTAATCAGGACTGTTCTACAGCTGGAGGTGGAGGAGAGGAGCCCTTGTTTCTCGGTGAGGGTTCAGTTGAGTGTGAGGAGGTGCTAGGAACAGAGTGGGGGTACTTAATGAAGTGGAATGGGGGGGTAGTTCGCTGTGTCTTTGGAGGCTTCCTCTGAGTGCAGGAATAAGGTGTGTTTTGGGTGAGAAGATTTAATAAGGAGGTGGGTGTGTGTGGGTGTGTGTGTGTGTGTGTGTGTATGCAGGTATGTGCGTGCGTGCGTGCGTTTCTGTGATTGTGCACAACCGCACATCTACAAAGGTGGCTGAGCAAGAAGAGTCGTTTTTTTTCCCCCCCTGCCAACATGTCTAATATTTGTGTTTATACTTACCCATACATCTTTGAGTGTGTTCAGCCGAGTGTTAAAAGAGCTCTTTGGAATGGGGTCGTGAAGAGGGCTGGGCCCAAGCCTATCACACCGGAGAGGCTAGGAGATGACAGGAGTCCCGGTAGTGCTGGAACTGATACAGCCCTCTGTAATTGATCCCTTTGGGCCCTGCTGGCACCACAGGACACATCCAGTTGAAGCTTTAACAGCGGCACCACTGAGAGGACAGATGCTTGGCCATGCAAACAGACTCCTACGGCACTGCAAACCATTAGCTCTCTCTCTGCCAACTCTTGTCCCGGCCAGCCAAGTCAGCACTACTACCTACCCCTTGCCCTCCCCCTTGCTCGTCCAACGTCCAGTCCTCCATTTTGAAAGGAGTCACTGAAAAACAGACGGAAAGACGGAGGCGTAGACGGGACGTGGCTGAATGGAGATCTCACCTACGTTGTTTGTTTGGTTTTTTTGCACCTTTGTTCTTCACCTACCCAGTAGGTGTTGGGAGCGTTTGACTCATTTCGGGCTATTTTTCCGTTCCCTTGTTCGTTGGGTAATCAAGGTGTGTCCGCTTGCATGTTAGTCACGTGGTCGACACTGCAGCGGCCCAGGCCGACGGCCTCAGCGATTGGCCAGAACTGTCTATTGTACCCTGAATAAGCAGGAAGTCGAAACCAGCTCCCATTCATCGGAGCCAAGCAACGGGTTTGTTCCAAGAAGCAGAGAACTCAAAAGACAAATACTTGTCAAAAGCCGAAATTGGTCTCTCATTTCTCCTCGGCCAGAGTAGTTGGTAACGTGTCTTTGTGTTCTCCAGGTAGGTGGTTTACCACTGTATAATGTAATACACAGTGCCTTCGGAAAGTATTCATACCCCTTCACTTTTTACACATTTTGTTATGTCATAGACATCATTGAAAATGGATTAAATTAAAAGAATTTGCCATCAATCTACACATAATACCCCAGAATGACAAAATGAAATTTCAGTAAATGTATTAAAATTCAAATACAGAAATACCTCATATACATAAGTATTCAGACTCTTTGCTATGACGCTCTTAAAATTAGCTAAAATGCAAACATTTCATCAACAAATCACTCAATAAGTTAAAATTGAGTCCATCTTAATGCAAGGATAATAGTTCATGTAATTTTGGTATTAATATCTTTGTTTTTATAGGGTCTCTGATTTGCATAGGAATCAATTACACACATGTACATGTGGTATTTCTGTATTTCAATTTGAATCAATTTACTAAAACTCCTAAATAACTGTTTTTGCTTTGTCATTCTGGGGTATTGTGTGGATTGATGGCAAATTCTTTTAATTTAATCCATTTTAAATTGAGTCTATAACACAACAACATGTGGAAAAAGTGAAGGGGTCTAAATACTTTCCAAGGGCACTGTATATATATATATATAAATAATGTTAGCTTGACAATGTCCATCAGAACAAATGTACTCCCACACACACACAGATCTCTCTGGAAAGTTTGAAAATAATGAGAGTATGAAAAATGTATTTGCAGAGGTGAACGTTTTTGAGGGGAGGAATTGTAATCATTGATTACTGTGTATTGTTGCTGAAGCTTTTTCACAATACCATGAAAATGAGGCATGTAGTATGTGTGTCTGTCTGTGCGTGCGTGCGTGCGTGCATGCGTGCGTGCGTGCGTGTGTGTCATTCCTTGCTTGAGCTTCATCACTCTAAACCTGACAATCCCCCCCCCCCTCCCTCCCCTTTCCTCCCCCACTCTCCCCCATGTGATTTCAGGCTCTATGACGTGACAGGGGTCCATCTCGAAACTCAGTCCCTCTACAACTATGGCGGAGAGCATCGGTGACCCTGACAGACAGCTCCAATCAACCACTGGTCCAGAACAGACATGAAACACAAACACAACCAACTTCAAACCACGGTGGGCCTTATAGACTCGGCAAGGTACAGAACGACTCAAAACGACTCGATGATTCAGCATGGAACATAACAAGTAAACAATCTCTTGAATCTGTTTACGATTCTGTAGAATAGCATCATATAATGATCCAGAGAATGTTGGAGGCTCCGTTTGCCTCTAAGGCTCAAGGTCTCTCTGTGTACACGTTTGCTACGATAAATCCATTGTGTAATGGCATTAGGAAAAGCCATTGATTTCTGCCCTGATTTTCCTTTGTTCTATTGGCATGTCTTACAGTATATGCTGTATTGTGTCAATTACTGAGCATGACATCCATCTGCAGGATAACACCACACGCCACCCAGGCCAGACTGTCTCATAGTATGTTTTTCATGAATCAGACAAAAACCCATGTCGTAAATGTGCACAGATCTCGTAATAAAATGATACAGGCGGACCTATATCACAGTAAAGCCTGTGATACAAACATGGCCCTCCTGCTATATGGTCTATAATGTCAGCATTTATGCTTTTACATTTCAATATAGATACGTGGGATGAAAGACACATGACTGTTTATGCTCCCCTGGAGAATAATGGCCCTCTCACTGCGGGTGATAAATGTGTGTAGTGTGGTGTATATGTGTGTAGTGTATATTTGTGCAGTGTATGTGTGTGTAGTGTATATTTGTGTAGTGTAAGTGTGTGTAGTGTAGTGTATATGAGTGTGTAGTGTATATAAGTGTAGTGTAGTGTATATTTGTGTAGTGTATATTTATGTAGTGTATATGTGTGTAGTGTCGTGTATATGAGTGTATAGTCTATATAAGTGTAGTGTAGTGTATATTTGTGTAGTGTAAGTGTGTGTAGTGTCATGTATATGAGTGTGTAGTCTATATAAGTGTAGTGTAGTGTATATTTATGTAGTGTATATTTATGTAGTGTATGTGTGTATAGTGTAGTGTATATTTATGTAGTGTATGTGTGTGTAGTGTAGTGTAGTGGAGTGTGTAGTCTATATAAGTATAGTGTAGTGTATATTTGTGTAGTGTATGTGTGTGGAGTGTCTGCCAGTTGTTTTCCCATGGGGACCATACCGCCCGCTGACAGACGACAATCTATAATTTGTCTGTCCGTTTTACTGTACGGACGTCAAAGTAAATAGGAGTTAAACTATTGATGGATAAGCGAAAGCATCCATTTCTTTTCCTGATGGAGCCCACGCTGAGCTTACGTATGTGATCTCATATTGAGGTTTACTGTACTGTACACTGTGTAATGTACAGTACACGGCGTCTCGATTTAGAAACAGGCACTCCTTTGAAGTGTTGAGGAAATGTGATATGAAAAGGGGCTGATTAAGATAACACCAGCAATAGCTTTGAAATCTCTCTCTCTCTCTCTCTCTCTCTCTCTCTGTCTCTCTCTGTCTCTCTCTGTCTCTCTCTCTCTGAGAACGGGCGGAGGAGCAACAAGGGGATATCAAAACACAAACTAACAAGAACATGTGTAACGTACCTCAATTCTCCAAACTGCTTTTTTTAAAATTATTATTATTATTATTTTTTAATATCATATCTGCTTCAGGAAATCTTCTGTACAATTATTCCATCACTTATCATTCTAAATGATATGATTTTTCATCTCTATTTTTTTTTGGGGGGGGAGAACATGATATATATCATTCTGCCTGCCTTCCACAAAAATGTAGGATGAGTTATTTCTTCTTAATTCGTCTTGATCGTCGTGCCCTTGATTGGGATATTTGGGGACAAACGGATCACTTTGCCTGCATGCCTGCCTGCCTTCCACACAAATTAAGATGGGCCACTGTGGTATGACATTTTGGTTTGACGTGTCGGATGAGTTCTCTGGGTGTAAATGTCAGGCTGGGGCCATATGCTCTGCCTCAGTAGTCTGCTATCCCCAACACCCAGGTGGAAAACTCCATATGTTCTCCAAATAAACACTCATCTTTGGCTCCGGTGGAAGCATGGGGATACACACACGCGCAAAACACACACACACACACACACACACACACACACACACACACACACACATAGACAGACACATGCAAAATACAAATACACACACACACACACACACGCACACACTCACACACACACATGCACACACACACACACACACACACCCTCCTCCCTCCATCCAGCTCCACAGAGAGACAAGAAGCCATATTTTACCTGCCTGAGTTGAGTTGTTTTTCTTGTTCGTGGCAAAGTGTGATGGGAAAATATAGATAATTATTGATTGATTCGTTCTGTTGCCCTCGTAACCGGAGGGATCGCAGCCGTTTGATGTGTACTGAAGCTGTGTGTCTCACGGCCTGACAACACCGGTGAATTCTGCAAATGCAACACCTCATGCTCTTGTCTATAATGTGACACCACACGCTCTTTCTTATACCGCGTCACCCGAAAGGTTGAAACCCTCTTGAGCATTTAGTTACATCCAACAGCTCAGTTATTTTCCACAGTATCATAAAAAAAAAAATCAGTTCCGGAGGCCAAAATAAAATCTATGCAGAAGGAATAGGCTATCATATTTTTGTTCATATAAACTATAGCAATAATCATAGCCTCGCCTGCGATTGTTATTTACAAGGCACAATCGCTCACATTCATTGCTCCGTTAACAGACAGCCCTCCATTTCACTGGGATGAGATTTTTAAGAGATAAGTCACTGTTCACAGTTTACCACAGAGAGCGAGGGAGATACTTGAGCAGCACAATGCGAAGGACGATTGTGTCGACAGAATCTCGCAGCCTGCGGTCTATTTAAATCCATTTGCATCCAAACTCCCCGGAGATCTCCCAGAGACACCTTGCCACCGCGCAATGCCATTCCCATTTCCCATAAGTCATTGGTTATCCAGCCCTAGATTAATCTCTGCAGCACCACTAGAGGGCAGTGTCAATGCCATCCCACAGTGCTAAGGGCAGCGGTGTCCAGAGTTGGTTCTAATTACCTGGGCGTGTATAGCACTTGTGTATTAGCCCAGGCTTGTCTCTCTTCTTAGTGTTGATACTCCTGGGTCATTTCATACCTTCTCCACTGCAACCGTGACATTATCTTATTAAACGGAGGTTCGTTTAGATCCTGATTGGCCCCCGCTGCCATCCCCTGGTTGTTTTATCTGCAGACATGCTAGCGTTTAATCTAACACCTGCCCCCCTTTCATGGCAATTTGCACTCTGTGTAATTGTCAAGAGTTCATCATTATGAATTAAGCAGCAGCGAGATCTTGGAAGGCATCAATGCCTTCATCAAGTTGGCTGGAGAGAGAGAGCACCCGGACCAGATGGCGTCGGATGTTTCCCAGATTTTCTTTTGCGGAGGATTAATTGTTTTACAGTTCTGCTCCGTAAGACTTGTTTTCTTATTGGGTTAACACACCCAGCGGAGTTCTAAATATTTGACTGCCAGAACATATTCGACCCGACAATTAATAAGCTGTCGACTTTCTCATTTTCCGAAAAGTCCTTTAATAGAGCTTTGCACATTGAAGAGACTTAATGCAATCAACTGTTATGAAATGGGAGCAAACGCAAGGTCTACCCACACCAGGAATATTAAAGTTACCATTGATTACCATTGATTTCGCCTGTGTTATGACAGCTTTTGTGTTTCTATTGATCTCCAGGTCTCTTAACACAGTCAGCAGCAGAGACACCTGGGGGAACGAGGGGGTGACGTCCCACTCTGGCCTCTGGAGAAGCTGTTTCCTATGCCCTGGCCCCTGTTTTCCTGTCTCCAAGGCCCCCCTCCATCCACTGTAGATACCCTGCTGTCTGTCATTGGATCAACATGTCTGTCCGCCTCTTTTACATGTCTGCTTTGTAAATGAGCAGCGCCCACTAGTGCCACGGAGGTCTGGTGCCTGTTAGCGCCTTGGCCAGAGCACATGGAGATCCGGGGGACGTTTTGGACTACTTTTACGCTACTGTCTGCTGTGATCATCGAAGGGAACCTTCTCTTCCTTCACCTGTCCTCTTTGTTTAAACTGTCACGGATCCAGAGAGGCAGGAGTCCCAGAGGACACGGGATCGCTCCAGACCAGAACCCTGCAGATGCCTGAGCCGGCACCAGACTGTGGACCGACCCAACTGCTCACTGCTAGCCCTGTGAATAGGCCTTCTGCTGGAGTTCACCGTGGCACTCTTCATATTTTTATAGACCAAAGAGGAAAAAATAACTACAATTTGAGACACAATGGACCAGCTGGCTAAAAGAAAGGGATACTTGGAACTTGCATTTCGTCGCTAAGCAACAATGACCAGCCCATGCATAGATGTGGAATTTTAGAGGACAGACTAGGTACTTGTGCAAACTGAACATAGAGGCTAGAGGGATTCATGTACACAATCAAAGGAGGACCTTTAAAAACTTTGCTGACATTTTTTCTCGGACTAAACCCACCACTGTATTTTGAAACTGGAGATATAGGTACTGTATACATATATCTGTGTATAAAATTCAGATTTGCATTTTTCAATAGCTGCAATTTGGGACAGTTTGCAATAAGCATGGTTGGTAACAGTAAAAGAGTAAAAACTGCTGATCATCAGACAAAAAGAGAATATTGAAGCTGTCATTTATGATTGCGGAGGGGGGATAAAAAAAAAAGAAGTCATTAAATGTATTTTGAAAGGCCTAAAAGTTATATATTTAACAGTTTTATATGTTGTACCTTTGTAGAGAACCTTATTCGACATGAATAATGTGGTCACAATGCTGGTAGTAGAACCGTGGAACGTAGAACAAGTTCTGACGTTCCTACGCTGCTGGTTTGTTCTGCTACATTTCTGTTCTCACGTCAGTGGCTGCTTTCTCTCATACCCCATCTCCCGACATGACGCAGACTCGCTGTTTATCAAAAAAAAACATGAGAAGAAAAAAAAAAAAAAGGAATAAGACATGAAATCAACCGATCACGGAGAACTACAGAACGTTATATCCACGTTAGTTAAATGGAGCCATTGGAACTTGCTAATTGCTATTGTTATTGTGAAAGGTGTGGAATACTGACTAATGATTCCTCTATGGATTTGATCTAATTTATTTTTGTGCTTGTGTTTTGTTGCACAGTGCTGACCTCTTGAGTGGCAACCGTTCACACGCGAAAGAGGGAGGGGGGGGGGGGGGGGGCATTGAGCGGAAGTCTTAGAATCATTTACATGAGATACTTTTTTATCATGAAATATTTTAAGAATAAATTAAATACATGAAAGAACCATCACTTGCAAATATAGAAGCTTCGTATTCAGGCTCACGACATTTATTCAAAGAAAAAAAAAAAAAATCATATTGATCTTATTCTGTACATCGTCTTTTATGTGTTCTGTGTTTATGTTCTGTTCTGTGTCCTATGCCGTGAACGAAGAATGGACTGGTTTATTTCTAGCATTCTCCCCACGAGGTTGTCTATGTAGTCATATGGAAAGTCTGAATATGAGTTTAACATTATGCATACAGTACATATCTAATACACACATAAATGCCTGCTTAACGAAGCTAAATCAAATGATTTATGGAGACAGTCGAACTGGGATTTGATTACAATATTCATGAATATGGAACGATGGTATCGATGGTGCTGATAGGGCTTGTCATTCAGACTGACAATTAGGGCTAATAGAATGGATAATGGGGGTGAACACACTCCTCGTATTTATGTAACGCGATTCCACTATAGAACTGTACTTGTACACCCATACCATTATACTGGACTGTAGCCTCCATAAACAGAACTGTCAAACATGGTCATTTTGTTGCACTATACAGTAAAGTGTATCAGGGGAGGCTGGTGGAGGTAGAAATCGGAGGTGGGGCTCATTGGGTTATCGAACGATACCATTCCTCGTTCCATTCCAATGCGTTACAATGAGCCCGTCCTCCGATTCCTACCTCCGCCAGCCTCCCCTTGTGTATGTATGTATATGACGTTGTCATCTGATCTGGTTCCATCTTTTGAAAGTGTGAGGGTACCGCAATACATGTGGCCAAGACGTCAGAGTACAGTCGTGCATACAGTAAGTAACGGTTCCCATGGCAGTTACTCAACCACTTGCAACCACAAGGACCAACCTAACCCACCTAACAACACAAGGCCCTAATTCACCCACTCAGGAACATCTAATTCAGGCAGTGAACACTTCTCATTCCAGCGAAGGACTCAGAATCCCAACAATCAAAGTGGCTTTGTGAGGCTTTACAAGGTTGTGTTAGCCCAAGGTGTAAAAAGCCTACCTCTACACCATCAGTATTAACCCCATCCTGCCCTGTTAGATCCCGATCAGAACCGCTCTCATCCACTCTCGGGTTTACTTGGCTCTGAGCTGTAGGGACTGGATCAGCGTGAGCCCACAGCAGCTGGGTACTAACACAGCTCTGTTGACGGTGGAATCTTCGGGAAGAAGTAAATGAGATTGCTAGCAGCCGGGGGTTTCTCTGTAAAAAAGGCTGATCGTCTTGGGTGCTGGAATATCTAATTACATCTGATTGAATTCCAATGATCTGGCCTATATCCTTGAGGTTCCACGTGTTTCCAAGTCATGCCTCAACACGTTTAACTTGATTAGGAGGAATACAATGCAGTCTCCTACAGCTATGGCACATTCAGGTACAAAGGAGCAGTGCAGAGTACGAGTACATTATAGGGAGTCAAATTGGGTCACATATTGCTACTGAATGTCTTTGTATCTATCTCATCTTCAAGTCTCTACCTCGGTCCCCTGTGCATACTACAATCCTTTTGACGTTTGTGTGTGTGTGTGTGTGTGTGTGTGTGTGTGTGTGTGTGTGTGTGTGTGTGTGCATGCACGTGTGTGTGTGTGTGTATCTGTCATTGGGTTGCGAGCAGACAGCCTGTCTCTTCTTTACAGCCTTCCCTAAACTCAGAGGGGGGAGACTCGCTCCCTGTTAACAACACAGATAAATCTCTGCCTGCAATACCAATACTGCACCAATGGCACACGATATTATTTGCCGTGATGGATAACATTTACCTGCTTTAATTCAAATTTCATATTGTAAGTCTTTGTTTACAATATAAATCTAATTAAGCGTGGCCCGCCCTGTTGCGACAGGGATCAATAGACAATATGGCTTTCGCAGCTGCTTTCCTGCCGAAGATGCACTCTATTGCCAATATATTTTCAACACATAAAACTGTTAGGGGTTTCTTTGTGAAGCCAATAATCTGTCAAGGTTAGGACAGTGAGAGGCAAAACACCAGCACAGAGTGTGATCCACCGATGTATAGAACTGTAGGAGGAGAGGTTTGGTCAGTGTTAGTGGCATCCCTTTGGCTTGAATACTATTTGTATTGGCTATTTTCAAAATTTCTCTCCGCAAACCCTTTTAATCCACGGTGTCGGTCGGT
Organism: Argentina silus; assembly: GCF_951799395.1. Lineage (NCBI taxonomy): Eukaryota > Metazoa > Chordata > Actinopteri > Argentiniformes > Argentinidae > Argentina > Argentina silus. The sequence continues at coordinate 3,053,548 of NC_139674.1, read as the reverse complement.
TCTGCTTCACCGGAATAGATTTGGTTGACAAATGAAATCAAATTGTATTTGTATAGCGCATTTCAGAATGTCTGAACTTATTGCCGTAAACGTCTGATGCCTTTCGACCAATAATGAGCCCTCTGTAATACCCATATTGTTCTATATCTACTTTAGCTGACGCTTTTATCCAAAGCGACTTACATTGCAGTGAGTGCATACATTTTTCAGTACATACGGTCCCAGAGGGAATCAAACCCCCAACATAAGCGTTGTTAGCACCATGCTCTACCAACTGAGCCACAGAGAACCACACCCATACGTATCACTATCTGGCAGGCCTCCTCTCGCTGAACAGAAGCCGTACCTCCTCCTGCTATGACCTGTGTCTGATCTCCTTTGGCTCTCAGGCCCAGGGAAGATGAGCCGGTGTCAGCTGGGTTTTCAGGCTCCATTAGGCCTTACTAACAGACTGCATTCATTACCACTGCTCATTATAATGTACCAGCACGGCAGAAGAACCTCAGAAACACCTGGGACAGGTATGCATAGTGCCTGGAAGTGTTTGTCACTAAGATATATGTGTTTATTTAATGGTTTTGGGATGAGAGGAGAATGTGGCATTGCTTAGTCATGCCTGGTCATTTGGTAACCCACCAGACATGGCGTTGAAACACAACTAAGGATGTGTTTGTTTTTGAGGAAATGTTTTGTTCAGGAAAATTGCAGTACAGTAAAGCAAACTATTATGAATATTCATACCAAAGGACAGCGGCAGAAGATTATAATAATAGTAATAATAATAATAATAATTATTCTTCTTCTTCTTCTTCTTCTTCTTCTTCTTCTTCTTCTTCTTCTTCTTCTTCTTCTTCTTCTTCTTCTTCTTCTTCTTATCATTATCATTATCATTATCATTATTATTTTGAATCTTCATTGTCGATTACATGTGTTTCTCTCTTAAACCTTCACATTTAGATGTAGATAAACACTTAACCAATCAAACAGAAATAATGTTTTTACTGACTAACCAATCCAATATAATAGAACGGTTACCGTCGGTTACTGTCGAGAAGCTAGCCCTGCCCGCATGCTTGTATCCTGTCAAGCAAAACAGTTCCAGTGACCTTAAGAAGCCCCTAGCAGGGATTTAGCATAAACCCATTCAATATGGATAAGGCAGGTCCATTAGGGCTATTTCCATGGCTCTGCCTGCCCGTCCCAGGCTCTGTGTGTAGAGGAGAGAGATCTCCTGACACACAGCCAGGCAGGAGACAGGGGGCCTGAAACAGGCACAGTATAGCATTGATTCATACTGCTGCCAGGGGCTTTTATTTGGTGCTGAACAGACCTGCAACACAATACTTTTAAGCCCTGACAATCCCTCTCCCTTCTCCTTCTCCAGCTTTCTCTCTCCCCCTCTCTCTCTCGCACGCACACACACAATCAGACACACACACATGCACACAGACACGCGCACTATTTCTTTCCTACTCTCTCTGTCTCTCTTTCTCTTTCTCTGTCTCTGCCTGCTTTGCCCTGAGCCAACAGTGGGGAGAAGAGGCAGTGAAGGGGATAGAGAGAGAGAGAAAGAGAGAGAGAGAGAAAAAGAGAGAGGGGGGGGGGGGAATAAATGAAGAAGTGCATCCTGTGACTGTGGTAATCAAGGCCTGATGTGTTGAGTTTATCCTCTCCTCATCCTCAGGAAGGCGGGCAGCTGGGGGCCTGGCCAGCTCATCTGACCACTAAATGAGAAAAATGACCAGCCTTCGCCCGCTCTTTTAAAAACTCATTTACATCCTGTCAGGTTCTATTATGGTGCGGGGACAGCGGCGGAGAAGAGAATTGGGCCTGAGCGTACCCCGGCACCGGCCAACCGTGCATCATCCTGACCCGGCTCACCGGGCAAGCGGACAACCGATTCTCCCGTGTCAAGCTTTGGGGCTTTTTTGTCTCTCTCTCTCTCTCTCTCTCTCTCTCTCTCTCTCTCTCTCTCTCTATTCCTGCTGCATAACGGTGGGTGATTATCAGAGGTGCCTGAAATCCCACTTTCACATTTTCATACAATTATGGAGCACCTAAGAGCATCAACTGAGGATTAGGCCTGCTAAATGCTGAGCCCTGAATAAATTAACCGCAGGGTTTTTGCATAAGCAAGAAGGAGAGCGAGGGAGGGAGAATGAAAGACAGAGAGAGGGAGAGGGAGACAAAGAGAGAGAGAGGGAGAGAGAGGGGGGGGGAACAAGAGCGAGAGAGAGAGAGAGAGAAAAGATATTAACTGAATCATTGGCAGTACCTTCATTGTTTGTGAATTGAATTGCCGTCGACGTACATTACCATGTAAAGAAAAGAAAAGGCCTCACCATCCGGCACATTCTCCTCCGTTCTCTCTAAATGTTGCAGAAGACCTTTTCTTTACTTTGCATGGTAATGTATTTATACAGCAATCCAATTCACAAATAATTACGGTACCAATGATTCACCTAATACCTTCTTTGCACCTACTGCAGTAATTCATAATATTTAAAATCATATTTCGGTTATGAAATTAGCTAAATCATGTCTAATTTGTATGGCTTTACAGACGTTATCTGCTCAGTTCTGCTTAGACATTTTGAATTCCATCACACAGAGCACAGTAATAGCTGTAATATCAGAGGTTTCCCAGGCATGTTTAAGTGGACATTTCAATAATAATCACTGTCTTTCATAACTATGGTAAGGGCATGAAACCCATCACGTGCTTATCATAGCAATACCCTTGAAAAAGTAAGAGCTGATCTGCAAGTCAAATACTTTACAATAACCACACTCAAACACATTACAATTATCAGGCAATTTTTTCACATCAATGAAATGTTTAATTAAATTGACATGTCTTGTCTATTGTAGTGTGAAGGGCAATCTTCCCATTGTACCTGAAACGTGATGAGATAAGATGAGATGCTTGTAAACAATACAGTTCAAATGGCAATTACATTTGTCTCTCCAAGTAACCTATTGTCACAATGATAGTATTGTCCCTTTGTGCAACTGATGAAAGCCTACATGTACTGTGTGTCCCACTGTGCATCATGCGTACATTAAAGTATGGGCCGCCTAACGTGTTTCCCCATCCAGTCCTGAAAGCTCTGCAGGGCTTGGACATTTGTATTCCTGCCTAGCATTAACAGGCCTTATTCAAACCAGTCAATAGATTGGTGATGAGTGGTTGGTTTGTTGAAGTGTTGGTGCTTTCAAACTGAACCCCCCATCCTCCCCCCACCCCATGGTCAACCAGTAAGCCGTAGTGGAGCCATCCATTTAACAGCACGATCGAAACTCCCGGACATCGCTTTAGCGCGGTGATCTTGTGTGTACATCAATGCTCCCCTCGAGTGTACACACACACGACACTGCTGATCCCTCCAACCCCCCCATGGCTATAAAAACATCCGCCCCCCACCCCCCCCCAACACAGCAAGGCGTCAGGGGTGACATCCACGAGGGGGTGACGCCAACATCATCTAATGAATTTTTAACGACCAGTGTCGCGAGTCTAGAGTGAGAGCGAGCGCCCTGCTGAATGTATTACAGTGATTTGTGGACTCACCTTTGAGAGTGCAGCCCCGGCCCCCCTACCTCCGACCGGCGGGTGTTAAATGCATCCGGCGGGGGTCCCCTCTTTGTGCTGCATCGGGGACCAAATGATGTTTGAAATGTTTTAATCAAATCCGGTCTGTTCATTAGTCTAACAACACGGCTGGCGCAACGAGCGCTTAGCGGTCGGGTGTCTTACAGTCCCCGAGGGTACTCTTCTGATGAAGTTGGTCCTCAGCCTCATGGGGAGAGAGGGGTTTATACATTTAAATGGGTTTATATCCCAGGTTGTTGCTTGTCGTGCGGCGTGATTTATTCGAAACGTCGGTGTATCTTGACATGCCTTTTGAACGGTAATTAGGTTTATCTACGGATGTGATATGTCATCCTTTTGACATGTGGAATGTGTGTATTAACACGATCGAGCAATACGTCAGATCATATCTATGGTTGTGAGTCATACAGTATCATGGCCTCAACAAGTCTGATGTCAGAGGACATTTCTAAACCCCAACCATAGAAATAAATCCCTGTTCTATAGATATGATGGTGAACCTGATACGTAATGTCTTTGTTGTTGATTCAAGTCAGCACGACTCAGCCACAACAATGTCAATGTGCAAATAAAATGTATTTGAAGGTGAAACATTGTTATGGAGGAGGTAGAAAATACATTGTTTTATCTCTCTGCTAAAAAGCCTCTCTGCTGGTTGAGACCATCCCAGATTGCTAACTGTAAATCTACTTTATAGTGTTAGTCCTATCTGTCTGAATTATCGATCAGTGGATTAAGACAAAGATGATTTTTTAAAGCTTTGACTGATGGCTTCATATCTGGCGTGAAACACAATTCCAATTCCAATACAAAATCAAAGTCCCAGTGAGGATTTATAACAGATTTATGTCCGGGCCTACTCTAGGTGCATAGGCCGCATCCTTCAGTATAACTCAAAATAACAGCCCGTTTTGAATTAATGATTAGGGTCATTCAGCTGTCCAACTATTTAAATGCCTTTCACCACAAATAGCCCTGTGCTTCACTCATAAATAATGTGTCTGGGGCAGCTGTGCTGTGCACACTTTTTGAGAGGATAGATTACACATAAAACTAGAGCTGGCGCTGAAGTCCTATCGATTAGCAAGGGAGCCCATGGCGGAAACTTGTAATGCTCACAAACGCCACAGTTGTAGCATGCTACTGCTATGTACAGTACCAGTCAAAAGTTTGGACACAAACTTGCCAAGAGTGTGCAAAGCCGTCATCAAAGCAAAAGGTGGCTACTTTGAAGAATCTAAAATATAAAACATATTCTGGTTTGTTTAACACGTTTTTGTTTACTACATAATTCCATGTGTTCCTTCATAGTTTTGATATCAATATTAATCTACAATGTAGAAAATGATTTAAAAAAAAACATTGAATGAGAAGGTGTCCTTTTTTTTTTTTAAATATGTTTTTAGGGCATTTCTGCTTTATTGGGACAGAGACAGTAGAGATTGACAGGAAGGATGGGAGAGAGAGGAGGGATGACATGCAAGATAGGTCGAGGGTCGGAATCGAACCAGGAACCTTGCGATTACGTGGTAAACGCATTAGTGTGCTACGCCACTAAGCGCCCCCGTGTCCAAACTTTTGACTGGTACTGTACATGCTGTGTAAGGGAATCACAATAACTGCAACAACGTAAAAAGTAAAAATGGAAGGAAATGCACATGGAAATAAAACAATCTCTCTAAGTGTCTCCTCTGTACTGCTCCAGTAGCGAGCTGCGAACTACTGTAATGCCCCCATTATGGTCTATTTGTCTCCTGCTTTTAAAGGACGCATATTAAAAAATAAAAAAAATAAAAAAAGAATGCATATCTTTAATCTTCCTAAGCACAAGGAATTATGCATGTGAGGAACACACATTACAGAGCCATAGTGCACTGCTTGACATCCTTCCCTCCTCCAACATTATCAACCCACGATAATCGCTTCAAAAGCAGATCTTCACATCACCTTACAGAGCCCATGACATTTGTGTGATGGCGGTGGAGAGGGAGTCGTCTTAGCGTTTTTCTTCTTAATGGCTGTGGCGCGGAGCCGAGCCGTCACCGTGGCGATAATGGCTGCATTTCCTCATCAATGAGAGTGACAGCCTCCTTCTCTCCTCGCCTCGGTAATCTTACTGCCGTTATTCTACCGAACCGCCTTCGCTACGTTAGCAATTTCATATCAGGGTAGAATTCAGTCAGTTGTCATTGTGACGGTTCAGTTATGACAAGGAGTTAAAGTAATTCCCCATGGGATGTCTTGGTTAACTGCTCATTCAAAACGATACATGTGGAGAAAAAAAAAAAAAAGAAAAAAAAAAGAATTATTGTGCAATATTCGATGAAAGAACCCAGAGGGTTCAGGTTAGTAATTTATAGAAATAACAGGGTAGAGGGGATTCAATATTATTATCATCATCATATTCTTGTTTTATAGCGCTCACGGCAATGACAAATTTAATGTAAAACATTTTCCACATCTTCCCTACAGCATGCTTTTCAATCACTTTCAATTCTAAGTGGTGTGGCTATAATGGTAAAATTATAGCCGGGCTTCCATTTGAGTGAATTGGGGACCAGTGACCAGGTGTCATCTACACCTGCCCTTACACAGTTTCTACATCAATTGCAGTATTATCCCCTCATGACAAAAGAGGGCGCATTGATCTAGCAGGAGGTCAGTCGCCCTGAGCTTGAATATCATATCAGGTCAGGAAGAGGGATACCTTTCATTCAGACGAGGTCCCCTAATGTACATGAACTACTTTGTCTTGTATGAGCTGCAGTACATTTGGCCAATATAGACTTAGAAATAAAGGTGCTACCTAGAAACAAAAATAGTTCTTTCCCTGTGGCAGAACCCTTTAAAGAATCCTTTGAAGAGTCCCATGTAGAAAACATTTTGGTTCCTTGTTGAACCCTTCCCACAGAGGGTTCTACTTTAAACCCAAACAGGTTCTACATGGAACCCAAACAGGTTCTACATGGAACCCCAAAAGGGTTCTTCTGCCACAGGGACAGCCAAAGAAGACCTTTTGGTATTGACAGTACAGTGGCAAACTATCAAATGGGGAAACGAGAGAATTAGAGGCTTTATTGTGTCCCGGTCTTCAACCCTGTGGACAACGAGAGTGCTCTCAGTTTTTATGAGAAACGCACCAAAAAATAACACAGTCTAGGGTACCTAGATTACCTGTAAATGTAGGTCAACACAAAAATATCGCCAATACACCAGAAAGTCTACCAAAGTGTAACCAGGCTAGACATGGTTGACAGTGATGGTCTCTGTGCTCTATCCCAGGCCTGGGTGTCTTCGCCGGCTTATTTAAAGCTTCTCTGAACCAGAAGTGAAGCGAGGGATCCTGACGTCCCTAGGCATCTTGCACCTTGATAATGGAGGGAGGCTGAAGCGATTAACACGCTAACAGCTTCTCATATGGCGCTAGGGGGGGAAGTCTCTGAGGACGAATAGAAGGAGGCAGGAGCCGCTCGCCAGGATGGAAGACCTCGCTGAGATTGAAGGTACGTGCCTTGCCAACACAATTCACACCGCTGCTCGCCATGTGCCAACCTGACACCCCCTCCCCCCCGTCCCGTCCCGTCCTCCCCTCCCCTCCCCTCCCCGAAGGGCAGGATGCCCTCACAGAGTGGCGCTGTTCCAGAGAGAGCGGGCTCTCATCATTCCTAGCTGGGGAGAAGTAAAAAAAATTCCAAAGTAAAACTGGAATCATTGCCAGGACTCGTAAACCATAACTTTCTCACCTGTATGCCAGCAATAAAAAGTCTGCAACCCTTTGTCACTGTGCAACATTTCTGTCCATGAAGGGAGGCTTGACGTACAGTACCAAACAAAAGTTTGGACACAAACTTGCCAAGAGTGTGCAAAGCTGTCATCAAAGCAAAAAGTGGCTACTTTGAAGAATCTAAAATATAAAACATATTCTGGTTTGTTTAACACTTTTTTGTTTACTACATAATTCCATGTGTTCCTTCATAGTTTTGATGTCTTCAATATTCATCTACAATGTAGAAAATAATACACAATAAAAAAAACCCATTGAATGAGAAGGTGTGTCCAAACCTTTGACTGATACTGTACACTAGTGAAACTGGTTGCTGTTTTGCTTGCAGCATGTCCATGTACCGTCGTACGAATAGATCCAAGTGCATATTGAAAATCACTGAAACACAACACAGCACAACATATAATGACATTACTAAACAGAGATGGATGTATTGGACACATCAGGAACCTCTAGATAAATGAGAGCCAGGAGAAGCCTTCTGCAGAAGAATATCAGCACCAATGGAAAGATCAGAGCGACCAACCAACCACATCCCTGATTGAAGTAGCTGGAGCAGCTCAAACGCGTTTCCTTCGTCCTCCGGGATCCTGTTGAGCACAACGCCTTCTTGCAGTTCAAAGATCTGTAACCTCTGAGAGACCAGAGGGTCAAAACGCTCGCTAGTTCGCTAGCTTGCTAACCACCCACCATGGCTAATCCCCGTTCCGCTGACGTTGTGATATTGACGAGGGAGATAACTTGACATGATGGATTAATTTCGACAAAGGAAACAAAACAGCCAGAAAGTCCAAGGGTTTCCCCCTGCTTTTATTTTAAATTGGAAAGAGGAAGAGTGTGAACTTTGGGGACTTTAAGAAATGGTTCTTAAAGTATGAATGTCTCCATTAATGTTTCTGCATCACAGGCGAGTGCTCTGATTTGGAGTAATTGGTTTAGCGGGTGGGACCTTCAAGGTGTACATTAGGCATTTAATCTTAATTGAATCTGATCTGATGAGGCCGTATTGTAACGGTAGAGAACTTGTCAAGAGATAAAATACGCATTAACCCCCTACCCATGGCTCAGCATTGGCCCTCAGTGGTAACATACAGCGTAATGGCTTCCTTCAAAAGTCAAGACCCCCTTCCCCGTCTTTCTCCCTCGCTCTCTAACTCTCTCTCTCTCTCTGTCTCTTCCCCTGTGTCCATGAATAATTGATAATCTAATAAAATCTTGGCTTTAGAAGATGAACGCCCCATATCCGGCTGGTAATGATTGGTGGCCGGGTCACAGGGCTCAAGCCCCTCGGTCTCTGGCATCCTCCTTTAATCCACCATAATCCCCAAAACAATGGGCTCCAGGACGCAGGGAGTGTGACAGATTTTATCATCTGCTCAGTGGGGATCAGGGCTCCCACTCACTGCCAACACAATGATGATAGCAGTCTAGAGTGGCTGCCCATACACACACACACACACACACACACACACACACACACACACACACACACACAGGTAGTATGCCGCACCACCACCAACACAGGCAAAAATGAGGAAAGGTAATGAGAATGCATGCTCGGTATTCAGCCTTCGAGCTATGGTGGGTATTACTGTATTGTATTTCCCGGAATCCTACCACTATCAATGTGTTTCCAGGTCGATGCATTCACCTGTCCCCCGCCCTCCGAGGCCCTGGTTGTGTTCCTTATTGAAGGATCAAGAGTGACTTGTTGTCTGGACAGAGAAGGGATTGTTTGGGTTTTGATTACGAGTACGCAGCAGAAATGAGACAGAGAGGGGACGAGACAGCCGCAGAATGCAATGGCTCAGAAAAGACGATGACCTTCAGACAGAGCAGGCCGGGAATGCCAGACTTATTAGGGTTTGAATTTGGGATGTTTTCTCAACTGAGTCTGTAGGAAGCCTCTGACCCTCAACAAATGGGTCTGCTTGAGCACATTAAATTAGCCTATTGTGTTCTTTGAACAAAAAATGACATTGAAAGTCCAGACAACAACAGTTCGTAGACAAAGCCACTGGAACTTGTTTGTTGTGTTTTGTTCCTGCATGGCAGTTAACTCTTTAACAGTAAGCTATTTACTAGACACTAGAGGTCAATTGTAACCAAAATTCTGAACAGGATGACATGATGAGCTGGTCTCTTGTTAAATCAGATGCAGGTGTGAAAGAGATCGTAATTGCAACCAAGATTCCCCCTGCGAGGAAGAGTCAATTAGTATGCTGTACACCTGGGGCTCTTCTTATTAGATAGCCAATTGCTACCAAACATTTGCAAGTGGACGCTTTACACAGGCCAACACTTAACCCTGCTTTTCAACCAGACCATGGTGCCTTTCATCATAGATGGAGAAAATCCTCTGTCCATTTTCCCGACGAATTCATTGAATACAAATTACAAGTTAATTATGGTAATGACTTAGATTTGCATTTCATTTTTTTCAGTCCAAAATTGAGATTTTTGCTCTGCCATTTCCATTCACTTACTTACTTCACTGCAGTGAATTGGCCTCATGTATGGCCTTGCAGGACAATACCCTTCGTTATATCGTGTCTCTGTCAATTTGTCAATTAAATCTGATGAACCCACTTTGCCTCTCAGTACTGCCTCAGCTGCTGAAAGCAAGAGAGAGAGAGGCACACAAAGCAGCAACGCAGCAGCTGAGAGATTGGAGAAGCGATATTGTTTTGCATTTCGCCTATTGATCGCCTACCTGTCTGTTGTTTGTTCATTCATTGACCTTACGTGATGAGGTTGCTAGTTTGTTTGTGTGTGGAACCACTGTGATGATAGACTACTGATTGTGATAATCATAGCAATTTCTTTTCACATCTGGGATTTAGATTACAAAAAATACACTGTATTAGCCTACGTGGTTGGGCGGCTTTTCAGTTGCCAGTGAATTACATTTTGCATGTAGTTGATGGTCATCACCTGTTGTTTTCCCTGCTTTCTCCTGCCTCTCTGCATTAACTAACCAGATGTAAACACTCGGCAGGTCAGATTATTTGGTTGCAGTTAGCCCTAGAAATCGACTTAAAAATGTATGTCCCTTAAATAATTTACCAACCCCAGGGTGTTCTAAACTGAAATGCAGTTGTCGAGGGAGCAAATGTACACCGATATTGTGATACAGGGTTGATGATTCTATATTAATGCTTCTCTGCAAGGCTTTCTCATATCTACACCTGCACCTTGTCTCTGCTGAATATTTGAATATACCCCCTGCACTACTTTACGATCTAAAAAGCGAGAACTGTATTTTAAATCCAGAGAAAATAAACATTTTCTCCCTCCAGTCTCATGATCATTCCACCACCATCCTAGCCATATCAGAGAGAATGAGCATAGTGTATCACGCAGACAAACAAATCAATGCACACTGAATAAGACATCACAACAACAACAACAACAACAACAACAACAGCAACACGGTAATGGTAAATATTACATTCCAGGCATCGGGCAATTGGCTGAGGTATCTATCAGAAGCAGCCCTCATAATCTCCTGATAGTGTTTAGTTCCTCGGCAACCAAACTGATTTAATAGAGCATGCCCGGATAATGTCCCGGCAGAGACAACTTCACGGGCAATAGGTTGTTCAACCGGCTAATTGGTCAAAAATAAAACATATCTCCCTAGCATTTAATCCGCAGCTATTACTGTGTGCCTGGACTATTAATTAACAGGGTGAATGTTGCCATAGCCCCTAACTATAGTTCTGGGACGTACATTATGGGGGGATGTTTGGTTTGTTGGCCATAATTCAGGTGATGATGATCAAATATTTACTGTATACTTTCTCTGTGTCATTACTCAGGTAGGCGCTGCTCCCCTGTGTTCACCAGGTAGTAATTACACCCCTCGACCCACACCTGGAGCGTAGTGGGCTCCAAACGTCATCGAGATGCATTCACAGATCATTACCTGCGTCAGTTCATTCCCCAAATATTCACGCTGTGACTTTTGAATGCAGCTGAACTCTATGCGGTCTCTGTCCATTGATCACACTGCTAACACAGAAGCGGTGAGACGCTGACATTTTTTCCTCCTCCTGCTGTCTTGTTTGTGTCTAACCTCTCAGAGCCTTCCTCCTCTCTCTCTCTCTCTCTCTCTCTGTCTCTCTCTCATCTCTCTCTCTCTCTCCCTCATCTCTGCCCCGTCTCTCTCTCTCCCCCAACTCTCTCTCTCTCATCTCTCCCCCCTCCATCTCTCTCTCTCCTCTCTCTCCCCCCCTCCGTCTCTCTCTCTCTCCCTCATCTCTCTCCCCTCTTCCCTCTCTCTCTCCCCCAACTCTGTCTCTCTCTCTCTCTCTCTCATCTCTCCCCCCCTCCATCTCTCTCACTCTCTCTCTCTCATCTCTCTCCCCCCCCCTCCATCTCTCTCTCTCATCTCTCTCTCTCTATCTCTCTCTCCTCCTCCCCCCATCCCCTCCTCTCCTCTCCTCTAAGCCCACCACGATACCTCGTGTTGACAGGTGACTGACGATGCTAACAATAGCACTAGGAGGAGGCAGCCACTGTGCCTCTGTGCCACTCTCACAGACCGCTGCATGATAAATTACCCTCATCAGTTTGTTTTGCCAACAGCCCTCACAGGTCACCGCCAAGGCTGGGCTTGACATTTTGTCGCGTACTGTATATGCAAATACCTGCCAATCAATTAACGAGCAACCCCCTGTCGCTCCACCACGATGCCCATTGTGATTAAAATGAATTGATTGTGGAGTAAAATCAACACAGCCAGCCTTGCCAAGATTTCAGGGTCAAAAGGACAGAATAGGAAGAATAAAACGCTTCTTTCTTTCTTTCTTTCTTTTTTTAGTTTTTTTTTTACTCGGGACTGATAGTGAACCCCCGCTTTTTACGTTATCGCCGCCGTCATATAACGGCATATAACCTGGGCTTTATTAAAGCGTTGAGAAATTTCTTCTAAAATGAGAAAAATGCTATGTAAACAGAGCGAGTAATAAATCTTAGCTGAGGCTGTCAGGCTATCAGGACATCAGGGTGAGATGTGATGGGAAAATGTTTGTGGCAGCAATATTTTGGTGGGGGGGGGGGGGGGCGAGACGGAGGGTGGGGGTGGAAGGGAGGGCGGGGGCGCGGGGGGTGGAAGGGCCTGCGATGGATTGCTCAGGTACGACAGGAACAATGTGTATGAACCAGGGATGGGGAGATGGGGTGTAGGGGGGGAAGGTGTGTGTGTGTGTGGGGGAGTAAAGAAGGAGGTGGCAAGGAGGAGGTAAAGGAGGAGGTAAAGGAGGAGGCAAGGAGGAGGTAAAGGAGGAGGCAAGAAGGAGGTAAAGGAGGAGGTAAAGAAGGTGGCAAGGAGGAGGTAAAGGAGGAGGTAAAGAAGGAGGTGGCAAGGAGGAGGTAAAGGAGGAGGCAAGGAGAAAGTAAAGGAGGAGGTAAAGGAGGAGGCAAGGAGGAGGTAAAGAAGGAGGTGGCAAGGAGGAGGTAAAGGAGGAGGCAAGGAGGAGGTAAAGAAGGAGGTGGCAAGGAGGAGGTAAAGAAGGTGGCAAGGAGGAGGTAAAGAAGGAGGTGGCAAGGAGGAGGTAACGGAGGAGGTAAAGAAGGTGGCAAGGAGGAGGTAAAGAAGGAGGAGGCAAGGAGGAGGCAAAGGAGGAGGTAAAGAAGGAGGTGGCAAGGAGGAGGCAAGGAATAGGTAAAGGAGGTGGCAAGGAGGAGGCAAGAAGGAGGTAAAGGAGGAGGCAAGGAGGAGGTAAAGAAGGTGGCAAGGAGGAGGTAACGGAGGAGGTAAAGAAGGAGGTGTCAAGGAGGAGGTAAAGGAGGAGGTAAAGGAGGAGGCAAGGAGGAGGTAAAGAAGGAGGTGGCAAGGAGGAGGTAAAGGAGGAGGCAAGGAGAAGGTAAAGGAGGAGGTAAAGGAGGAGGCAAGGAGGAGGTAAAGAAGGAGGTGGCAAGGAGGAGGTAAAGGAGGAGGTAAAGAAGGTGGCAAGGAGGAGGTAAAGAAGGAGGTGGCAAGGAGGAGGTAACGGAGGAGGTAAAGAAGGTGGCAAGGAGGAGGTAAAGAAGGAGGTGGCAAGGAGGAGGCAAGGAGGAGGTAAAGGAGGAGGCAAAGGAGGAGGTAAAGAAGGAGGTGGCAAGGAGGAGGCAAGAAAGAGGTAAAGGAGGAGGCAAGGAGGAGGTAAAGAAGGAGGTGGCAAGGAGGAGGTAAAGGAGGAGGCAAAGGAGGAGGTAAAGGAGGAGGCAAGGAAGAGGTAAAGGAGGAGGTAAGAAGGAGGTAAAGGAGGAGGCAAGGAGGAGGTAAAGGAGGAGGCAAGGAGGAGGTCAAGATGGCGTGCGTGACGTAACATGTACGATTCCAAACAACACATGACACAGTGTGGTACCGTACAGGACAGTAGGCTGCATGGACCTCCGCCTGACTCTGAGGAGAGTAGACCCAAGCGTGTGAACCATTCATACATCCCTCTGATGTCTCACACTCTGCTTTGATTGCATTTTTCCCAAGTCACTTCATTTCATAAGGGTCTTCTCCCCCACCCGTGCGTGTGTGTGTGTGTGTGTGTGTGTGTGTGTGTGTGCGTGCGTGCGTGCGTGATGATAATGTTGTGTGCGACTGTGGGTGTGTTCCTCATGTTAGAATGAGCAGAGAAATCGGGTGGGGGGGGGGGGGGGGGCGCGGCGCATATCCCATGCATAATTCACAGCTCTGTGTTGAGCTGTAATCTGTGGTCTATGAACTAATGAAAGCCGTGGTGCTTCTCTTTTGCAGCATCTATAAGTCAACCGGAGTGGATAATGCAGAAGGGAACAGAAATAACGTCAGCAGAGCTGAGCAGAGCTCCTCTCTACCACGGCGGCATCCATCTTTCTCTCTCAGAAACCACAAGTCACGGCACCAATAATGCAGAAGCCCGTCAAGTATAGTCGGACAGCAACAATACAGCCCAGTCATGATCTTTGAAAGTAGATGGAGGTGGAGTGATGTGTGGGGGTGGGTGGGAGGGTGGGGGGGGGGGCTTTTAAGTTGTCAAGCAGAGCGTCAGTTGTGTGGGAGTCATCTTGAAAATGAAAGCAGGCAGGCACACAAAAGATTTGGGTGATGTGAAGGGCACTTTGGGTGATGCTTTTCAGACCCTGATGGCATTACTCATCAATCGACTGTACATCAGTGAGCCCCCACACAGCACGACCAAGTCTTTCTCTTGCTCTATCTCCCTCTCTCTCTCTCTCTCTCTCTCTCTCTCCCCCTCTCTCTCCCCCTCTCTCTTCTGTGTATCTCTCTACCTCTCTCACGTCTCACAGCTCTGTGGGTTCTACTCATTCGTGGAGAGCAGTCGAACGAGACGGACACACATCGCTGCGCGCCGCGGCGCCACCCTCCTCAACGTAGGGATATTAGTATATTCCGCCAGACGGTTTAGATACAGCACACTGACCCCACTTGTAAAAACTAAAATAAGTTCTTTACCTGTCAGCCTGATCCAGGAGGGCCCGTGTGCCACATCCAGAAGTGCCCAGGCCTCATCCTCCCTTTTCTCCCGGATGCCGTTGATAAACGCTGACAGGAGAAAAGGCCCTGGAATCATTGAGTTCAAAGGTGACAATGACTTTGAGTGAGACGGCTTCTGGAGGATAAGTAATGTTTCCAACTCAGCGGGGGTGATTGGTTGTCGTGACCGCTGCACTCACAAACGTACGTACGTATCTACGTTGATCGATTACACACGGGTTTAGATTGAATTCCCAAATCGTGAGAGGGGAACGAGATGTTAGAAAAACAGGGAGAGTGACAGAGAGAGACAGACAGAAAGACAGAGACAGATAGAGACAGACAGACAGACAGACAGAGAGAGACAGACAGACAGACAGACAGACAGACTAGACAGAGCTTCTAGACATGTATAGCAACCCTGCAATCGACTCATCATAACATCATACTGTACATTCCATATAACAGCATGTTTAACACAGCAGTGTTTCTATAGGTCATTACAGAGTTACTACACAAGTAACAGAGTTACTATACAACTGTATAGGGGTCAATGTTACTTTTCGTTTACTCATCAATAAGTAATTCTGTATTCCACACAGTGCAATAAGCCAAGACATGCTCTGCAGGTACCAACATCAAAACACTGCAAACAAAGTGCAAATGGAAAAAACCCAGCAATTTCCCCAAGCAATTTTCAAGGGAGAGAGAGGGAGACCCATCGAGGGACAGAAAGTAGCCGACATCACTTGAGAGTGCGGATGTGCATTGTGTTGTAGAAAAGAATCACATCCTGCATTGAACATTACTTTTTGATAGAAAACAGAAAGGTCATTTATTACCTCGAAAAATATAGTTATATAATATTCATCCTCCTGTCTCTAATCTGACCATGTGCATCCCTTCATGGCCACAATTTACCCATCAATGGCTACTTCCAGCATGATAATGCACCATGTCACAAAGCAAAAGTCGTCTCAAATTGGTTTCATGAACATGACAATGAGTTCAGTGTTCTTCAGTGGCCTTCCCAGTCACCGGATCTGAATCCAATAGAACACCTTTGGGATGTGGTAGAATGGAAGATTCACAGCTTGAAAGTGTATCTGCAGGAATTGTGTGATGCAATCATGTCATCATGGACCAGAATTTTAAAGGAATGTTTCCAACATCTTCTGGAATCAATGCCACAAAGAATTGAGACTGTTTTAAGAGCAAAGGGAGGCCCTACACAGTATTAGTATAGTGTTCCCAATAAAGTGCTCGGTGAGTGTATATGTGTGTGTGTGTGTGTGTGTGTGTGTGTGTGTGTGTGTGTGTGTGTGTGTGTGTGTGTGTGTGTGTGTGTGTGTGTGTGTATACGTGTATACTATACAGTATGTATGCGTGTGGGTGCGTGTTTGTGTGTACTGAATGTATGTGCGTTTATGTGTGTGTGTGTGTGTACATACTGTATGTGTGTGTGCATGTGTGTGTGTGTGTGTGTGTGTGTGTGTGTGTGTGTGTGTGTACTATATGTATGCGTGCGTGCATGTGTGTGTGTGTGTGTGTGTGTGTGTTGATGATATTGTTGCGTCAGTGCCAGCTTCAGGCCTACCCTAATGAGCCTTGTCATTAAGCAGACAGAGCAGCAGGAGAAATTACACTCCACAGAGACAATGTAGTGCCAAACCATGCACATCAAGATTCTCCAGAAAATATTGCCCTATATAACACATTAACATATCTATTTGCACAACTTCAACATTACTCAAAATTACAGGGTAAACCCAGTGATTTTGAAAAAAGGAATCATGTGGAGTTTGTTGTTAGAGAGTCGAATTGAGGAACGGCTGAAAGCAAAGCTATCAGGAGTCGTGTCATTTTGCTGACAAGACCTCCGGGTTGCCTCAAGAGGTGCGGTTAAAAGGCGGTATCCTCTATGAATATTTCAGGCATACCTGTCATCTCATATTGGATCTTGCTGAATTGTAACACAACAGAAACGTTCATGTTGCTACATACATCCAATATGAAACCCTGCTTGAGATTCTACAACACTGCTACCATACAACAACTCTCAATTCTATTTTCTATTCAGTCGAGAATCATCTCCTCCTCTACCTGTCCTTCCATGAAGCCTACAGCATATCAGCTCCGGAGAAAGGTCTCATTATAACGAAAGACGACTTTGAAGGCTTTCCTTAACCTTCCCCACCTGGGGATCACTGTTGGGCGGTTCATGCCAATTGCCTCGACTTGACTTAGAGAATGGCTTCAGAAAGGCTGGAGGAAACAGAATTTCCTTCAACCCACTGCCCATCTCCCATGATGGATTCATATATTATTCCTGTTCCCCCAACCCCAACCCTCTCATAGGGGAGAATGGAGTCTTTAAACTGGTTGAAGAAAGCCACAGTTCGTGACAGAGGCCTTGTGGGGGCAGATGGACATTAAATAAATGTAGAGAGGATTGAATTCTCCCTCTTTCTTTCTCTCTCTCTCTCTCTCTCTCTCTCTCTCTCACTCTCTCTTCATCTCTATCCCCCCTCCCTCTCTCTCTCTCTCTCTCTCTCTCTCTCTCTCTCTCTCTCTCTCTCTCTCTCTCTCTCCCCCCCCCCTTTCTCTCTCTTAAGAAAGTTTACCAAAGACTAGAAGACAGAGAAGTGGCTTCTCCTCTGAGAGTGAAGCGGCGCCAGGCTGCATTAAGTTGTAAAATATGTTCCTCTCAGCTGGCCATATGGTAATCTGAACTAATGACATGTCATACCATCATGCGTATGGATATAATCAGAATAAATATTAAAACAACTTCTAAAACTTGGCTTGCAAATCTGTGATATTTGAACTCCATCATGCTAATAAAGTTGTGTATACAGATGTCTACATTTTAAGGAGCAGATTATAAGAAAAGTTTCTTTAAAAGACACTCTTGGTGTGCATCTGTTTCTCTACAGTTCTTGAAATATTGTGGCGCATATTGCATAAATTACAGTTAATCATCAGAGAGTAGAGATGAGTTCTTCCAGCTCACTTTCCAAAAAGATTTATGAAAAACTGCTGCCGTTTTCCATTTGAAAATAATAAGCAGGTTTCACAGCGTCAGAATGAAAGCCACAAACTCTAAAAGTTTTCTCATTTCTCCTCTAAAGAGAGTTTCAGAGTCTTTAGTCGCTACCAGGCATTGCAGGCCAGGTATTTCGAGCTCCACTCTGAGACAAACCAGGTCTGATCGGTCTGACCCAATGCTTCCTCCGTCTCTCCTCCAAGCTCGCAGGATGCAGGTCCCAGCAGCAGCTGTGCTCCAATTATAAACCCATGACTTCTGTGGCCCGTATTAGCATTTCATTAAGACCGCCCCCCACTCTCACCTGATCCAAGCCCACTGCCAGCGACCACTGAGCTGGGACCCTCTAATTGACTCATGATGTCCCCCTGTGGCCAGGTGAGACTCTGCTGCATTAGTGTTCATTTAATAACCCAGAGTGTGGGAATGAAATATCACTCGCTGCACCGCCTACGCTGCCTGGCATCCATATTTGTAACTGTAATGGGAGGACTGAAAAAGAACAAAAGAAACAGAAAAGAGGAGAAGAAAATGAAGTCATGCTGATAAGGGATATTTATAACGTTACTGGCGGGGGCTCAGAACTAAGTGGCCTTATGTAATATATATTTTTATTTTTATATATTTTATATACAGTTTGGGCCACGTATGTACAGAAAGGCAGTTATATCCATTAGAATTGTACATTTAAAACTTTATTTATCCAGGGAGACTGAGGTCAACGTTTATTTTGCAGGTGTGCCCAAGAAATGATCGTGGTCACACTTTCAAAGAGAAAGGGGATGACTGGCATCTTCGATCCAAACCAAGGTCAAAACTGTTTTCCCAGACTATTTCTCCCCCTGTGAACTTCTAAGGTCACCCTGTTGCTGGACTGCTGGAGGTGGCTGTTGGAGTCCACTGCTGGAGAGTATACCAGGCCTCTGATCAAGCCTCCAGCCCAGGGTGAGGGCAGCAGGAGGGACCCACCGCTAGTCCTTATCTCAGGGAAACATGCTACTGACAGTCTATCTTAGCACCAGCCAGGGTCTGGGAACGGAGATACAGGCCTCAGGGCACAACGTGAACACTGCGTTATCTCAAGTTTTCAAAATACATTTACACACAGTCCTCTTTTTTTTTTTTTTTAAATCCACCGCCCTGGGTGACAGTTTGTGGATTTTTTGTTCGGAGGAAGGATTCTGTGTGTTGCCTACTTCACGTCAAGACACAGTGCTGTAGATACGGAGATAATGGAGATGCTGATACAAATTCTTTGTCTTAACAGGGAGTCCCTTGAGTCTCCATTTCATATGTGGAATGTAAGCCCAGGGGAGGGTAGATGGGGAAGACAAAGAGTATACAGTATAGTCAAGATACTGAGATTCATTCAACACAGTGTGTTCTAGTCTGATCTATGCCTATTTCCTTTTGATTTGTTATCAGTGCGATTCTGAAAGAGACAGTCACTGCCAGTAATTTCCCTAAGCGATTAGTTGTTAGTCTTAAATAAGAGAGGGTGTAATTCCTGGCGGACTAGCCTGAAGCTTCACACGGCAATGGCGCATCAATCGGAGCTTCGCCATGAGGATTAATCACAGATTAGATAACATGGAATAGATTACATATGCTAATACCGATGATTCTATGAAGAGAGAAAAAAACTATTTGCAAAAAACTGTTTTCGTGAACAGACACAGCAGAGATGCCTTCACAAAATGGAAATAATTTTAAGTGATGTAAATAGATATCTGAGTTTCAATTAAACTCAGTCAATCAATTGCTATGGGTTAATAGATTACCGTAATACCTTCAGGACGCGCAGAGTCAATAAATGCCTGTCTCCAATAATACCCTATGGCATTGAAGTAAACAAATCCCTAATAAGCAAAATTAAGTTAAATAGTTTAACGCTGTGTATTGTCTGTTGGTATTAGCTAATGATTAAAGCGACGCATTTCATTCTGAGCAACCCTTGCGACATTATCGACAATTATTCAACAGATCGTTTGTGGCAGTCTTGTATGGAAGCGATAAAAATTACCATATCAATGAAAGATTAATCTAGTTTTGACTGATTTACTGTAGGCTAATAATGTTAGACGAAATAACCGGCTGTCTCCACTAGTAGCCTGTCTCCAATATGTGCCGGATGTGCTCTGGGGTTCAAGCAAATAAAAACACCTGGGCTGCTAAAACATGTTTTACGGTAACTATGTCTGAATAGCTGTCACGGTGAGATGTTACTCTGCCATCAAACCGCTGCTGAGAATGTAAAAGGCCCTGTCTTCAAGTCCGCCCACCCCCCACTCCTACCCCACCCCACCACCACCACCACCACCCCCACTAACTGATGTCTGAGTTGTTGTAGCATTCTATGAGATATCGTGACAGGAAATGGATTGCGGTGCTTTCTCGGCCCAGTAAACAGAGGCTTCCTGCCTGTGAAGGTATAGAGAGAGGGGGTTTGATATAGGATGCTGTTTAACCCAGAAACGACGCCTCAGCCCCGGGGAAAGCCCATTCCTCATGTTGCACATCCATCATAGAGGCCAATGGAAGGAACGGGATACAGGGCCTATCCCCAGGGAAGAGAGTACGAGAGGGAGAGAGGCAGAGAGGGAGAAGAGGAGGAGGAGAGACGCACGCTCAGTGTCAGAATTACCTGCACGTGGTCGTGGTAACAATATGGACGCCTCTTGCCTCCCTGGCTCAGTCATGCTCGGACTGCTAAAGAGGAGGCGAAATATCCACTGGGACCCAAGATAAAAACATGCGGGAAATGGTCAGTTTATGGCTGGAATACTGAGTCAGGATTGGTATAGTCGTGGTAGATTGGAGTTGCTGTGAAGAACCTTCCCCTTTTTCCACCTCATTTTGGATGTGCCAGTCCTGGTAACAGCTTGGCGTCAACACCAACTCCCTCTGGAATGATGGTTAAGACACAACAGTATTGCCCTTTAGAACAATAGTCATATATTCATCCAGACTGCATGGTTCGTACATAACCATATTGGAACATGGTGTAGCTGGGGACCTTTAGCAAACAACCTTTCTGTTCTTTAACTGTCACAAAGAATGTTCTACCTCTCACTGTACACATGAACTATAGACCCACACGCATACTGTACCATGTCAGCAGCTGATTTAATTAAAACTTGCAAAATGGCAACATTCTGAAAATAAGACATATACCAAAGGGGAATAGGCATGCTCAACTCACACAAAATATGTTTGTTGGTTTTCTATATATGAAACAAAGAATATGGAATCACTGTTTGTAAAGTTTTAATTCAGAACGGAAGCCGCAGTCAAATGGAGGCGGTTCGACTTTCGCCTGAGGCAACTCTTTAATAACTGATCACAGGATCAATATTTGTGAAGTGTGTGTGTGGATGAGTCTGGTCTTATGTGGACGTGGCAAGACAAGAAAACTCATCACGTCATTGGATGAGTCACTGAGCAGAAGACATCTCCAGGAAGAGAAAAAGGCCCATATCTAATAACATATTGGATTTGCTGAAAAATTCATTTTGCACTTGGTTTCCCCTGGCCGTCTGAAAGTCCCCTTGGTTCCTTCCGCTACGCTGAGCAGTCATTAGTGGAATAGATCACTAATGGATTATTAATCTGGAAGGAGGGATATTACACCCCAAACACCTGCAAGCAAACAGTAAATACTAGTTTACACACACACACACACACACACACACACACACACACACACACACACACACACACACACACACACACACACACCACGCTGGCTGGCTATTAGTTACTGGCCCTTTTAAGCACCAAAATAGGTTGACTGTTTGATTTATTTCTGCCCTAGTAAATATAAGGGATATGTTTAATTTAGACACAATTCATAATATCAGGTACACCGTTTCTCCCGGTTTGCTGCCTCCAACTGTCCAGGTTGTGCTTGTGCTGTGTCCTCTCCTTTCTCTCGTTACCACGGGCAGATTTGCCATTCCAAACAAATGGAATTGCAACCCTGAACCACACAGAAGACACGACATACATCTTTCCGTGCAGCCAAGGCACCATTAGGTTTACTTTTGTCACCTAATTATTCCTCAGGAGAGGCAATTAGCCACCACGCTGCAGTGCAGGCCATGTGACTTGAATGAACCAACACACACACGCACACACACACACACACACACACACACACACACACACACACACACACACACACACACACACACACGCACACATATACATATAGTGTACACACACACACACACACACACACACACACACACACATATACATATAGTACACACGCGGAAGCACACACACACACACACACGCACACATACATACAGTACACACACGGAAGCACACACACACACACACACACACACACACATACATACAGTACACACACGGAAGCACACACACACACACACACACACACACACACACACACACATACAGTACACGTGTACACGTGTAAGCAAGCACACACACACAAACACACACACACACACACGCACGCAGCATTATCACTCAGGAGCCTTGGTCCAGGGAGAGCGCTGCACACAGCAGATAAAAGAAACTCCAAGACACGCCATGAGCTATTTAGACTAATTTTAATCAGATAAATGTTCTTATTTTAGGACAAAAAACATAAATCTGAATGTATGTACTGATTCTCCATATCAAAGAAAGACTTCAAAAGGAAGTCTTGAACAACCCAATGTCCATTTGGGGTTTGATATTTTTAAAATATCCCTGGCCTCAGCAAAAGTGTTTTGAAGAAAAGTAAAAGGCGGGTTTATATTGTTTCTACTAAGCTGAGTACTTAGTCGAAAGTTTTTGTGCCAACATAGTTGTTTTCCAAACAATGGATGAAAACT
Source organism: Argentina silus (assembly GCF_951799395.1). Classification (NCBI taxonomy): domain Eukaryota; kingdom Metazoa; phylum Chordata; class Actinopteri; order Argentiniformes; family Argentinidae; genus Argentina; species Argentina silus. The sequence goes on along the minus strand of NC_139674.1, from coordinate 3,030,799 downwards.
GACGCACATTTGAATGGTGCCCTAATTATGTCACACGGCTGCCATTTTAGTTGAGACTGGTCTGGGCTTTACACAAACACACAGCGCTGATTAAATCTCCCAGAACTTGCTAACTGTCAGATGCAATCAGTCCCACAATTACATGTCTGTTTTTCAAACAGGGACAAATCAACTTCAACAAATGACACATGAGTCTGTGTGACTGTGTTCTTCATTAAAATGGAAGAGTACAGAAGAGATGCTCAAAATAATCTGACACCCTTCTCTACCATAATTGAGAAGTCGTAAAAACACCTCTGTAGATTTCAGAGCCTGCCCCCCCCCCCCCCACACACACATATACAATTCTCTCTTTCTTTTAAATATGCAGTCACACACTGATGGAAATATTATATTATATAATGCACAATACTTATTAAATATTGAACATTGGCTTTCGTAAAGCAGAAGTGTACACAATGCTTTTATTACAGTTTGGTAATGTCCAAGGTGTTACAGTGTTGATTTATCCCACTCTGAATCTACAGAATGCTTACAAAGCTAAGCTTTCTGTCCTCCAATTACTTTACAAAGGTCTCCTCCTGGGGGCTACTCCATCCTAGTGGTTATGTACATCCCAGACACTACACATCTTCATTTGGCACACACACAGGCAAACACACACACACACACACACACACACACACACACACACACGCCCGCAGGGACACACGTGTACACACATGCGCGTGTGCACATGCATACACATAAATACACACACGCCCGCACACCCGCAGGCATGCACACGCACACCCGCAGGCATGCACACGCACACCCACACGCACACGCACACACACAGGCATACACACACACACACACACACGCACACATACACACACACACACATATACACACACACACACACACACACACACACACACACACACACACGTACATGCCTTGTTGATTAGGCAAGTGTTTTATGGATGCAGGAAAGCACAGACAAAGAATTTGAATTCCTGGCAGGACTATCTATAAAGGTTATTAAGCAGTTGGTGATACATCCATTTGCCGTCTGCATATCCAACGGCGTGACATTTATCAAGAACGTCCGGTTAAATGTCACGGGAAGAGGTAGCAGTCCCATTCCCTAATTAGGACCTGAAAGTCACAGAGAAGTCCTCTCTTGTTCGTACTTCCAGTTCGGCCAACATTGATCTCTCTCTCTCTCTCTCTCTCTCTCTCTCTCTCTCACACCCTCTCTCTCTCTCTCTCCCTCACCCTCTCTCTCTCCCACACCCTCTCTCTCTCTCTCTCTCTCCCACCCTCTCTCTCTCTCTCTCACCCTCTCTCTCTCTCTCTCCCTCTCTCTCTCTCTCTCTCTCTCTCTCTCTCTCTCTCTCTCTCTCCCTCTCTCGCCCCGGCACCATTGGAGGACTGCATGTTAAGCAAACTTTGGCTAACAATTGATACAGCGGCGCGGGTAAAGCACAGACAAATGGGGAAGGATGTAGCTCATCCATCACCGACACAAGACTCATTGTTTGCAGATTTTAACCTATAGGAGCTCTCCTCTCTTCCCCAGTGAGCCCCACAAATCATAAGCAGGCAGGGGAATACAGCAGGCAGGCCAGGGACCGGGTCCGGAGACTCAGCTGTGGAAACCAAGAGAACGAGCCTGGAACAAGACCGAGTTTTTAGCTTTGTTTCACTTCTCCTGAATACCTGCCTTCACGAGGTCGTTAAATATTGTACGTCAAAACTAATTAGTCAGTCAGATTGGATTCGCTCCAAAAGTTGCCGATAGGTTCTGAAAGGATGCTAATGGACCGGCGATTGTTTTGTTGACCCAAGTGCCTCTCTTGTAACGAAACAGTTCGAGACTCATGTTCAGGATCGTTAAACGAAGTAGAAATGAAGACGGGTTCAGTCAGGTTCCGGGCTACGAGAACAATACTACTATCCCTGCTACTTGCCCCACATGAAACTGCACTGTACTGGAGGAATCTCAATGCCAGTCCTGGTCCCGTTAGGGTCCGCTCGATAGTTACTGGGTGCCCCCCTCCACCACACACACACACACACACACACACATGAATGCACACACAGATATATACACACACAGACACACATGCACACACACACACACAAACACACACAGACTCAGACACACACACACACACACACACAGACACACACGCACACACACACAGACACACACACAAACGCACACAGACTCAGACACACACACACACACACACACACACACACACGCACGCACACGCACACACACACACAGACATACACGCACACAGACACACACACACACACACACACACACACACACACACACACATTGAGACTCATATTCAGGATATTAAATGAAGTAGAAATGCAGACAGGTTCAGTCAGGTTAGAGCTAAGAGAACAATACTACTCTCTGCCCTCACTCACCCTCCCTCCTACCTGCCCACATGAAACAGCCAGTCCTGCTCCCGTTGGGGTCTGCTCAATAGTTACTGGGTGCCCCCCGCCACCACACACACACACACACACGAATGCACACACAGATATATACACACACAGACACACATGCACACACAGACACAGACACACACACACAGAAACGCACACAGATATATACACACACAGACACACACACACACACACAGACACACACACACACACAAACGCACACACAGATATATACACACACACACACAAATGCACACACAGACACACACAAACGCACACTGACTCTCTCACACACACACACACACACACTCACACACACACACACACACACACACACACACACACACACACACACACATTGAGACATGCAAGGAAAGTTGTGCATGTGTAAATATTGGCTGTGCTGGCAGGACTGAGGTTATGGGTCGATAGATAAACATTATTAGATTAGATATTTCTTTATTGTCTGATTTTCACAGATATTTGCTTCACATACAGAAAACCACTGCAATAGGATACAAACGTTACAAACATACAAATTCATGAATAACATTTATAATATTGATATGTATATATTTATAATAGTGATATGTATATATTTATAATAGTGATGTGTATATATTTATAATAGTGATGTGTATATATTTATAATAGTGATATGTATATATTTATAATAGTGATGTGCATATAATTATAATAGTGATGTGTATATATTTATAATAGTGAAGTCTATATATTTATAATAGTGATGTGTATATATTTATAATAATGATGTATATATAATTATAATAGTGATGTGCATATAATTATAATAATGAAGTGTATATATTTAGAATAGTGATGTGTATATATTTAGAATAGTGATTTTCTAATCAGGGCACCCTTGAAAAAGTGACCTTGGTCTCAAAGAGACTTCCCTGAATAAATAAAAGCATAAATAAAATATAAAATACAAATAAATGTACATAATTCCACATTGTGTGAGCTGCAGCTCTGTCAGTGGCTTTATGAGGGAAGAGATCACGGTGGACCCCCAAGTTTGACACGTTGGTCCACCAGACCTTCCGAGCATTTGGGTGGAAGTGTCTGGGAACAGGAATATTTACAGTTCACACAAACATTGTCATTGCAGCATACTGGAGTCAAGCGGCATTTCTGTTGTCTTCAACACTTTTTCTGTTATTATTTGTTATTATTCCGGTTTTATAGCGTTGATCAATACACACGCTTTCTCCCAGCTTGATTTAACGACTGACACTCACAATAGATAGACATTTTCCGATATTTCAGTTCTCCGTTGAGAAAGCAGTGAATCAGGGGACATTTTGAGGCAACTCTGAGCTGGTTACCGTGATAACCCTCTCTCTGTTTGTCTCTGAAATGATGTTATGGAACCATATGCCTTTTGTGTTGGGTGGCAGGAGAACAACACCACAGAACACTCTGAAGACAAATGAGCAATCCAAGCCCAGCATGGCGTAAAGGACTGCATTGAAAAATCACACCAGGCTATCGGGACCGTTCCAAGAAACCTGGAGACATAGAATGGAGAGGGATGTCTCATCACTCAGTGCATGGGTCCAAATGTGTCATGCTCCGTAATGCCTAGGTTCTTGGAAGGCTGATGCAGAAGCAGCAACCGCGTTCGCATGCGGCTTCAACCATCACCCAATTCTGAAGATAAGATAACACACACCGCTCCGCCGCAGCCATGCAGTGGAGGAGGAGCAGCCCGAGCATTGTTAATGGGAATATGTTGCATTAATGTGCAGCGGGCTGGGTCCAGTGGCCAGTGTCTGGAGACCCCCTGGAAGCTCAGAGAGATCCAAAACCAGAGCTAGGGGCTCAGGGGGGTCGGATTCTGAAGGGTGAGATTGATGATAGCAGAGGTTCCTATATAAGTTAGTCAGTGCGTGTGTGTGTGTGTGTGTGTGTGTGTGTGTGTGTGTGTGTGTGTGTGCGTGTGTGTGTGTGTACAGGTGTGTACGGTACATGTGCCCGAGGTGTGTGTGTGTGGGTGTGCATGTAAGATCCATTCCCTGATCCTTATACCTCCTTTTCTATTTAATTTCCCTCCTCTCATTACCCAGGGAGCCCCCTGATTCCCCCTGGCTCTCCGGCTGGCCCCTGGCCCCCCAGATCCCACAGGTCCCCCCCCCCCACACCTTCTCTGTTGTACAGCCCTGTGTGCCCTCTGGGGGCCTCACTGCCTGGTGTAAAGTAAATAATTCATTGCTTGTCCATGCTTTCACAGAAAGGTGATAATGCCTTTCTGGGCACGTCTCTTCCCACAGGAGCGAAGCTATTGAGTGGCCCCCATAACGCGAGAATGGAATTTTGCATAACCTTACTGTACAAACAATTGGGTGGATCGCCTTTCCTGTGAATATGACTGAGATGCTGTAGATTCGGGAATACTATAAGTCATTCAAACTGACACGACTCATAAATAGAAAAATAACTGGTTGAAAGGAAGAGTTCAAAGGAATGGTTGGTTTAAAAGGAATTGATTTTTTTGTTGTTGGTTTTTTTGTGATAAACCACTTACCTTCACTTCAGTTGAAAGACCAAGACACTTTGTAAGTCCATATCCCGGTTATTTAAGCAACTTGCAATTCCGCGTTTTCTAATAGAATGGAAGTGAGAGGGTGTTCGCCTAATGGCTATCATGAATGGAGGTGTCAGGGCCAACCAAGCAGCCGGTGTTTTCGCCTCGTATCTGGAATATTCTAGCACTTCACCACAGCAACACCGTCCAAAGGGCTGTCTCTATAACATCCCCTGATGAAGCAAGCTAGGCTCTACACCAAACATTGACACTTATCCGATTGCTACACTCGACATGAGTGGTTTTAAAAGACAACTTGAATCCCCTCAACAGGTGCAGTGCATACGACAGCAGTTGACAGTAAATATGATAAGCTTTGACTTATGTTAGATCCCGACAAGCAGGTAAAGGATCAAATCAATTGGGTTCAGGCTCTGGGGATGTTGTGATACTGTCAAGTAGATACCATATATTCCGGTAATCATTATAAACCTGTCTAGGGTTTCTAGTCCCACCTTACCTAAGCTCTCTAGAATATGAAATATAAATATAGCAATATAATATCGGTTCATTTTCGCTTCATCCTGCCTGAACTCGTGTGTACTACGCACTATGTACTGTCTTCAACCAAAGCAGCATTATTTGTATTCTTACGTCAAATAAACCTAATCTAACCTAAAGCTCCAGTCACAGCTGTGCTCTGCATGCTTTTAAAAGGGGCTGCATATTCAGTCACAATAGGTGGTCAAGATGACATTTCCTCAGAGCCACGAGGACAAGTGTGGCAAACAGCAGCACACACACACATCAGAGGGGCCACTCTCACACACTCCGGCAACAAAGTGATCAAAAAAAGGGCAATCTCGTCAGTCCATTCACTGATGAAGTGGTTTTGAGACATGAGAGCACTCGAGCAAGAATGTCGAGGCATAACTTCACTTTTGTTATGTGAAAGAGGATACTGGCAGGGGTAGGTGGCGCTCACTTTTGTTTGTCATTGCGGCAATTATTTTCGACGACTTGAACGAACTGCGTTGGGTTGTCTACCTTATCTGCAGTCAAATGAAAGTCTGCCGTGTAAACAAACAAAACGCAACCGTGTGATTGATAACTTTGGTCTGTGTACATGCTTTTCTTTTCATCAATCTTCTCATCAATGAGGCTTTCCAACTGAGCGACATCGCTGTCTGTTGACACAAGGCTTTTTATTTGTGTCTAATCAGTACTTTCCTCCCACGGACCAAGCCATTGATGTTGAAGGCTTGTATACTGTACTCATTTTGATATGCAGCACAGCAGGCTATCTTCTTTGAGGAAAGAGAGAGAGAGAGAGAGAGAGAGAAAGAAGGAGAGGGAGAGAGAGAGAGAGAGAGAGAGAGGGAGAGAGTGAGAGGGAGAGAGACTGCGAGATCCATTTTCAGATGCAATAGGAATGCACAAGGCTCATATCAAACAGCGGTGATCAATCACTCCTAGTGGGCTACATCCTGAGAACATGGCCGACTGTTTGGTTATGCGATGCCCCTTCTCCTCCGTGGTTCAAGAGGCACACACCAACCTTAACCCCCCCCCCCTCCCCCCCCCCCCGCCTCTACCCCTGCAACAACCCCCTCTCCCCCTCTATATTCGTCTACCTCTTCCCCCCTCCCTCCCCCAAATCCCCTCTTCATGAATTTGCCCTGAAGTATTTTTCATTAGTTATTATTAAATGCTGTCAGGTATAGGTTTAACTTCAATCCATCATTCCTGGGGAATTCCCACCTATGGAGGAGTCAGTGGAGAGCAAGCAGAATAACAGAAGATCCATTAGTAAAAGTATGTGGGGACTCGACAGCATTCCTTTCTCACTTGCCTCTTTATGAATTATTATATTGCTAAGAGGCACATTTGCTCTGTATGTTTTGTTGCCTGGGAGCATTTGCTGATAGCCCCAAGCAGGAGTGCTTTGGACTCTGATGAATGCTGCCTAATCTTTACTGTCAGCAGTAGGTTTCGCAATCATTCATCACATTTTTAAGAGATCTCCAGATGGGAATATTAACAAGCACATTGGCACTGCGAAAGTCTATAAGAGTCTTACAGGCGTACTTTCCTGGCATTAGAGAGAGAGCGAAAGAGAGGGGGAAAAGCTCCCTGCTCTTGAGTTTTGGACAAATCACATCTCATTGGAGTTGAAGATTTATAACCTAGTAGGATACATGGAAATTAAAAGTACTTTCATGGCTATTTTGGGATTTTGTTATTTCAATATTTTATTAATGGATGTTTTTCAATGTCATAGAATGTATTGGTATACTTGTTTTAACAACACACTGCTTTATAATTGAGCAAAGCAAATATATGCTTTCTTAGTGTAAACCCAGATTGCTTGTTTTTGTTAAAAACCCAATACACATTAGACTACATTAATGGTTTGCAAAGGAGAGATAATTTAGTGTTTCACAACCGATTTACAACTGTATGAGTCAATTAAAAAAGCAACAAACTCAGAGAGCACTGCGCACTTAGAAAAAAGGTTATTGGGGGTATTTAATGGGGCCATTCAGGGCGCAACAACATCATTTATAGAGCCATTTTATCAAAGTAGTGCTTTTTGGAACCTGTTAGGGGAAAATGGTGGCATTTGGAACCTTCTCATCAAAATGGTGGCATTTGCAATGCCCCTGTTTGAACATGGGATGTCACATGAACATGAGCACATACAGTACCAGTCAAAAGTTTGGACACACCTTCTCATTCAATGGTTTTTCTTTATTTTTATTATTTTCTACATTGTAGATTAATATTGAAGACATCCAAACTATGAAGGAACACATATGGAATTATGTAGTGAACAAAAAAGTGTTAAACAAACCAGAATATGTTTTATATTTTAGATTCTTCAAAGTAGCCACCTTTTGTTTTGATGACAGCTTTGCACACTCTTGGTAAGTTTGTGTCCAAACTTTTCACTGGTACTGTCTGTAATACAATTAGAATCAAACAAGAACCGACATCACAGGTACGTCGGTTAGTTAGATACTACACCATAAATAATTAAAATTCAAAATCAGCCACAATTCCCCAGCAAACTTGCTACATTGTTCCCTCCTGTTGCCAGGAAATTGTATGCTCATGTTCATGCATGTGTTTTGTTTCGGTACGGCCCTCCTCTTGGTACAATTAAAATAGTCTTTCAAGGCCATTCACCTTTGTAGTATCTTGACGTTTTTTTTACTTTGAGATATGTTGTGGTCCGCCAATATGAATTTGCCTGGACTCTTCCTAAAGCTAGGCTGCTACTTCTACTAGTTAAAACATATCTACAAAATAGAACCATTTAGGGTTCCTTAGTTATAACATAGAACTGTGTAAGGTTCTTTAGACTTAAAATAAAGAACTTAGACTTCAAATAAAAAAGGTTCTCTACCATGATTCATTAACGGCACCAGACGTGGTTCTATTTAGAACCATTTCTATGGTGCCATATATGCACCATATGGCGCCTTGATGTATCAGAGCATGGAACCTGTGTAGTCGTGCTTGTGTAGGAGAGCGATGGTCTTGCCTGTGTGGGGCCTCTGCAGGTCCCAGAGCCTGCGGACCTGTTCTGGTTTTATTGGTGTAATTTCACACCCGCTCTCCTCTTCTCTCTTGCCTGCTGGCTCACCCTCTCCTCTCTTCTCATCCTCCTTTCCTCTCTTCTGCTCTCCTCGCCTGGGCTTTTAGCAGGCCCCTCTCAATCGCTGTGCCCCTCATCCCACCACGGAGACAGGGTGACCCTCTGGCTGTGAATTTAAACGGGTCTGAGACTTGGGCCGTCCTGGGCCGCACCTGGCCATATGGCGTGGTTGGAGAGAGGAAGAGGGGAGGAGTGGAAAGAAGGGGGGGGCACGGGGAGGCTCACCTGGCACAGGGCTGGATATGGAGGGAGGGAAGGAGGGAGGGAAGGAGGGAGGGAGGGAGAGGGGGAGCGAGAGGGAAATGGGAGGTAGCTCACCTGGCAAAGAAAGGGAAAAATGGAGAGAGGGAGAGGAGGAGAGAGAAGGGAGGAAGGGAGCTCATCTGGCACCTGGAGTACTGCAGATGGAGGGAGGGGGAGAGAGGGAGAGAGAGAGTGAGAGAGAGAGAGACAGAAGGAGTGAGGGAGGGCCATGCTCACCTGGCAGAGGGCTCGGGATGGAGACTCTGGGCCCGGGCTGGGTTCCCAGTGGGACAAGGGTCCGGAGGACACTGAGATCCTTCCTGTCAGAACTGGGTTCAGACCCCCGGGGCTACAGAACTGGGCCGCCCTCCTTCATCGTTAGAAGGGAGCAGCATGCCCTACTCTATTTATAACCGTTTTATTCTAGACTTAAAAGCCCCCAATACACACACACACACACACACACACACACACACACACACACACACACACACACACACACACACACACACACACACACACACAGCACAACTTCTGTTTTAATTGCTACTTTGTGAGTAGAAGTGAGTGAGTAGTGGGTTTCAACTTGGGGTATCGAGGGTTTGACTATCCATCATTAGCGGCACGCTGAGCTAGCAGGTCAATCCCAATGACGGGGGCTTGGGGAGGGGGAGCGGGAGGGGGGGGGGGGCGGCGGGGTTGGGATAGGAAGGGTAGGGCACTACAGGATCAGACCATCCTTTTGACATTGTGGGAGAGAAAGAGAGAGAGAGCGAGAGAGAGAGAGAGAGAGAGAGGGAGAGAGAGAGAAAGGTAACCCAGCCATCCTTGTCCCCACCATCGGGGGAAATATCTCTATGACTACAAGGTTAATTAAGCACTGGAAATGAGATCAAGAAGCTTTTCTTCTCCAACCCATTAACCACTTACAACGCCTTCTCCAGATAGATCAAGTCACACTGGGGAGTGACTGTAATTGCCTGTCGATGCGAATCAAAAATCAAATCATTGTATCTGCAAGCAGGGATCAAGAATGGCCTCTGTTGTGAATGGTTACGTAAACAGGCTGTCACATAGGGAACACAATTCAGAATGACATGTTACTTTTGCGAACGCTGCCTTTTTGATCGGGACTGCCGATAGAATATCTCGAGCCCTTATCAAGCCTTTCTGCAACCACGCAGTGAAGCTAGCGTTTTTCCACTGGGATGATAATGATTTGTTTTCATTTGTGGGTGCCGGCTTTTACTAGCCGAGTGATAACACACTTGACTAACTCTTCATTAAGGCCTTGGTTGGTTGAATCAGGACTGTGAGTACTGGGCTGGAAAACAAACAAAAACAAACGCTTATGTATAGTTATTCATATTATTTTCTTATTATTCTTATTCTTATTCTTGTTATTGTTATGTAAAGTGTGTTGAGTCTCATTAAACATGACTTCACTTGGCTTGACTTGACCTAGCACCAGATTGGAGAACCTTGGAAAAGAGCAGTTTGAAACACTAGTGAACCATGCATTCACATGCACACCCCCCCAAACAGAGGCTCCTCACAGGAGAGCCATCCACCAGTTTAATACCTATATCTAGGAGGTCCTAGTCCAAACATATAAACCTGTTTACCAGCCTGGTGTTCATGTGAGCCTCAGCCCCAGCTCCAGCTTCCTCTCCAGCAGCAACGGTGCCTTACGGCTGTGGGGGGAGTCATGCCACGGAGTGATCCGGGGGGGGGGGGGGGGAGGCAGGGCTGCAGAGGACGCGCGGCCGGGGACGCGTTAGCCCCGTGATTTGTGTGTGTGTCAGAGGAACCTGACCCCCGGATCAGGACTTCCATCATGGCCACAGGCGTTTCGGCAGCGTGTCCCACTGATCAGGGTCACGGGGTACGGCTTCTTTATGGGACGATGAATAGATCACAGCCTTGCCTTTAACAGTGTAGAGCGCGGAACACCACGTCCCGCGATGTCCGCCGACTTACAGTGAAACGGATTACTTTTCGCTGTTTGAATTTTTAGTTGGTCTTCTGTTGTTTTTTTTGTTTGTTTTCCGAATGGATATTTCAAGAGGTTGTGAAGGTGAGTAGCTCCCATGGCAAATGAAATGAAGACATTCAATGAATACCTCAGATGCTTAAAGGAGAGTATGGGCGTGTGCGGAGGAGGTGTGTGTGGAGAGAGGAGTTGCTGTCGGATATGTTTGACCTCCAAGTCCAGTCCGGTGTGGCTCCTCCGGTAAAACAAAGGGGATGTGCATAATGTGGCATTCGCAGGAGGCTCTGGTACAGGAGGCTCTCTCTGCCTGTGTACATTAGTCTTAATTAGAGAGCATCCGTTCAGATAGCCACTGCCTAAAAATACACCAGGTCCATTTGTTTGGTTTCTCTCTCTCTCTCTCTCTCTCTCTCTCTCTCTCTCTCTCTCTCTCTCTCTCTCTCTCTGTGTTTCTCTCTCTCCCTGTATCTAACAGACAAGCTTTGGTGAGCAGTGAACTCTCTCACTCTGTCTTTCTGTCTCTCTGTCTCTCCCTCTCTCTCTCTCTCTCTCTCTCTCTCTCTCTCTCTCTCTCCCTCTCTCCCTCTCTCTCTCTAACAGACAAGCTTTGGTGAGCAGTGAACAACAGAAGCAGCAGCTGCCTGGTCCACTGTTGTCCTTCACAACCGACTGGCCACCTCCCAGTAATCACCATACATTACACTACACTATATTACCCAGACTGGACACCCTCCTACTAATCACTGTACCACCCACACACACACACACACACACACACACACACACACACACACACACACACACACACACACACAAATGTACGCACCCGCACACACACACACACAAATAGACGCACACACACACGCACGCACGGACACACACACGCATGCACACACACATATCGCACAAAGACGCACTGTGGTTTAAAAATTACTTTTTCATAAGCCTCTCTACCCCGTCTCTTACTGTCTGGATTCACCTACGCAAACCCTAGATGTCTTTCAGGGTGAAGTATAGACAGCCATAGACAGCCTGAAGTGTTTAGAGTGCACACACAGACAGACAGACAGACAGACACACACACACACACATACACACATACACACATACACACACACAGACATCACAAGCACCACACAAAGGCGCAGAGCGGTTTAATAAGGATTTATCATTAGGCTCTCTCTCTTTCTCTATACCGTCTGTCTGTCCCCCCCCGTCTGTCCCCCCCCCCCGCCCCCCCCCCCCCCCCCCCCCACCGTGGTTTAATAATGACTTTTTCTTCATCAGCCTCTCTCTCTACCCCGTCTCTCTGTTTCTCTCTTTTGTTATATTTTTGGACTCACCTACGCAAACCCTAGATGTATTTTTTAAGGTGGTTATGAGGAGAAGACATCTATTGTGTATGCGAGGACAGGGAGTAAGAAATGTTTTGAGTGTAGGGACACGCACGCCCGCCCACACAGACACACACACACACACACACACACACACACACACACAAGAATCACACAAAGGCGTAGAGTTAGCCTCTCTCTCTCTCTCTTTCTCGCTCTCTCTCTCTCTCTCTGTCTCTCTCTCTCTCTCTCCCCCTCCTTTCTCTCTCTCTCTCTCTCTCTCTCTCTCTCTCTCTCTCTCTCTCTCCCCCTCCTTTCTCTCTCTCTCTCTCTCTCTCTCTCCCTTTCTCTCTCTCTCTCTCTCTCTCTCTCTCTCTCTCCTACGTAAACTCTAGATGTATCTTCTAGGGAGGCTGCTGGGGGCTCTCAGCCTGCTGATGAGTCCTGAGCAACAGTCAGGTAGATATTTCTTGCATGTCTGATTAAACAGCATCCCAGGGTGTAAGTTCTTCACTTCACTCATTAAAGGAAGTGAATGATTTCCTAGACGCAACTTTTGGGATTCATTTGGCCGATTTTTTTCCCAGATGAAGAGAAGTTTGTCAGGTCAAGTGTTGACCTGCCTAAGCTGGGTGGGCTGGATCTTATTGATAAGAAAAATCCCAGTTACGAGTGTTTTGTCAACAGTATAGATCACATTCCACTGCTAAATTAAAGGACACTGTTAGAGCTCTTGAGTGTGATATGCATGCTAATGAACTGATATTGCTTACTTCTGAAAATGTTTGAAAGAGGCCCTTAGCATTACCTTGTGCTGAATTACAAGATAGTTTCTAAGTGGCTATGAGATTATTTTGAGTTATTAATGCATAAAGTTATTAGTGCATAATCCGGGGATTATGTTGTCAGTTAATACGGGTGTCAGTGTTTTTGTTAGAGGAAGGAACGATGTCCAGGCTTTGTCAGGGGCGTTAATAACGTATGACAAAGCTTCTTCAACCTGAGTCAACTGGGTAAAGAGTGAGGCTCAATGGGCAGGTCACTGACGGGAGGGGGAGACACTGCAGTTACCAGCCGTGCAGCTGGGGAGGGGAGGGGGGGGGGGGCGAAGTTTCTGGAAGTATTTTTTAGTTTCAGAGAATTATCCAAAGGAAAAACTGGGAGGGTGTAGTGGAGAAGGTGTGAGCCAGATTGACTCGTGGAAATGGTTGTAACCCCGGCTGTCCTACAGGGGAAGGGTTCTGGTAAACAACAAGATGGCCGCTTCCACCCTGTGACACAGACCGCTTTTGTTACAGCCACCTGGAGGTCTGATACCAGACCATTCAGCGTTCTCCCCAAA
>NC_139674.1:2977224-3012224 GCF_951799395.1 Argentina silus | reverse complement strand
AGTTCTCTCTGAGAATATTTGAGTTGTTTGATGCTGACTACCCGTCCCCGTCCCCACCACCCCCGCCACCACCCCCGCCAACACCCCCCAACGCCCCTGACTCTCAGGGCTCCTCTCCTTCCCTTCCAGCTCTAATCAAACTTATCTGCTTGATTAGCCGAGCCCTTTAATCATGGCAGGAATTGGAGGGATGGACAAGACAGTATGTAGATAATTAGCAGCCGGCAAATTGATGCGTTTTCTCAGAGAGCGACCCCCCACCACACACACATTCTCTCCCTCGCTCCCTCCCTCCCTCCCTCTCTCTCTCTCTCTCGCTCTCTCTCTTCTTCTCTCCCTCTCCCTCTCTCTTTCTCCATAATGAGTTTACAGTTAATTGACAATTCATCTCAGGCAAACTGGTGTTTACTACATTGCCTCTGCCCTCTCTTCACGTACAGCAGCACACTACCGTAGAGAGGTTCGTTTGTCTGCAGGCTCAGAGGGGGTGGGATGCAGTAGCACTGTGATTTAGAGGTTCATACTGGAGTATTGTAATCAAAGTGCGTTTAATCAAAGACATTTGGAGATATTCAAATGAAATACACAAAAAGACGCTGACAGACATGGTGTACCCCCAAGGACAAACACACAGGTCTTCGTAGAATATGTGTGTGTGTGTGTGTGTGTGTGCGTGTGTGTGTGTGTGTGTGTGTCTTTGTGTGTGTTTGAGAGAGAAAGAGCACAAGCACATACTGTAAAGACAGAGGAAAGAAAATACATTGTGTGCATGTCAGTGTGTCTGGGTATTTGTCATTAATTAACCACCTACTGCAAAGTGTGTGGCTTCAATAAAACAAATGACTACATTACTCCTGCATTATTTTCAGTTTAAAGTGAGATTATATGGAATTTGATGGGATAAATTATCTTTTAATCAAGCAGGTGGGTGGGAGGATTTTTTGCGTCAGCAGACATTACAACATTGCATGTTTTGCCAGCTTGATTTAATCAACACTGGCCGGTGATTTGATGAATTGCTCTAATAAGCAGTCTGACAATTTGTTAATCTTGAGGGCAAGAAGCACCTTTCAAAGAATCTTTACAACACGGACACATCTCTTGAGAATACAAAAGCTATGTTTCCCACCCAACATTTTTAGGGGGATAAAAAGAATGAGGGTAAGAGAGAAGAGAGAGAGAGGGTAGGAGAGAGAGAGAGAGAGAGAGAGAGAGGGAGAGAGAGAGAGAGAGAGAGGGAGAGAGGGTAGGAGAGAGAGAGAGAGAGAGAGAGAGAGAGAGAGAGAGAGAGAGAGGAGAGGGAGAGAGGGTAGGAGAGAGAGAGAGAGAGAGAGAGAGAGAGAGAGAGAGAGAGAGAGAGAGAGAGAGAATGACTGGCAAAAACTAGGAGCAGATCAACACACAGTCATTAACGAAAGGAACTAATTGATTTAAAACAGTACCATCTGAATATGCTGGGGCATCTGTTGTTACGTACGTGCCAATACTCCAAAGCAACAATTACCTCTCCATCTAATTCCAACATGGCCAGTACATCCTCTGTGGCTCAGCTGGTAGAGCATGGCGCTAACAACGCCTAGGTCGTGGGTTTGATTCCTGCTGGGACCATATATATAATGAAATGTATGTACTCACTGCAATGTAAGTCGCTTTGGATAAAAATGTCAGATAAATGGCATATATACATCCCTGTAGGGCCAGACACAACCATTCGTTAAGGTGGAATCAGCCCGCCCACTGGGAAGGCTCAACACTAGGTGCTAAGGATTATAACTAACGGTAAACCCAGTTGTTTAACTTCTCACCATAGATTACTATGGCAACATAGGTTCTACCTGTATGTCATTTAACTGAGCATCTCTAAGCATTACTTGTATAATGTAAAGTTTACCGTATGAATGCCAAAGTTAACACTTAGTTATCTGGGGCTTATTTCGACCTCATCAACTCAACATGTCCAGTGAAACAAGAGTCCTAACAGATTCCAGCTTCTTTATACGACGTTCTGCCTTCCGTATTCACCTGCCAGTATCGCTATATGTGTGTGAACAGGGACACGTAATTAGTGTGTAGATACAGAAGAAGAAGGAGACCAGTCTGGCCAGCGACTAACGGGAGACAGAGAGGCTGGCACGTCTGCCTCCCACAGCAACACATACCCAAAGTGCTCCATGTTTGAACGAAGTTCCATGCTTTACATTGAAGTCAAACAATGTGGCTTTGAAGTGAATCTGTGACAGATTCTGTGGATTTGTGTGTGCGTGTGTGTGTTTGTGTGCGTGTGTGTGTGCGTGTGTGCATGTGTGCATGTGTATATTTGGTATGCTATTCTGTTTATCCTCTCCTAATTCAAAGCTATGTGGCAGGGCGACTTAATTAATGTGCTTTTTATTTGATCTATTTTTGAACGATAAACAATTGAAGTCACAGCCTTTGTTTTATGTGCTTAATTATTTAGGCTTTTCCTTTGAAACAATAGTTTCTGTCCATGTTTGTTCTCAGGGGCATTGTTTAGATTTGCTGTTTGTCCTAGTTAATCAAAAACCGAAAAATATCCACCCACATTTAGTATGTTTGTGATCGTCTTTGCTCATAATTGTTTAACGGTTACCTGTCATATAGTCTAACACGGAACAAACCGTACAACTGAACATTCAGTTAATACCTCGAAATAGTTCCATTCCACCTCCAACTAACTCATTCATCTATATTTCAGTACTTTACGATATTTCACTTCAAAAAGGTATAAGTGAACTTAATGAAGCAAGTCTCACAATGTGAAAGGAAAATATAGGAGCCTGCAGTATGGTTATATAGCTGCAGTATGGTTATATAGCTGCAGTATGGTTGTATAACTGCAGTATGGTTGTATAGCTGCAGTATGGTTATATAGCTGCAGTATGGTTGTATAGCTGCAGTATGGTTATATAGCTGCAGTATGGTTGTATAGCTGCAGTATGGTTATATAGCTGCAGTATGGTTGTATAGCTGCAGTATGGTTATATAGCTGCAGTATGGTTATATAGCTGCAGTATGGTTGTATAGCTGCAGTATGGTTATATAACTGCAGTATGGTTATATAGCTGCAGTATGGTTGTATAGCTGCAGTATGGTTGTATAACTGCAGTATGGTTATATAACTGCAGTATGGTTATATAGCTGCAGTATGGTTCAGGTCGGCCCTGCAGTGTGTAAAGTGAGTGGTACTACAAACTACAAACTGAACTTAACTGGCTAACTTCTACTGTGGTCATTGGTGGATTCCAGGGGAGGCTGGCGGAGGTAGAAATCGGCGGACGGGCTCATTGTAATGCGTGGAATGGAAGGAGGAATGGTATCAAACACCGTCCTTCGATTTCAACCTCTACCAGCCTCTTCTGGATTCTGGTGTTGTTTCCACAGGATCGATCTTCAGATAACACGTTGCTTTCAGTTGTCTGAATTCTCAACGCCAGGGACAAGCCACTGCTGGTCTAATTAAGCATTATAATTAGCAGTTGCATGCACGAAAGCAATTGTTTGATTACAGTGGTGGAATTTAAAGAGGATCATTTACACATTGTACTCAAGGCTTCTCTGTTCACATTGTGGACGTCATGATCAAATAGAGAACATAGCATTAAACGTACATCCTACTCTTGAACATCAAATACAGGTAAGAGCTTCACACATTGCTCTTCATTTAAAAATAGATACTATTCATCATTCGCAACCATCCTATTCAACATACAGTACAATGCTGTGTAACTCCATACGGTACATTCATCTTTTGCCATTTATCCACACTGGAGTAGTGGACATCAGTCTAATCAGGGAGACACACTGACACAGAGGGCCCTTTGGCAGGTGTGCTCTGCTTACAATACAGATACGGTTACAAAACAACACCTATGGGGTCTGTGTGGTGTGTGTGTGTGTGTGTGTGAGTGGGTGGGTGGTGGGTAGAGTGGGTAGAGAGTGGTTCTGGTAATGGTGTGTGTCTGGCTATTATCAGAAGGTGGTGCAGACGAGTGGGCAGTGAGTAGTGGGGCCAATGTGTGGTCAGTGTAGATGGGGCCTGATTAAAGGCTGTGTGTGTGGTCAGTGTAGATGGGGCCTGATTAAAGGCTGGGTTTGGCCATTATCAGAGTGTGGCTAGGACCGTATCGGGGCCAATGCGAATTCGGTCAAGAGGTATCATTACCAGAGCATGACCAGGGTAAGGGACCAGGTGGTTAGTGAGGAGTATATGGAACTCGTAGAGAAGAGCCTTCCCTGATGAAGGAGTGTACCATCTGTTTTTGTGGCCTGACTAGCAGGCCAGGTAGGAAGTTAGACCGTTGATTGAAGACCCATCTCTTCAGGCTACATCTTAACAGTCCCTCCTAAAGACCTCTTCACCCCCACTACCCCCCTGTACAAGTTTCTCTCCTGTTAATAAAAAAAAAAAATCCTTCTTCTAGCATTGTGACTGCCAATGGCCCCTGGTCTGAGCATTGATTACTTTATCTTATGATGACAGATGGATAGATGATTCACTTACTTAAACAAATGTATTTGTCGTAAGTCGCTTTGGATAAAGGCGTCTGCTAAATGCCCTACATGTAAATGTAAATGTAAGTTAGCAGACATGAGCTGGAGGACAAGGATTGGCTGTAAGGAGGATCCCGGTGTCTGAAACACAATACCCCTACTTTGATGATACTACAGTACAGTACAAACCTGTCAGGGTCCTTTCTTCTGTTTCATCTTCACTGTGCCTCTAATGGCCCCCACCCCTCCCCCCTCCTCTGTTCTTTCTACCATCTCTCTCTCTCTCTCTCTCTCTCTCTCTCTTAAAATATGAAATTATTCTCTCTCTCTCTCTCTCTCTCTCAAAATATGAAATGATTCTCTCTCTCTCTCTCTCTTTCTCTCTCTCTCAAAACATGAAATGATTCTCTCTCTCTCTCTCTTTCTCTCTCTCTCAAAACATAAAATGATTCTCTCTCTCTCTCTCAAAATATGAAATAATAGGTAGAATAATAATAGAATACCAGGAATGAGGCTCACATCACGTGTTGCCAGTCAAAGGTTGACACAGCGGTGAAACATGTTTGTGTACGTAGTAATGGTCACATATGTGGTCCGTGTTGAGAGCATGTGTGATGTTTCCTGCATAACTAGGACACAGGGACATATCATCCTATCTGATGTGCAGCTATTAGATGCAATGACCTCCTAGCAAACCACACACACACACACACACACACACACACACACTGAGTGACTCACACTAGGAGGGCCGAACTTACATCAGATGGTCATGGGTGGCTTGCTGCAGAGCAGGATCTCACATCTGTGGCTGGTCTGACCTGCCTGTCTGCCCTGACCTCCTACAGGACCATTACTCACCCTCTCTCTCTCTCTCTCACACACACACACACACACGCACACACACACACACACACACAGGCACGCACACACTTAGACACACACGCGCACACGCGCACATACGCACATACACACACACACACACACACACACACACACACACACACACACACACACACACACATCTGAGCCCATTAGTAATGAGTAGATACGACCATGCCGCCACCACCAAGAATCACCACTCATCTCGTCTCCAGCCAATTTAAACAGCAATTAGTCTCTTCATGCCAGCTAGGTCAGACGGGACATCTCACCACCGACCAGAACAAGGGGGAGAAGGACACTACCAGCTAATGATATAAGGCTGCCACGCCTTCGGTCAAGACTTCTGTTCAGCTCTTTTTCCCTCTCTCCCTCTCCTGATATTCTGATACGCTGTTTGCACGTGTAGCTAATTGACTCAGTCTGGTGGGGCGGTGTAGTGGCAGTGTGAAACCATAGGAAGAGGGGTAGGAACCGGGCTGTACCGTGCTCGGCTGGTTGTGTGAACAGGGAGCAGGGCTGTGTGGTTCTATGTAGGACACACAGACCTTGAAACAAAACGTCGACAGCCGATGAGCAAATGTACAGTATATTGGATGTGAACACCTCTTGATGGCTTGAATGAAGACTGGAACTTGTCATGTTTTCTCACACTAATATAAACTAATATGGTGTCACTCCTTGCCTGCAACCAACCCCCCCCCCTACACACACACACACACACACATACTCTTTCATTAAAATGGTAATACTGTACTTTTAAGCTTGCCGTTAATGGCTCAGCTCTGTACCTCCTGCCTGGACATACAATATGGTAGGGAGCCCAAGACTTATCAATCCCCCCCCCCCCCGTAGGAGGGCTACATGCAAAACAACCAAGAGAGCGGAGGCTTGGGGGGGGGGGGGGGGGGGGGGGTGGCAGGGCGGTGGTGGATTAGGATGACCACAAAAACTCACATACTATAACATTCTGTGGGCAATGCAAAAACTGTTATTAATGTTTCAAATAATTACAAATAACGCAATACATGCTCCATAAATAATGAGTAAATGAGTCATACTTGCTGCATAAATAAGGCTGGTATTTGATGATACCATCATCACGAGAGAATATGTTGGAAATGTTTTCTGATAACATCCTGAACGTTGTCAGAATAGCTCCGTATTCTAGCCAATGGAGGGCCCTGGATTGTGATTTATATGTTCCATCTTTCTCAGCTCTTATGGTTCATAATGACAGATGATGGTGTTGATCATACGGACCACTGAAGGCCTGAATATCAAAGGACTGTGCTGTTCTAGAACTCAATGTCCCCTCCTGTGAGCGACAGCCCTGAGTTGAAAATTGCTTTTTATGTTCAGCCGAGGCGTATATTTATACTCGTAGATGTGAAGGGGGTCTATTGACAATATGTCTTATAGTAGGTCCGTTAACAAGGAGAGAGGTAATGGCGGTCTTAAAATAGTACTTTAGTACAGCACTGTACATGTATGCATTGTAGCTAATGTATCCTAATGCTGCTACTTCCACAAGAATGTCAATACACCAGTCATTTGCTGAAATAAAAATAAAAAAAGAAACAAAATGGACACAAAATCCACAAAATGGACTTTGAAAATGGACACAAAATCCTTGTTTCAGTGACTATGCGCCTTTACATAAATGCGTTGGTGAAGTCCACAGACGAATCTGTCGGTTCTTATGCTCTAACATGCGAACCACATTCAAGACAACGACATTGTCTTTGTTCACAGAGACACTGCAGTCTGTCTCCTCCAGAGAGCCCTGGTCGGCCTGAACCCAGAGACACTGCGGTCTGTCTCCTCCAGAGAGCCCTGGTCGGCCTCAACACAGAGACACAGCAGTCTGTCTCCTCCAGAGAGCCCTGGTCGGCCTGAACACAGAGACACAGCAGTCTGTCTCCTCCAGAGAGCCCTGGTCGGCCTGAACACAGAGACACAGCAGTCTGTCTCCTCCAGAGAGCCCTGGTCGACCTAAACACAGAGACATTGACACATCGGTGACAACGACACCTCTTGTCAACATTTTATGAGCCCCCCCCCACCCCCCACCCCCCCCCACCTGTCCAGTGTGATTCACGGCCGGGCCCTTGCAGACGGAGCTGTCACTGAGGGCCACACACTCATAATGGGATTCCGGACCATTCTTCTTAATCATTGTCAATACCTCACCGCACACTTTAATTTACCAGGCCTTGCATGACACCCTCTAATGTATTTTAATAAAGTCAATATAATAAAATTCAGCATTCCGTAATTCCATTTACGGCCTGTCAGATTGAATTGATACCCTGAATAAGAGAACTGCGCATTATCCCATGAACACTCCGTCATCCAGGGGTGGGGCTGGAGTCATTAGGAGCTCTAAGTGGAACCAAGGTGTCGTTATATATAAGCTTGGAAACACGCACGCACGCACGCGCGCGCACACACACACACACACACGCACACAATTCACACACAGGGGTCAATGAGTCAAGCATGCGCAAAGGTCTTGTCTCAGGCCTGCTTAGGGCAAACAGCTAAACAGTCTTTCTACAAATCCATATACTGTAGTTGTGCCACTGTACAACTCATTATGTTTCTATTAAACCTAACCACCCTGGGAGGGGCCTCAAGTGATTGAAGAAAATAAATCCCACTGGTTTTAATTAACATCCATGTCACGCAACTTTGGTTGTTCTTCTGAACCCTCTTTTTTTTCAGTCTGGCAAAAGACCAAAAGAAAAATGACATAAAATAACTTTTGCTCGATGCCACCTGAGAAATACTTGCCAAAAAAACAATTGCTTTTTCGACATTTGCATACTAATTGAAGCGGCGTGCAATTAGTTGGAGGAGAGAGCCCCCCTCCTCTGTGGGGAGGGCGAGGATTAAGAACATGGGAAGTGAACCGAGAACTGATGCCGTTCTCCCCCGTCCCTTGACTACGAGTCCCATGCTGTTTGTGCACCAACGCAGGCTTCCCACCAACCCTCAGTCTACGACAAGCGCTTACACACGTACGCGGGCACGCACACGCACACACACACACATGCACGCACATGCACACACATACGCACACACACACACATACGCACACACATAAACACACACACACACACACACACACACACACACATGCACGCACAAACGCACATACACGCACATGCACACACATACGCACACACACACACACATACGCACACACACGCACACACATAAACACACACACACGTGCGCACGCACATAATCCACACACTGTCACCTCCCATTCTTCACACAACCTCCTCACACACAGTCTTCTGTTACTCCACATTAAACCGAACACATAAAAGACACCGTACAAGAGAAACATGCCAAGGGGCAAAAGGCCTCCGTCGATATCCCCCAACGTGGGCCAGGGAGAACAAGAGAGAAGCTATAGAAATGTATGGGGTGTGATGCCTCGGGAAGGATAGCAGCTAACACTCTGGAGCCCGAAGAAGTCGGCGAGCAGTCACCCTATCACTGGTTTACCCTGCGGACAGATTACGACAACACACACAATGAGAGACAGGAATATGGGAACGGCAGACTTTTTTCCTTCCCCTGATTTACGCGCCTCCATATTGGCTCTCTTCAGGAGGAGAGGAGATAATTTTGTTTCTGCATCCTTTTGGGAAATTAATTCATTTGACTAAAGTGACTTAGTAATTACAGTGACATCAAGGTTAATTGCCAAATCTGTATTGCCACGGCAGCGTCCCGTCAAAATCCCCACACAATCTGTTCTCCAAACACCAGCCAGTCGACACACGTTACGTTAGTTACCCCGGAAGACTTTGACCCAAATAAAGTTTCCCAGACGCAGGTGCTTCGTCACGAAAACATACAATACACTAGAACAAACAATATACCAAAGGCCGTTGCTTGAGGCCTAGTGATTGACTGATCACTGTTTGCCGATAAGACCTTAATCATGTGGAAACGTGTGTGGTGATGTGGAAACTTTGTCGCACGAAAGACAAAGTCATTGCAATAAGCCTAGATGATTATCATCATTATTTTCTGTTCTGCTTCGGCGGGAAAACAATGATAAAGATATCGTCTTCATTACCAGCCTTAATAAGATGCAGGGAGTTGTTTACATAAATAACTTAATATTGTCCTTATAAAACATGGTTATCGTAATGCCCATTAAAAACCCACAGCACGCTACCGAAAGTATAAAAGCAGATTTGCAGCCTCTCTTCGTTTTATCCTTGAATAATCACAATCAACACTTCTGCATAATGGTTGCAGATGGAGGGATGGCTCCTGTGTTCCTGTGTGATTCTCGTTAATCAGCAAACACTTTGATATCTTTGTGTTTTGCTTGATGTCTCCTCTGTTCTCGCTCTGCTTGTCGTAAGGTTTCTCAACAACTGAAAAAAACACTGTAATTCTACATGGATCTGGACAACGGACATTATGTTCGGATTTGTCTGTTGCTGTATAAACTACTTCTGCAATTCTGGGAATTCAGAGACGTTATTCGCATGTGTCACAGTAGCCTACGACTCTAATCAAACACTGTTACAGTAAATTAGCCGAAAGGTAGAGTGTCTGTACTGTAAATCATTAAGCTAGCCACGCACACATGAATGCATACGGAAAGTCTCATGATAGGAAAACACGGCTGTCAGTGCTCTTCCTCTGGCCTTAGCCAATCAGAGAGAGGCTGTGTCTGTGCCTTGGGCCAATGACAGCCCTGATTAGCCCATTAGGCCCAGATGTGAACTCTAATGACACTCACTGGTCTGTGTCAGCCTGGTGTAAACACACACACACACACACACCCGCACACACACACACACACCCACACACACACACGCACGCACGCACACTGAGTGATCAATGTGTGTGTCAGGGCTGCAGTGTGGCGGCCGGCTCGGTGGCCTGGATGAGGGTTGACATTAGTGGACACGGGGGTGAGCGATGTCACCCTGATCCCCCCAGGGGGGGGGGGATTCAGCACAGCCAGCCAGAAGCTCAGGGAAAGGTCACCGCTGCTCAGCCACAGTGTGATTAATAGGACATCGGTGCATCGGAGTGTCGCCCCCATTATCAATACTCCCAACCTTAGTTAAGCATATACACTGACTCTCCCTGCGAAGGAGTCACACGTGGAAGGACACTAACTAATCTGGGGCACAGTGGGAGAATCTATAGCAGTCTTACGGATCGGTTTCTAATGGGTGTCATCCGTGTCAGTGACACTGTAGTCAATGTACAGAGCTGAGGTAGTATTGTTTTCCGTCCTGTATTATGAGGCAAGCGATAGGCCTGTCAGCGCATAAGTCAGAGATTATGACAGAGTCGTGGCGCTCAACCGAATTCCCTGTCTTTTGTCGGCTTTTGACAACTCTAAATATCAAACTTAAAGCTTTATTTATTTATTTATTTTTTAAATACTGTAACGTGAGTTCTGTTTCATCGTATCTGTTAAAAAACAGAACAGTTCTGACTCATTCAGATTCTATTAACTCCGGTGGCTGATAGCGACTGCATCCGGAAAGTGACTGTTAGGGAATGCAAATGTCAGCGCAGCCTGAATGACGTGGTATTTGAGAAGGAATGCTTCTTTTGTTTGTCACATTCCACCATTATCAGTGTTAGACAGAGGCGGCCATGTTGAATTGCGTCACAAGTTATACCAAGAACTCCACAACCATATCTCTACCGCCACAAATCACCTAGGCCTGAGGAGATAATCTTTCAAAACTGATTTGGACTTCAAAGCACCTGGAACATTTCCAAAGCTTACTACAACAACAACAACAACAACAACAACAAGGACACCAGGAAATCCAGCCTAACATCCTCCTGTGTTAGATTGTAAAAACACATGGTAGCAGAGTGCTAATCAATTAGTGCCTGCATGTTCACTGTAACTAATAGCCCCCCTTAATCCAGATTAAATATGTTTGATACAAGTTGACCATGACGCAGGACAGTTAAGTTAATTAAGGTGATAAATCCTTGAGAGAGGAAGAGGGCGAGAGATGGAATGAAGAGAGAGAGAGTGAGAGAGAGAGAGAGAGAGAGAGTGAGAGAGAGCAGGAGATGGAATGGGAAAGAGATAAGAGATAAAAGTAGAGAGAAGTAGAGAGAGAGAGAGATGTGGATATATACTGTATAGTGCAAAAGATAGAGAGATAGAGAGATGGAGAGAGAGAGTGAGCATGAGTGTGTGTGTGTGTGTGCGTGCGTGTGTGTGCGCATGTGCGTATGTGTGCGTGCGTGCGGGGACGGACGTGGGCGTGAGGGTTGAGCGAGCGAGCGCTGTTTTCAGCCTCGCCCGGGGCTGCCCAGCTGGCACAGCTCGTCCCGGTCTAGCCCCAGTGCATCTGGCAGAACCTACTCTTCACAGCTCCCTCACATTAAGGCCCGCGTACGTCCCCTCCCTCCATCCCTCCCTCCCTCCCTCCCTCCCTCTCGCTCATGAATACCACATTAACATAAGCCCTGAAAGATTACCCACATTTTTTCACTCTCTCGGTAGCTTTGAACTAATTTTAACTATCTTACCTCTGACACGCACGACACCCTGACTGTCCAAAACGCATACCCCCCCCCCCCCACACACACACACGGACAGTTGTACTGTAGGCGTCAGCAAGTCTACTGTAAGGCTCTGGAAGCCTGTTCTTACATTGACTTTGTCGTACAACGTACGGTACAATGTTTACGGTAAACGCTGTCCTCATGAGGCCGTGCTGGAAATAGACGGTGTCACAGTTCAAACTCCACGCCAGGGGAGGCCGGTGCAGGTCGTCATCGGAGGACGGGCTCATTGTAATGCATGAAATGGAATGAGGGAGGGTGTCATACACGTGGGTGTAAAACCCGTTCCTCATCCGTTTGGTAGCGTTCCTCATCCGTTTGGTAGCATTCCTCATCCGTTTGGTAGCGTTCCTCATCCGTTCGGTAGCGTTCCTCATCCGTTTGGTAGCGTTCCTCATCCGTTTGGTAGCGTTCCTCATCCGTTTGGTAGCGATCCTCATCCGTTTGGTAGCGATCCTCATCCGTTTGGTATAGCGATCCTCATCCGTTTGGTAGCATTCCTCATTCCATTCCACGCATTACACTGAGCCCCGCTCCACACACTTGGTGAAGTACCGTTAGCCTAGCCGCACCAACAGCTAATAAAACCCCAGAGCTCTCTGTCACCCTGAGGTATGCTTTATTCTCCACTGTCATCTTCGCCCCAGAACCAGTGCTCTGATTTAAGGGTGGCTGTACGACAGAGACTTTTATTACGGAGGTAAACATTAGTGTTGAGAGCGAGATTCACAGCTTGAACCGAGTCTCACTGTAAACTGTGTTTGGATGGGCGCCATCAGAGATGTGCCGGGTATCTGGGAGAGAGAGACAGAGAGAGAGAGAGAGACAGAGAGAGGCAGAGAGAGACAGAGAGAGAGAGAGAGAGAGAGAGAGGCAGAGAGAGACAGAGAGAGAGAGAGAGAGAGGCAGAGAGAGAGAGAGAGAGACAGAGAGAGAGGCAGAGAGAGACAGAGAGAGGCAGAGAGAGGCAGAGAGAGACAGAGAGAGAGAGAGAAAAAGAGAGAGAAAGAGAGAACAGACACACCTCATTCACAGGGATAGACACCGTCAGAGATGTGCCGGGTATCTGGGAGAGAGAGACAGAGAGACAGAGAGACAGAGAGAGGCAGAGAGAGGCAGAGAGAGAGAGAGGCAGAGAGAGACAGAGAGAGGCAGAGAGAGACAGAGAGAGGCAGAGAGAGACAGAGAGAGAGAGAGAAAAAGAGAGAGAAAGAGAGAACAGACACACCTCATTCACAGGGATAGACACCGTCAGAGATGTGCCGGGTATCTGGGAGAGAGAGACAGAGAGAGACAGAGAGAGACAGAGAGAGACAGAGAGAGACAGAGAGAGAGAGCAGACACACCTCATTCACAGGGGAACACCTCTGTGAGTGTTACACGACGCAGAGCAGTTACTTTACGCCCACCCACCCGCACGCACACACACACGTGTTTGCCCGTTTGCATGTTCACCGCTCGACCTTGAATCCACGCCACCGTATGCCCGTCACACGTGTTTGATCCAACTCCCCATTCCATTCCACGCATCACAATGAGCCCGTCCTCCGATTTCCACCTCCGCCAGCCTCCCCTGGTACCGACTCCTTAACTGTAACACGGTGACAGAAAAGAAAGGTATCATGATGGCTTGTGCTCTACACGACAGCTTCACGGTGCTCTGAGACGGCAACGGGACCCCTGCAGGAGCCGTACGCGAGACTCACCGCATGACAAGACAGGAGCGCCTTAGCGGAAACGACATCTTATTTCCTCCCCCGTGGAGCGGCTTCCTGTCAGAGCCGTCAGGTGGCAGTTGGCATGACAGCAGAGTGGATGGGCGGGGTCACGTTATCATCACCTCGCCCCCCCCCCCTCCCTCCCCTCCTCCTTCTCCATTCATCACACTCTGTCACATGACATGGGTACAACAACCACCCCCAACCCCCTCCCCCTCCCCCTCCACCCCATCATCGCTTCAATGACTCCATGTCGTTGAAGGTGAAAGGTTTTCAAATTACATCGTCAGGAATGGCCACTTCCCCCGCAAAGCCCTCCTTTCCTATTTAATAGCTGTCATAATGTCTATGAAAGATATGAAAGACAAAGGCTTTCTCGATGGCTCACTGGCATGAAGGATTCGGAGATGAGACAAACAAAGAGAGTCGACTGAGAATACAGCGGCAGATTCATGAGAATCACAGAACGTGTTTTATGAATATGCTCTATTCTGTTTGGATTCTAGCTGTCATCATTCGCGTTATTGACTATGAACTATTTACAAAGAAAAGTTGATTCATAATCATGATGAGTTTGAATAATTTATTTTTTCTATTTATATGTAATGAGAGAGAAACACAGCTAATCTGCTTTCAGCGCTTACAGTACAATAGCTATGTTTATCTGTGTTAGATCAACAACACCATAAAAGTTTATTTTCAAGGCAAACCAGAGCACTTCATCATGACCTCAAAATATGCAAACATTACAGTAAAACATATCTCTCATGTGTATTAATTATAACAAATCTTTTTATAGCCTAATCTCTAAAGATTACTTTCTCTGTAATTTTAATGATTCACCTCCACAGGTTATCTTTATTATTATTATTATTATTATTATTATTTAGATTTTTTTTTCTCCTTATTTTAAAGTAATTAGTGATAATTAGTGATAATCCACTCAAAGCCTGATGGGTTGTTGTTTGGAAAATTACAGTAGAGTGCTTATGTACTCCCTAGATAGGATTATAGCTGTGCTTCTCAAGAATTAGTACCATGTTTTGGAAGCCAAAAACCACAATACAACTCGCTAACATACAAATAGCCTATTGTAATCACTAGTGGCCATACCGATACCCTTTTGAAAATGTGATGATGCTAAATCCAGGTACATGAATAGCCAAACATAGCATCAAAAATCAAAATGGTGGGCCAACATCTTCGAGCAAAATTGCCCGAAAGTCCTGAGTTTTAGAACCCCCCCCTCTCTCATGCACGCACGCACGTACACGCAGGCACACACGCACGCAGGCAGGCACACACACACACACACACGCACGCAGGCAGGCACACACACACACACACACAGGCACACACGCACGCACACACACACACACTCACAGAATGCTCGAGGGTATTAGCAGCCTAAGCAGGTTGTCATGCAGCGGGATAGATCATTCTTGTTAATATGTTTAGCTGGCTGATGTCCTGCCTCCTCTCAGAGGAAGGCCAGTACATGTCCATTCACTCACTCCCAACAATCACAAACGACCTTAAGGGTGACAACAAGGACGATAGCAATGGATTACACGTCAATTTGCCTGCATAACTGAATCATGTACTTAGAAGATGAATCACTTTTCAAACCAGCTGCGACAAGTGGTGTGTGTGTGTTCATTTAAAGTTAGATTAATGTATTTAACAGCCCAACACCAGGCAGACGTGCCTGAATTTCAGCAAAGCCTCTAATTCAGATAAATCACAGCGAAAGGAGACCAGTTCTGACACCCATCATCACCTACATACAAACATAATTATTCATGAGATTCAGTCTGTTTCTTCCCACTCAAAGTTGGGGGGGAACAATGGTTAGGTTTTCCGAGATGTCTCTACCACAGCAAATGGGGTGGTGATTTATGTCTAAGCATATCTGTCTATCAGTCTGTTTATAATGTATATAATACAAGCAGCATGATGTCAGTCTTGGCAATGACTGTCAATGTGATTTATGTCGTCTGAACATGTCATTGATGGCCCACCAATCTGGCATACCGTATACAACGTAATAGAGGAGCTGAAATGGGGAGTTGTTAATCTGAGAGGATGGTATTGAACAAGCCTGAACAAGGTACTCTGAATCTAACCTTTTGAAACCTTTCGAGTTGATGATCAATGCGTATTGAGATGTGTCATCACGGTGTGTGTGTGTGTGTGTGTGGGGGGGGGGGGGCTGTGGGTGCTTGTGTGTAGTTGTGTGTGTGTGTGTGTGTGGGGGGGTATGTGTGTGTCTGTGGGTGTGGGTGCATGTGTGTGTAGGTGTGTGTGTGTGTGTGGGTGGGGGGGTGTATGTGTGTGTTTGTGTGTGTTTGTGTGACTCCCTCTGTAAACGTGTGTATATGCGAGCGTCTAGGGGACCATAGAAGGAGAGACACCCCTCTCGTCTGTCTGCATGACCACTTATCAGCCTAATATGTCTCTCTTCCCACGTCCTTCTGCCCCTGTGAGCGGCGGTTCGGCGGTTAATTCCAGCAGGCTGCAACAAAGCTCGTCTGGCTCTACGACGGCGCCCTGTAGACGCATCACGGCGTCTCTGGCGGCTAATGTGACGTCTTCTTCTGTTATTGCTATCACTGCCTGTTCTCCTGGAACTTTCTGGGAGCTCAAAAACATCATTACGCCTGAGAGAAAAAAACAAAAACACTTTCTTATTCATTTGAGCATTTGGTCTACACATCAAATCCATTTAGAGCAGACAAATTGATTCAATTTTCCATGTTTGTATCGTGCCAAATTCCATGCCCCCTTAACTGTGAAACACAACATTGTTATCAAGTGGGAGGTTTTTTTCCCCCCCCTTTTTTTTTTAATGTTATTCTTGTACTTGGTGATGTGAACATCAAGAGACCATTGCCTTTCCATGCAATCAAATTTAGATATATAACCGGGGAGATGAAAGCATTGGGAGAAAAAGATTAATGAAAGTAGAAAAGTGAGCAGCTTGGGAGACAGAAGCCAAAGCATTCGTCTATTTACCAATGCAGTATGATTGTTTTGGAGCTAAATGCTATGTTTTTTTTCACATGAGATTATAAACGGTCCGCTGGATTTGTCATTACAATAGACACTATCAGAGGGGAATTTCGGGAAACACATGGGAATCCACATTCAAAATTCTCTCCACATTCTTTGGGAATCCACATTCAAAGCAGCACAAACAATAACAAAC
Organism: Argentina silus; assembly: GCF_951799395.1. NCBI lineage: Eukaryota > Metazoa > Chordata > Actinopteri > Argentiniformes > Argentinidae > Argentina > Argentina silus. Next base: position 2,995,316 of record NC_139674.1, on the reverse strand, counting down.
AATTGGAGGCAGGAACAGTGATACTCTGAAGTAATAATTCTGTGATGATTTTTTGCTGGTGAAGTGGAGCGTCACTGTGGACTTAAGTGTGCAACTCTGAGACACTGACATGATAAAGCATATTATTTGGCTGTCAAACTAGATCCCAGCATAATAAAATTGACTAGAGTTAATTATTTTCGCTTTCCGCATTATCACAGAAACTGAGACAGTGTGGAAACCGTCGCAGGCTAGATGATTCACGTCCAAAAATCAGTTTTCAGCAATATTAGCGACTGAGCACGTTAGCCATGTTACTTGTACCAGTACAAGAAATAGCTAATATAGCTTTATTTCTCCTATGGAGCTTCCAATACAAACTCACTCTATGTTTATCCCTAGACAGTTTCATTGTCATGGTATTCTTTGATTATGATGAATTCACTTTACCTGCGTATTACGTTATCAGAATATGGGTTGGTGGAACCAAACATTTACACTATGAAAATGTTTACTTTCATGTTCATACGTTTCAAAGAGTTCAGAGTTTTCTCTGCGTACTCAGAACATTTCTCAAGCTCTTTGGTGACACTCACCTTGTGCTCCTCTGCGGCTCAGTTGGTAGAGCATGGCGCTAACAGCGCTTAGGTTGTGGGTTTGATTCCTGCTGGGAACATCTATACTAGACAATGTATGCGCTCACTGCAATGTCAGTTGCTTTGGATAAAAGCGTCAGCTAAATGTTCCTCAAGCTCTTTGATGAGAAATCTCTCACCTTGTTCCCCCACTGTGCCACATGTCTCCTATTAGCTACACTTCACCAGCCCAGACTTCCTGAAACATTTGAAGGGGTGTGGAGGAACCCAAATCAATAGACTTCAGGTTAATAGTGCTGGTGTTTTTGTGAGCCGGCGCATCAACTATTAATTAGGTGGTGGTTAGAGTCAGCTGGTGAGAATTAATCACAGCCCGGGGACGATGTTGTCCTTGTGCTGTTCCACCGGGATACAGCCGGGCCTAGGGCGTGAAGGAGAAAGAGAGAGAGAGAGAGAGAGAGAGCATGAGAAAAAGGAGAGAAGAGGAAGGAGAGAAGAGGAAGGAGAAAGAGAGAGAGAGAGAGAGAGAGAGAGAGAGAGAGAGAGAGAGAAAAAGGAGAGAGGAGGTAGAAAGAGAGAGATGTCAGCTGTAATGTAGTGTCAGGGAGAGAGGTTAGGAAAGTAGCAAAGTTTAAAACTCCAAATAGGCACTATCTTTAATGGCTATCACTGACCTGTCAGCTTGCAGCTCTCTTTAGAAACCTCTGTCTTTCTCCAGCCCTCTGTCAGTCTGTCTGCACATCAAATAGAGAGAATAGTTGTCTTCTTTGCTGAGGGGTGGGGCATGTCTCCGGAAAATCTGATTTGTATTACATGGCAGTGTTGGGGAAGCTACTCTGAAGATGTAGTTCACTAAATTAACAACGACTATACAAGGGAAGAAGTGGAACTACACCAAAGCTACCCTTCTAAAAGAAATATAGTCAAACTATATTTCAGACTATTAAACTAAAGCTACATCAAAAAAGTACATTGAAATTACTTCGTCCAACACACAGCAGTCAGTTACTGAAAGATGACTAGTGCTGGAAACTGAACTGCCGAAACGCTCTGAAATCACTGAGAAAGATAAAACCTGATGAGGTGGAGCAAAGTGGGGAGACGGGGAGCAGTGAAGGAATAAATAGTAGGAACATCTGAAGTTCAAGGGCTGGAATAATGGTTTAATTCCTATTTCTTTTTTTGTTTTGGGGGGAAAATGTGGTGAGTAGTGACAGTAGCTCCTTATATTTCTGCATGGCAGAAAAGTAACAAATAAACTAATAAAGTAGTTCACTACTGAAAAAAAACACAACGAAGATTTGAATTTAGATTAACTGTCACCCAGCAAAATGTATTTAAACTAATCCAGTAATACATGTAGTGGAACTACTCCCCAACACTGCATGGTTGTCTTTCAACAAATATTGTTATTGTTGTTTATGCTTCATTTTTCAAATATGATAATTGGAGTTCACATCTTCAACACTTTAGCATTTCAAAGCGGTGAACACTGAGCATATTGAATTGCAATTCAAGCGGGTATAGTCTCTCTCTGTGTGGCTCCATTTTTGGCATTATTACAAAGTGTTTATGTTGACTGCTGAAAGAGGATAGCATAACACTTCACAGGGAAAATTGATTATTGGCTTTTCCTTGTTTTTGGACTCATTCCCCATTCAAGGTTGAGAGATATTTAAAAAGTTCTGTCAGATAACTTATTTTCGAAACAGTTTTTGTGTGTCACAAATCTTTGAAGTAATGTCTTTAATGCGGATTACACCAAGTGTTGTTGATAAATTCGGGGGGGAGGAGGCGTACGAGCAAACATGAAAGCTCCCGATGAAATCCTGTCTCTTAAATCACTTTACCCTAAGGATGAGAAAAGCACAATCTACCCCAAATAAACATGATCGCTGAATTCAGGCAGCACCGACATGAAAACGCTGAAGAAAGGATACAAAATCTCTCTTTGCCTTTCAAAACTCAAAACAGTCTGCATTACAAATGCTTCTAAGCCCTCTCAAACACAATTATTCTGTTAATTCCTTCATGTAAAACTTGTGTAGGACGACACAAACCTCAATGGTACCTTGGGTGCCCTTGCATGCATTGGGTGCAGACGAAAATAACTTGAAATGTAGATCATGGGATTCTGTTAATATCGGAAACAGAATATATAACTATAGCTTTTCGCAGACAAACACAGAGAGTGACTATCGCGTCAGAGCTGAACTAGTAAGCCTTGTGGATGTGTGCAGTATGAATGCAGCATGTCTTAGCTCCTACGTAAAGTCTAGTTCAAACTCAGAGCAGTGTTGAACCCATTGGCTACCCTTTACAGCTACCATGCTAATGCTAGCAGTAAAACAATTTTCCAAAAAAACATTCAAACTGCAGTGCATTTATGTCATTTAAAAAAATAGATTATATAGTTTTAGATTAGATCAACTTTATTTATCCCCCAAGGGGGAAACTGGGGTAGCCACCCCCGCACCTACAAACAGGAAAGTATGATTTACAATATCTCACCCAGAGACCAAACCAGTTCATACTTGCTTATAATATTAATCTGCATATTTATGGTGCATTAAATTCAAGACTCAAGATGCTAAAGGGAAGATCGGGATCATTCTGGAAGAGTATGAGAGACCCTGTATATACGCTGCATACGGTATAAGTTTCATTAGTTTAGTGAGACTAAATCGTATATGATTTATATCTGTCTGTCGTGCGTACCGTAGGTGGGTGCTACACATTGATGGCAGATGGGGGTGAGTTGTTACCTCCAGACCTATGAAAATGTGACCCATTTCACTTCAGATGAACCCACCGATTTAGATCATTAAACATATGTAGGGCGTAAGGCTGTCCTCTTCTGCTATGATGAACATGCATATAGGATTTCTCGTTAAGCATTGGAGTTGCTGTGAGATACGAGCCATAACTCGTGACGGGAGAAAGTCAGTGGCCCAAGAACCAGAGGGAGTTCTCCGACATCCCACACTGCCCCATTATTCCCATGTGCTTTATTCGCTTGAAGGTCGTTCCAAATCACCTCCGCCCCCCGCCCCCCGCCCCCCTCCCCCATAAAAAAAGCGACAAAATCCGTCCCGATGCATCACAGCGTTAAAAAAAAGTGACATTGGGGGGGGGCCGGGGTAGTGGGGTGGGACGGGGTTGGGGGAGAGAATAAGGCTGGAAAAATATTTTCGCCTTAATGGAGCCGTCAACAATCACTTTCAGGGGAGAGGGACTCCGTAGAGGGAGTGGATGCGGAGGGAACATCATTACCATAGGCATTACAGGATAGCTGCAGACGTCCAGGCCATCAAAAATGATCATCTCATAAATTCCACACTCTGTATAATAGGCCTGTCACTCTGAAGGCTGCGAAGAAAAATAATGCCCTGCAGATTTTTATCTTCCGTAAGGCTTCTGCTGATTACCACTAAATAGGCCTTGGCTTGTTTATCTAATGGGCTCCGCAGACATGTCCAGAACTGCAGCTTTTCATAGTCACACTGTCCGAATCCATATGCCCCTTTCAATCACACGTTCTCATTAATTCAATGAATTTGACGAACAATTATTTACTCACTATGCTAAGCAATCACTTGCTCCGATAAACAGGGGGTGCGGTGCATATTGCATGAGATACATGGACTAGCTAATGTCAGCGGTATCTAACCACGACTTAATAATCCATCTCTTGACCAAGTCCCCCGACACAAAATAATGACTCACACACACACACACACACACACACAAGGAAGGAATAACAATCAGTCATTAATGCAGAATGAAACAGGGATAAATGCCTGATTGTGTATGATAGCCACCTCTCTCCTTGTTAAAAGGTCACAGCTGGTGTCTTCCAAACCCTCAAAACATGGTGTCTAGACGTTGTTTTGGGGAAATATAATTTGGGGTACGAATCCAACAGCAGGCTAGTCCCCTTGCTAATTGCCTGATTAGTGTTGTTAAGTCTTGTTAAGGTTAAAGACCTTTTCAAAGCCAAATCCTGCTAATTGGGATAACAATTATGATGGGATCCTGTCTCCACCTTTCTGTTACATTGAACCCTATGAAGCTGGTCACTATGATTTCTCTATTTCTACGCACAGGGTTTTTGCTGGAGAGAAACTGCTCTGCATTTAGTAAAACAATTACATGCTAATGGTGATTACATAACAATAACCTAGGAGCTAATTTGTTTCTTTGGGACTAATTTTAACGAGCTCCACCAGGCATCCACTGTAACAACCATGTGATTGGGCTACTTGGGCTACTTGTTGAATCTGTTCACGCTTGAGTGTTCAACCAACAAATGAATGCCACAGCCACAAGTGAAGATTGTGCAACTTTCATTTCCATTAAGTATAGAGTAGCAGGGTGAGTCATGTGATTGCAGCTTCTCCTCTTGTACTGTGGAAACCTGCACGCGCACGTCCGTTCCTTCAGAAAACAACTCACGTCTCGTGAAAACATGCATACCTGTCAGCGCTCCCTGACTGGTCCACACATCCACTTGTCTATCATCCCGTTAATGATGCTTTGATTAGAAAATGGCTGCCGAGCGGAGCAGAGCAGAGCGATTCAATTCCTACAGAAGGGAGATGAATGGCTAAAGAGTGGGTGTTTCAAAGAGAGCTGGCTGGCTGGGGACTGGCTGGCTGGGGACTGGCTGGCTGGCTGGCTGGCTGGCTGGGAACTGGCTGGCTGGCTGGCTGGCTGGCTGGGGACTGGCTCGCTGGCTGGCTGGCTGGGGACTGGCTGGCTGGCTGACTGACTGACTGGCTGGCTGGCTGGCTGGGGACTGGCTGGCTGGCTGGGGACTGGCTGGCTGGCTGGCTGGCTGGCTGGCTGGCTGGGGACTGGCTGGCTGGCTGGCTGGCTGGCTGGGGACTGACTGGCTGGCTGGCTGGCTGGGGACTGGCTGGCTGGCTGGCTGGCTGGCTGGGGACTGGCTGGCTGGCTGGCTGGGGACTGGCTGGCTGGCTGGCTGGGGACTGGCTGGCTGGCTGGCTGGCTGGCTGGGGACTGACTGGCTGGCTGGCTGGCTGGGGACTGGCTGACTGGCTGGTTGGCTGGCTGGCTGGGGACTGGCTGGCTGGGGACTGGCTCGCTGGCTGGCTGGCTGGGGACTGACTGGCTGGCTGGCTGGCTGACTGACTGACTGACTGACTGGCTGGCTGGCTGGCTGGGGACTGGCTGGCTGGCTGGCTGGGGACTGGCTGGCTGGCTGGCTGGCTGGGGACTGCCTGGCTGGCTGGGGACTGGCTGGCTGGCTGGCTGGCTGGCTGGGGACTGGTAGGAGCAGATGTAATGAGCAGCCTTAAAACCTGGGAGCTATGGACAGCAGGTACAGCACAGCTAGCCGTGTGGCGTAGCTCAGCTTACCCACAGATGAGACAAAACACAGTACGCTAACGATGGTTGTTCGTTGTTGAGTTGTTTTCTTTTTTTTTTAACAAAACATCAGTACCGAATCACAAATGGCTTTGTGTGGGTCCCCCTTCTGTTGTCTGCCTGCTTAGGCATCAGTTAACTCCGTAGATGGAGAAAAAGATAAACTTAATGGTTGTAAATGGCCTGGAATATGTTCAGAGAGAAAGACAGAGGGGGAGATGAATAAGGTATTTACTCCCACTGTTTGGGGCTCTCACATGCACTGTACCGAATATATATAACTTTTTATTTAACCAGGAAAATCTCATTGAGATTAAAAAATCTATTTTACAAGACCGTCCTGGCCAAGACAGGCAGCAGCACAATTAACAGGGTTGCAGACATGAATAAAAACATATAACAATTTACAATGAAAATAAAGAATAAATTACAGAATCAAAAATATCCAAAATTCTTCAGCAATATTTGTCACAAGTCATCAACATCAAGGATCAAACAGGGGCAATATGAATCAGCCAAAACATCTACAGCCAGATGTGCCTGCCTCCAAGTCATTTAGAATTACTTTAGATGCATCCAGTGAGACCAGCTCCCGAATATCCTGGTAATTTTGCAACTGATTCCAAGCAGAGGGAGCAGCATACTTAAACACCCTTTTTCCCCAGATCAGAACAGACTGATAGTAGGAATATGTCCTGGAAACAAAGACAATACCTTCCCATACTTTTCTGAAGAATGTAGATCCGCAGGTAAGATGGAAGCAGACCAAGAGAATAGCCTTACAAATAAAAAATGTGCCAACGATTAAGTCTACGGATGGACATGGCAGAACATCCAACCCGAGGATGTTACGAAGAGAAATGGTGAGTAAAGGTATGTATTCTTAGCATGGATGAAGGATCATTCCTACTGTAAATGCAGAGCACACACAGTCTAACTGAGATGGCGATCTCGGTAAAAGGTCATTTAGACCATTTGTCTCATCTTGAAGTCTTCTCACAGAGACAACAAACACAACAGAGGACTTTGCCTACGGCTCTGCACGCTTCATAACCAGTGCAGCAGCCGCGGCAGACAATTTCTCAGACAAATAGTCCTTTCAGGGCTTGGGTCCTGTTGAGTAATAGGGTTTTGTCCACAGTGTCACACTGTGAGGACCTTTGTGACTGCTACGCCAAGTCATACCCTGCCAACGCATGCACGCGCACACACACACACACACACACACACAGACGCACAAACACAGGCACGCATGCACACACACCCACACACACACACACACAGACGCACAAACACAGGCACGCATGCACACACACACACACACACACAGACTCACAAACACAGGCACGCATGCACACACACACACACACACACACAAACACACACAGACGACACACACAAACACAGGCACATACGCACACACACACACAAACAAACACACACCGACTCTGTTTACTTGCTATTATGACAAACGAGAGCTGATTTATACCCAGAGTGCACAGGGACACAGTAGTCATTACCACTCCCTGTTAAAAAATGGCCAACAATTAGCCATTGTCCACAAGGCCATTCCAAACACCTGTGCTGGACGCTGCAGGCATAGGAAAACAAAGTTCTGACCATTTTCAAAATTAGATGAGTGTAAACAGCATCAGCCAAATAAGACTGATTCCTGGCAAAAGAGAAAAACCACAACAAATACTCCAATGACATTGGCCACAAAAGAAGTAAAATGACTAAACCAGTTGAGGATTGCTGCTGATGTTTGTTTGTCAATATTTCTGTGCAAGTGCTAGTTTATATGGAAAATGTGGTCTTTTGTAAAAAGCGTTTTCTGCAGCGTTTTTAAGCCGCGCTTCACTTGATACAGCACACACGCACACACAAAAACACAAAAAAGCCTCCTATCCTCAAGTCAATTTGGTGCCACGTAGTCTACCAGGGCACATACTTCAGTTGGAGAAAGCCGTGTCGAGCGATTCAGATCGAGTAAGTGTCCAATTGTTTCAATATGCCTGCAACCAGTTTGGCTGATCGAATCTGCTCATCTTTTCAGCTGACCGTAGCATAGGTACAGGGGTCCATTTCGAAAGGAAGATAACATGTATTATAGAGGTTATTTGGAACTTGGGGGAGGGGGGGGGGTTGGTCTTAAGCCACCCCTGCCATACCCTACCCAAATAACATCTCCTATTTGATGAATTCAAAGCATTTTAAAACATCACTGCACACAACTCACACCTGCAAATGCCCACATGCTTAGCTGTGGGGCGTACAGGCCGGCTTTTTGATTCACTTTCAAGACTGTGCAGTAATAGATAAGCTACTGTAACACATCATGCTATGTAGGCTACATGTCAAACAGGCTTTGAATCAGCGCACGGCAGCATATCACATATAAACACAGAGTAGTGAGCCAATCAGAGTTCGGTTTTTTTGTGGATGGGGACGGGGGGGGTCATTTGGCTATGGTTCGAATATTTTATTTTTTTCTCCTGTCAAGAGAGGTCCTGGATCGGCACAAATAGGTCTCCCTGGAACACAGTCAATGAAAAAAAAAAACTGTGTGTTCCCGAATCCTGTTCCGGCCGGATCCGACACAAATGAAGCACTGAGCCAGAGTCTCGTTCACACATCGAGGCAGCTTTCCTCCAACAAGCCATCAAGGTCATTCCGACTGGGTTCCTTCAATTAACCTGCTCCCAAGAAGACTTGCACTCCAGCTAATGACATTCAGGCTCCACTGCCACTTGCATCGCACAGTGTAGTTTTCTCTGTCCTGCAAGTCTTTTATTTTTAATTGCTCTCCTCAGCATCCCCAGTTAAAGGACAAGGGAGTGAGAAACAGAGAGAGAGAGAGAGAGAGGGAGAGAAACAGAGAGAGAGAGAGGGAGAGAGAGAGAGAGAGAGAGAGAGAAAAAGAGAGAGCTGCACTGCATGGCATCAACATGGTTTGTGGCCTGCCATCTGGAAAGAGAGAGAGTGAGTGAGTGAGTGAGTGAGTGAGTGAGTGAGTGAGTGAGTGAGTGTGTGTGTCTGTTGCTACTCTTTACTGAGCAAACATCCCTTCCCTTCAGTCCTCATCTGTCTCCTCAGTGTAAACGTAATGTGCTGCACACAGCTTTCATGGCAATCACGGCAAGGCCACAAGTCAGCAACTGAATATCCCAAAAGCAGTACCCATAGGACATACACCACGATAAAGGTTGATTTTAATTATCTGTTTATACTGTTAATAAGTCTTATAATAATAGCCTGATGGTTATATTTGCACAGCTGTACAAAATGTATTTATCAAAATCTATCTTTCTACTGAAACACTGCTCTTCTGTTTTGTGTCATTGATTTTAGTCACTACTGCCATCTAGTGGTTGGATTTTCAGGGCCGTGAAAAAGGAAACTGCAGTGTCTCTCATTTGTCTTCATGATGAAGGCTATTATGTTGAAACATTTTATCTTTCCTAATAAAAAGGCACTTTTTTATTTAACCACCAGTGTGGTTGAATACCTTGTGCGTATAACTATTGGAACCTGTACTAGGAACAGAATCACCCAAGAATATCATCTCCTCACAACAGTGTGTGTGTGTGTGTGTGTGTGTGTGCGTGCGTGCCTGCGTGCGTGCGTGTGTGTGTGTGTCCGTCCATGAAAGCATTATTCTACATCATTGAGACGATTGTTATCATTGAAGAGCCAGGTTGAAGAACGTAAGAAGGTCCCCCCCGTCCTCCTGTGCCCCCCCCACCCCACCACCACCGCCCCCGCCCCTCTTCATCTCTCCATCTCTCCCTGTCTACGCGTCCACGGGGTCAGCAGAGGGAATGGGCCTGACAGGGTGATGGACAATCCTGGCTGTGAAAGATGACAAGGAGCTGTCACTCACTCTCAGGCCGCAATGCATGGCCAAAGAGGTTAGTCACTTTGAAACGCCTGTGCCCACCACTCACACTGAGCATAACATCCAACAGTTGAAAAATACTCCCTCTGAAAAATGGGGCCAATTACGGGGTCGACCCTGACCGCTCTTGCCACTGACCTTCCCATGTGATAGGTGTGACCCTCCCACTCCCCCACCCCCCCTTCCCCAGCACCCCTCCTCTGGGAACTGTTGAGCGGTAATGACCCCTGGACCTATATAGCTATAGTGAGCTGTCAGTGGTCCACAACCGATTGAAGGATGGTCTCTCTCAGTGAGTCAATGGTCTGAATGGACCTCTGGGTGGCTGGGCGTACCTGGAGTAATTACACCAGCCATAGTAACCAGGAGGACATTCCACTGGCAGGGTCAATGAAGACAGTGGTACGACACTGCAGGGTAGGAGGTCATTAATTCCACTGGTAGTGTGAGGCCAGCCGGTATGATTGTTTTCACTGAGGATGGTGTCGATGATTTGAAAACAGTCATCCATGAAGGACAGAAGATAGAAGGTTAGGATGGAGGATCCCTTTGTTTTCATGTAATCCAGTCATTTTTCATGGTGTGATTGGTTCCATATGATGACATTGGTCTTGTCAACAGTCCTACTGTGCTTGCGTTGTTTCAAGTTCCTTTACGCAGGACTCAAATGCCTTCTCCAGCTTCGGCAGGTCCTCTTGACGGCAGCATTGACCAACGGGCGAGAGCAAGGGAGGCGATTACTGAGTATAATCTCCGACTAAGCTCGTGAGAAACGGCCCGTGTTTGTGGAGCTTGTGGAACTGTATCTCCTCGGTCTCGATAAAGCGTTTGTAAATAGCTTGTTTGGGATGTTTTTATTTGAGATCATTCCGCGTGAGTACTGGCTGCAGGGGGAGGCACACAACCAATCATCTCCCAGCCTCTCTGAGGTAATTGTACGTCTATAGACATACACAAGGATTTCGCCACTGTGATATTTGTCTGAGGTAAACCTCCTCACCTCTCTCTCGCTCTACTCACTCACAATCTTTTTGCCGTGGTTTCATTTCCGACGTCCCCCCCCGAAACAAACATCTCCTCTTCTGGCACATCGCATGACTCTGATCCACGGACATGATCTGCTAAAAGACTGCGTCAACAACACAGGGCCCGCTGATTACGCCGCTGTTGATTATCCACACATTCCCGAAAACGAGGGGGGGATCACTTCGCCGTTTGTTGACGGCGTATGAATATTCCAATTTACGCCAGCTCATTAGATCGTAACTCTTCCTTCTGGGAACGCTGTGTTTGTCTCTTTACCCCGGATTATTTGCATGATATATTATACAGTTTTATATGCAGTGATAGGAGGGGAAAAGATGCAGTTTTGGGAGGCTGACGATGAGGCCTTAGGGGCCCTGCTCACATCGCTGCTCCGTTCGCTAGCTGTAACAGTCAGCTTTATTCACAGCTAACATCAAAGGGCATGCTTCTTTGCCCCAATTTAGCCTCCATTTCACAGTCACTCAGGCTCTCCCTACAACTCCAGCACTCTCTACATCCCATAAACAAGGCCTTGCTTTTTGACACGGGGACATTCTCACAAAGCATAGTGGACCGAACGAAGAAAGGCTAGGCTACAGTGCATTCTGATTTTCCACTTGTGCTATACTTATGAATATCAAAGACAGGGAACACGTTTCTAAAAAAATCCCCACAGCCGATGTACACAAGAACACACTTACATAACAATATGACTAACGCGACTAACATCAGCGTCATGCTTCTGCATTCATTCTCCCAGTCGGTGAGATGAGACAGCCTCCTTGCTCTGAATTTCCGCAGCTTGTCTAGCAGGCATGGACTAACACACGCACACGCGCACGCGCACGCACGCACACACACGAACACACACACGCACGCACCCACACACGCACCCAAACACAATCACAGAGAAAGAGATGGAGCAACAGAAACATGAAAGGGGAAGGCGTGTCAGGAAGTGAGCATGTGTGATTTGTGTGTCAAGCATACAGCTTCCTAAGACAGGGCCTCCTGTCTTGGCAGCATGACAGCGTCCCCCCCCTGTCCCCCCCCTCCCCCATCCCACCTCTAAGTTGGCAGGATGACTCTGCTGTGTGACACTACACAGGCACTAGACAGTTGACTGTTCCTGGCTGCTTTCAGCAGTGGAGGGTAGGACAGGGGCACCCCTATACTGCCTGAGCTCTATGGAGTACACACACACACACACACACACGCACTTGCTCCCTCTTTGCTCTTGTCTCTCTCTCTCTCTCTCTCACGAACACACACATACACACACACACACACACACCCTCGCTCCCCCTCTATCTCTCTCTCACACACACACACACACACACCCTCGCTCCCCCTCTATCTCTCTCTCTCTCACACACACACACACACACACACACACACCCTCGCTCCCCCTCTATCTCTCTCTCTCACACACACACACACACACACACCCTCGCTCCCCCTCTATCTCTCTCTCTCTCACACACACACACACACACACACACACCCTCGCTCCCCCTTTCTCTCACACACACACGCACTTGCTCCCTCTTTGCTCTGTCTCTCTCTCTCTCTCTCTCTCTCACACACACACACACACACACACACACAACCTCGCTCCCTCTCTATCTCTCTCACACACACACACACACACACACACACACACACACACACACACACACACACACACACACAACCTCGCTCCCTCTCTATCTCTCTCACACACACACACACACACACACACACACACACACACACACACACACACAACCTCGCTCCCTCTCTATCTCTCTCTCACACACACACACACACACAGACACACATACACACACCAAACACACACACCTTCGCTCCCTCTCTATCTCTCTCTCACACACACAAACACACACACACACACACGGCCATCAAAAACATTGTTGACACCAATACACGAACTAATCAGGGCTGGTGGCGTGTCAGTTGAGAACTGGTTGAGAAGACGGGGAGGCTGTAATTGACAGACTGTCAGAAGGGATCCAGAGAGCGAGCGAGCGAGAGAGAGAGAGAGAGAGAGAGAAAGAGGGGGGATAATATTCCTGAAGTGAAGCTCTGCCACTGATGTACTCTAAGCAGCTCTGACGCCCCGCTGTCAAGCTCATTCTCTATTACCCAGGATCGAAGGCACCGCAGGAGCACGAAAACAAGACAACGAGCTCCTCTCCTGCCGCAGACTCAGAGGTTACCGAAGGCAAACGACAACAACCACGTCGCTCTAACGTGGTGCCCCCCCCCCCCCCCCCCCCCACCCCTCCTCACACCCCAAAGGAACACCCAGTTGTATGTGGCCGTGCGGGAGGGAGAGTGGAGGGAGGACACCATGCAGACAGACTGACACTGACTCTGAACGCGGCGGGGGGGGGGGGGGGGGCCGGGGTATTAGACGGGGGTATTAAACGGGTGTTAAACAGGCCAGGCACAAAAGACGACGGTAATCAGACAACCTCTGTTTGGCTTCGGGAGGTCGGAGTAGAGCAGAGCGGAAGGCGTTGCGTCGGAGATTGTGATGTCCTGGCGGCGCTAATCTGGGGTCTTGTGCCGGGTGTCATTTAGGAACGCCGACAGGCGGTAAGGAGCCTGGAGGGTTGAGGATGCGAGGCCACATATGCTCTCTCCAACTATTGAATAGGAAAAAAAAGAAAAATTGAATTTTCTGCTCTGTCGCGTCACTGCTTGCTTGTTGAGATAGAGAGAGAGAGAGAGAGAGAGAGAGAGAGAGAGAGAGAGAGAGAGAGAGGGAGAGAGAGACACACAGCGTGATGGCGGGGGGGGGGGGGGGTGGGGGGGTGAGAGGAGGTTGGGGCGGCGGGGGCGGTCGGCGGGGGGGGGGGGGGGAGGGGAGTGCTTTGAATCTCTTAACCTTTTCTGTGTTGTTGCGGTTTGAGCCCACGGACGAGATCGGACACTTACACGTTTGTCAAGGGATGACAAATTAGCTGTCCTTCCAGATGCCTGATTGCTTGACCTTTATTCAGTAAGAGGTAAGGGGCCCTGACAGCACTAAATGGTGTTCGTCTCCTACAGGACCAAGACGGGAAATGCACATTTCACAGTGTCTATTACCATTCTACTCTGGACCCGCAGAATAGCCCCCAAACTAAGCAAAAAGGTGTTTAAGTTTAGCTTTCGCCTGGCGAAATAACAGAAAATCTTATTTACCAGGGAGACACGTACAAATTAGAGTGAGAACATTCCATTTGCTGGAGAACCGTGTAATCAGTATTTCACATTGATTCGCCTGAAACTAAATAGTTCATTTGGACGTTCTTATTTGAGATCATTACACGTGAGTACTGGATGCAGGCGTACGCACACAACCAATCTTCTCCCAGCCCCTCTGAGGTAATTGTTCCCTCCATCTCCTTCCCAGTGCTCTCTCTGACAGGGAATAAGAGCTCTCCATCACGCGGCGATATCACGGAAGCCACTGCAGACATGGCAAGTTAGGGTACAATGAAATGGGGAAACAATCCTTCACAAAGATATGGGGAACGTCAAGGGGAAATGTGTAATAGGAAAACAAAAGCAAGCCCACATGTTGTTAAAAGGTGTAAATCCCTCAAGATGAAGATATATATTATATATATATATATATATATATATATATATATATATATATATATATATATATATATATAATCAGACCCATGGTGTGTGTGTGTGTGTGGGAGGAGGGGTATGTCAATGAAGTACCCTTGAAAAAGAACACGCACACACACACGCGTGCATGCCCACTCACACACACACACACACACACACGTGCACGCCCACACACACACACACACCACCCTTTATCTGGATCATGGTGAAGCTGTCCAGGGATTGTGTTCAGTCAGCCAGCATGTTCATGTGCTCTCCCCCGTCTGATATTCATGATTGACATGAATGTTCTCAGGAGGCAGACTACCGTGAAACATGCAAGTGTGATATCTGACGATACACATGCGACATACACATGGGACGCTGAGTGACAGGTGGTTATCGTAAAGATGACAATAAATCCATTCTACCTGACGCTGAATCGTCCCGAAACCCCTAACGATGCAGCAGACACAGAGAATGGACTGTGTAAATGGTGAGTGTCCTTTAAAACAAACTTTACCCTCGTTGACTAATTGAGTTGGAAGAAGATTCACTCTCTCTCTCTCTCTCTCTCTGTGTCTCTCTGTGTCTCTCTGTCTCTCTCTCTTTCTCTCTCTCTGTGTCTCTCTATCTCTCTCTCTGTGTCTCTCTGTCTCTCTCTGTCTCTTTCCCCTTCTGTCTCTCTCCCTCTCTCTCTCCTTCTGTCTCTCCCTCTCTCCCTCTCCTTCTGTCTCTCTGTTTCCCTTTCTCCTTCTGCCCCCCCCCCCCTCTCCCTCCTCTAAGACTAGGACATTTGCTTTCCTCACCGGGAACAGTGAGAAAGTAAATCACTTTTAATTAGAATAAAGCCTGGATTAGATCTTGCCCCCCCCCCCCCCCCCGCCCCCACCCCCACATAATTTGCATTGCTCCTCTCCTAGTAGCTCATTAGTGGTCGTAGGGCGGGGGGCGATGGTGTAGGAGTTGAAGGGGGGGGGGGGGGGACTGATGAAGCCAGAGGCCAGAGCTGCACTCCTGGTAATTAACACTGGCTTGGAGATGGAAGGGCCGTTATAGGAGGTTCTATACTGTCCCAACTCCCTCACGTGGTGGAGTGGGGGGCCAGGCGGGGTGGTGGTGGTGGTGGTGGTGGTGGGGCAGGGACTGGAGGTGTACTGGACTCTGAGAGGGGTTCTGGAGGGTCAGAGAGGTGAAGAAGCTGACAGGGGGGATTTGGGTATTGCTGCTGAGGGGTGTTTGTTGGGGGGGGGGAAGAGAGAGAGAAAATGAGCGATCGAGAGAGAGAGAGCAAGAGAAAGGGAGAGAGAGAGAGAGAGAGAGAGAAAGGGAGAGAGAGAGGGGAGTTAGTGGCATGCAGGTCAGGGTTGCGGTTTGGCTGAGGCCACGTCTGTCCAAATCCCTTCCATTCAGAGGTGACACACCATCCGTCTCCACAAAGACCGACGCCCCAGAGCCTGCAGGGGGATCAATGGATGCTGAGGTGGACAAACGAGCCCCAACAAGCTACATCTGCATCCACATTAGTATCCCCCCCCCTCCCCCCCCCCCCTTTCCCAGCACAGGTGTCACGTCGATAGATGGATAAGACAAGAGAGACACGGCCCTGGAGGGCTAGGGGCAGACAGAGATTTAACCCCCTCAGCCTCCCCCTACACTCCGCCCCCCCCC
This sequence comes from Argentina silus, assembly GCF_951799395.1. Taxonomy (NCBI): domain Eukaryota; kingdom Metazoa; phylum Chordata; class Actinopteri; order Argentiniformes; family Argentinidae; genus Argentina; species Argentina silus. Next base: position 2,979,143 of record NC_139674.1, on the reverse strand, counting down.
CCCCCCCCCCCCCCCAACCCGTCTCCCACTCCCACTCCCCCCACCCCCACCCCCACCCCCACCCCACACAGGACAGGACAGGACAGGAAACAAAATGGACACCTTACAAGGATGGATGGCGGACGGTGAAGGACGGCAGGGCGGCATGACAAAAGGATATGAGTCATCCATCACGGCCGCCGTGTTGTGTTGCATTTTTAGGTGTTGTTACTTTTGCGGGTTACGGCAGACGGGTGACCTATCGTCACGGCGCAGCTCTCTGGGTGAGCAACACGGCCGCTGGCGGCTATGGCAGCGATGGCGGTCTCTGTTAGATACGGTCGGCCACTCCTAACGTGTTTGACTTGTGGTGTCATCGTTATGGTAATGGTGAAATATGCAGTATTTGTTTCATGGAAATTAATGATACTGTGACAGGGAAGTGTGTGTGTGTGTGTGTGTGTGTGTGTGTGTGTGTGTGTGTGTGTGCGCGTGTGTGTGATCACAGTGATTATGCACTGACATACAGACCTTTACTTGTACCATAGAACTTGTAAACAACTATAACAGCTCATTTGTAGAATGATAGCTAACACCATAAAATATCAAGCTGAAATGTGAATATCCAAATCAGCAAAAAAAAAAAAAATCTCTTACAACACTTAACAAGGGTCCAGGGACTGCTTTCTTTTTTTTTTCACGCCCAAATCCATGAACCCTGTTAATATTACAAAAACAACAACACACTCCATTTTTTGACAAGAGTTGACCTTTAAACAGCTCTGGATGTGCTGGAGGGACTTCCAACCACCAATTAGCAAAAGTATATTGGTGGAGAATCCCCAGGTCCTAGAGAGAGACACATCAATACTTTTCCCTCACCATTCACCAACATCAGCAGCATCAGTGCTCAGTAGCCACTATACTCTTACAAACCACACCACCGCTTTGTCAAAGATACACTTTTTAAATATTAAGATGCTATTCAGTATGATGTAGTTATATTTTCCCTACCTTTTAAAACATCCAACATCCAATGAAAGATGTGATTATGAGCTTTTCATGCGCATTTCATATGCTGAGACTACGCCACGCTCTAATGATCATACTTGGAATAACACAACATAAAATGATCAAGGGCACGCATAATAATGTATTGATTGCCCTCAAAATTTCATCATGTATGTGAATGAGAATATGCGTTGACCGACATAGGTCAATAACGACGTGGATTGTTTCCACAGCATGTGATTGAACGTTCCCATTAATTTCTAAACCTAATACTGAATACTCCTGTGTGGAATAAATATGTGAAAGAAATATCAATATATCTCTAAACCCTTTGAGGAGTATCACCCTAACACTTGCTTTCTGATCTTGAACAGGAGAGAAGGAAGGAAGGGAGAAAAAAAAAAGAAAATCAAATTAATTTCCAAACCATTGTCAATATTCCTGAAGTGTGGCGCATAGTGCAGGAGCTGTAGTGCTGCATTAAGCTTTCATGAAAGTAAAAGTTAATTAGATATGATGACTAAACTCCGGGGATTGTAATTAGCAGAACTGCGTGACTGCTCACCAGTGATTAAATGTCATTTTCTCTCAGTTCACTGAGCCTGAAACACCACAGCTGAAAATGTCAAACGCAACAAATTCACCTGTGCCCTGTGGGCCGTCCCTGGACACGAGCGCAGAAGACAGGCGACAAAGTAGCTTAAGACATCTTCAATATTTGTCCACAGTATTAATTAAAAAGGTGCCTTTTTTGTCTTCCCTAATTATGGCTTGTGCCATAACTATCCGCTTCCGACCGCCATTTCTCATTTGGTCGTTTGCCATGAGCTACACGTCTGGAAGCGAGAAGCCGGAGCGGAGGCAGAGAATCATTAGAAAGGTCAAACTGGAGGTCGAGGGTGCGTGGAAAGGTGAGGTCGCGGGGTGGG
>NC_139674.1:2959724-2974724 GCF_951799395.1 Argentina silus | reverse complement strand
ACACACACACACACACCGAGCTGAGAAAACCTTTGGGGTGTAGGGTTTCTGGAACTGGTGAGGATGCAAGAAAACAGTGAAGTGATCTTTTTTAGCTCTGAGTATAGTCACACATCCCCATCCATCAAATGGCGGTGGGTATCCCCCTGGCTGTACCATTGTGCATATTATCATCCTCCAACAACTGTGGACAACAAATGTTTACAGTCCCGTAACAATTGAATGTGATGTGCTATGGAATGCACACAGAATCTCACACACATACAAGCACCAACGCACCAATGCACTGATTCAGTAACGAGCAGTGATGAATCAATGAGTCGCTGAGTCTCTCAGTGCACCAAAGATGGCCGCATCTGTGGTTGGGCTACACTTTACCCACGAAGCGGAGACAATCCGACCGTGTGTATGTACGGTGAAGTCACCGCACCATGTATGATGTATGGTTTTCAGCGGCTAACGTGAACATGGGTAATAAGTGGGGAATGTGCTACTTCTTGCGTTCAATTCCTCCAGCTCACTGAAGGATTGGGTCTGTGGTTGTTAATCACATCTATTATGCTTACAGTTAGGCCTACCTAGTGTAGTTCAGGCCGCTCGGGTTTCTTTGTCATTTTAATAAGGATGTTTGACTCATGTTGCTCTGCCCCCTTCTGGGCTGGGCTCCTGATTGGACGGCTACTGCTATGTGAATGCTGCTTCATATCTAGTGGGTTGTGCTATTGTGTGTCCTTCTTTTGTGAAATAGGTGATATTATTAGTATTTCTGTGTTTATTTGAGTATGTATTTGTTTGAGTAGGGACAGATTCAATAACATTGACATATTGACATTTCAACAAGCCAGATGCATTGCACCATAACACGTTAGCTTGTGCTCATTTTCAGCGTCCATCCCAAAATAATCAGAAAAATATAGATACGAAAATATTCAAATTAATATACACTCACTGAGGACTTTATTAGGAACACTATACTAATATTGAGTAGGGCCTCCCTTTGCTCTCAAAACAGCCTCAATTATTCGTGGCATTGATTCCACAAGATGTTGGAAACTTTGAGATTCTGGACCACGATGACATGATTGCATCATGCAATTCCAGCTGATTTTTCAGGTGCACTTTCAAGCTGTGAATATCCCATTCTACCACATCCCAAAGGTGTTCTATTGGATTCAGATCCGGTGACTGGGAAGGCCACTGAAGAACACTGAACTCATTGTCATGTTTATGAAACCAGTTTGCTTTGTAACATGGTGCATTATCATGCTGGAAGTAGCCATTAGAAGATGGGTAAATCGCGGCCATGAAGGGATGCACGTGGTCAGCAACGATACTCAAATAGGCTGTGGCATTCAAGTGATGATTGATTGGTATTAACGGGCCCAAAGTGTGCCAAGAAAACATTCCCCACACCATTACACCACCTCCACCATGAGATTCCCCACACCATTACACCACCTCCACCATAAGAAGGTGTACAGGTGTTCCTAATAAAGTGTTAGGTGAGTGTATATATACACACACAATCTTTATTTTATTTTTTTAAACACAAAAAAAGACAACACTTAAAGAGGTCTACATGTGGTCGCTGCAGTTTAAGTCATCATTGTATGGCCTATAATCTTTGCAAATTCCCACACTCCGGAAAATACCAGCAATACTATAACATTATACATTATAACACACTAATAACATTATAATACTATAACATTATACATTATAACACACTAATAACATTATAATACTATAACATTATAACACACTAATAACATAGAATGCTATAACATTATACATTATAACACACAAATAACATAATAAGACTACAACATCTAGAATACAATTTACTGTCACGAAAATTGTTTCCTATTCATCCTTTCAGGGTAACATACATGACTGGACCCATTTAGGCAGATTATATGTCAAAATTAATAAGATGTAATTCAACATGTTGCTCTTTAGTAAGGGCACTTATGTGAAAAGACGTCATGCTATCTATCAAGACACCGGCAGTATGTTGCTAACCCCATGCTGTTACAGCACAAAGCCATCAAGAGTATCTTAAGTTGAACCTAACTCCAAACTCTCAGAAAATCTGTTCTGTTCCCCCTCTGCGGCATTGAAACTGAGAGCAATTATATGTGAATTACAGTTCTTTTAGAAGGAAACGATTATCTTTCCATTTGAAGGACTCAAATGTTCTGTGCATGGTAATAAATGGCAATAAAGCACAGTATCTTTGGCTTATTGCTCAAATGAAGAAGAAGAAGAAGAAGAAGAAGAAGAAGAAGAAGAAGAAGAAGAAGAAGAAGAAGAAGAAGAATTAAAATGAGCAAACAAGTGAAAATAGCAAATGCAGGAAACCATATCAATTTCCTGAACATAATCTGATATGACACATGGGGGGTGATAAGCAATGCTGTTCCTTCCCACACCTTCAGTCTCAATCCCCTCGCCCCCCCCCCCAAAAAAAAAAAAAAAAACACACTAGATAGACTCTTGTCCACCGACGGTTTACAATCCTATTAAATCAACGGAGGAAGTCACAGAACGCGGGGGTATCGCATTGCATTTGTATTATTGGTATTGGACAGGACGCCGGTGTGTGGCCTGTGATTATAGAAAAAGGCGGCGGTATCTGGCATAGACCGGGAAAATTGAGCTGTCTGATGAGAGCGATGGGGGGTGGGGTGTGGGGGGGGGGGAATGTGTCACACAGCTATGTCCTGTCTTGATGAGTGAGTTTTCTCTTCCCGTCAACCATCGCGCCCCCCCCCCCACCCCCCCCCTAAATGTAATAAGGGTTGACACCTATGTGTGACATACGCCGGTATCTCAGATTGCCTGAGGCAAGATAGCATCTCCTCGCTCTGGCTGAGCCTTGGCTGAGGCGATGGAGGGATGGAGGGGGGAAGGAGAGATGGAGGGATATATGTGAGTCAAAATGCGAGGCTCGCTGTGGTGTCTGTGGGGTGGGGGGGTGGGGGGGGTGGGGGGGGAGTATGGGGGAGTGAGAGATGTGCGATGCAGTTTAAATCGCAGGGTGCCCCGGGGGGCCGATGGCTGTTTGGCCCACCATCACAACACACATGAAAGACCATGGAACATGAGACACACGCGCCTGTGGCTCTTCACATGGGAGACGAGAAAGGCAGGCATTCAGTAATGCTCTTCTCTCTCAAACCCCTACCTCCACCCCCACCTCCACACCCACCCCCACCCCCACCCCCACCCCCGCCACACCCCACCTTTTTCCTATGTGCTGTTATGGCTTTACTAAGGCCTATAACGATTCTAACAACGTCCTCTCAATCACAGCATGATGAAACTGAGGTAAACAGACGAGTCGTTGAGAGCCATTAAAAGCCAGGGAGCTCGTGGAAGGCATGGTTTAATGGAGGGGTAATGGGATGGCATGAGCACAGCTGAGCCAGGCTCATCTTGTACACTCCAGTAGGTTTATAGGCCCACTGGCCCAGGGAGGGAGTGTAGGGCTGGGAACCACTCTGACCCCAGTCACACATCTGTGATCATCATGACCATAGCACACACACACACACACACACACACACACACACACACACACACACACACACACACACACACATGCGCAGCCAATCACGAGCACACATACAGGCACACGCACACACACACACACACACACACATAGTCACACACATGTGCGTATGTGCAAACACAAACACATAAAGACACGCACGCATGCACGCACGCACGCACACGCACACACACACACTGCCCAGCTGTGGTGGAGGGGTATAAAACTGTAGCTGATCTCGGCTTCACAGATCAATGACCTCCCCTCTGCACCCCCACTCTGGGATATGCAAACATAAATTATATAAAAATTCTGTGTGCGAAGTCTGCCTTTAACAGTTGCCTTTAACAGTTGGTGATTGAACTGTCTTTCCTATTTGGCCCGACTGCATAACATGTTGATTAACTATATACTACTATACTACAGGATAAGCATTACATGTATTACATACATGAGAAATACACAAGAAAATAACTTGTTTTCAGTACGTGTAGACACATGGATTATGTACAATATTATTTATGTGCATTTGAGAGCTTTGGAAAAGCGGTTTGAAACCAGGTTAAGAAATGTTTTGGTCCATTCATCCCTCTTACATACATTCATCCCTCTTAAATGTTGCTCTCACACACACACACACACACACACACACACACACACACACACACACACACACACACACCATTAGTTAGTGAGATAATGCCGCATAAAGAACCCATAATTCCCTAGCAACAGACACAATTTGCCAGGGAATTGGGGGTAATTTCTGTTCTTTGTGGTGCATTACCGTAACAATCAATGTACCTGTGATGCCGGTTCTTATTTGACTATCTTAACTATATCACATCTGCGCTCATGTTCATGTGTTTTGTTGGGGTTCATATTTTAGCTGAGGTACACTCGTTTTTAGCTCCTCTTGGTTTGGTTTCACAACACAATATGCATGTTTGAGCCACTTTCTTTTAACAGTGTAATGACTCCCCTTGCATTATTTCGCAGGTGGTAAATTATTAAACTTAAGTCCTTGCTTGGACGGGGAAAAAGCATCACATTTATCTCTTCTTCATTTCCAATTCATCATCTCCTCCATATTGCCTGCACATCACAGGGAATATTCCCCTAATCAGATTTATGATTTATCCCATTTAAATTCCGTCTACTTCTTAGATAGAACCACGGTGGCTTTGTGGGAGAGAGAATATTGCACTCAAAAGGCAATTTATAATCTACAGAGAGAGACACCTGGAGAGAGTGACCTCTATTTGAATGAATAAAGACAGGCGTTTTATATTTATATATTTATATCCCTCTATTGTCCCATTTCTAATAACCATTAATTATTAACAGATTCGTTTTTTAAAAGAGAAATCACATGACAGCTTTGTCTGACAAGCTTTCTGATTCAGTACTTTATATTGTCATCTCTAAACCCCATGGGGCTGATTTCGGCATTCTGTACCTGGATTCAGTGTTTCCCAAGTAGGGATTGCGACCAGCTGGTTGGCCACCACAAATGGTCATATGTCTGTCAAATGGTCATACTACACTCACCGGCCACTTTATTAGGTACACCTTGCTAGTACTGGGTTAGACCCCCTTTTGTAGCCCATCTGCTTCAAGGTTCGACGTGTTGTGCATTCAGAGATGGTCTTCTGCATACCTTGGTTGTAACGAGTGGTTATTTGAGTTACTGTTGCCTTTCTATTATCTCGAACCAGTCTGGCCATTCTCCTCTGACCTCCGGCATCAACAAGGCATTTTGGCCCAGAGAACTGCCGCTCACTGGATATTTTCTCTTTTTCGGACCATTCTCTGTAAACCCTAGAGATGGTTGTGCGTGAAAATCCCAGTAGATCAGCAGTTTCTGAAATACTCAGATAAGCCCGCCTGGCATCAACAACCATGCCACGTTCAAAGTCACTTAAATCACCTTTCTTCCCCATTCTGATACTCGGTTTGAACTTCAGCAGGTCGTCTTGACCATGTCTACATGCCTAAATGCATCGAGTTGCTGCCATGTGATTGCCTGATTAGATATTTGCATTACCGAGCAGTTGAACAGGTGTACCTAATAAAGTGGCCGGTGAGTGTATGTCTGGGCACCTTGCAAAAAATATAGATTTGATGATGTGTTCATCCGGTGGTTTACTGACACATCCCAAAGGCAATTCTAGAACACACCCACATCAGCATTTAGCTCTGCTCATCTATCGATTAGTTATTATTCCTACATCTCCGTTGTGAACAGGATAACACCCGTTGGAATGACACATTTGTGAGGAACGAAAACAAACAGCGCGTCGGAGGAGCAGTGACCCCCCGAGCTGGAGCCGTTAGTTCAGACGGACTGAGCGTCGTGAACCAACAAGCCTCTGATTGCTGCTCTGCCCGGGGGGCTACACTAGTACCTGTCATCCCCCTCTACACGCTTACATTAGACACCACCATGACCTATCAGGATGCCCTGACTCACTCACTCGTGTAATAGACAGATCGTTAAGAAGATCTGGCTCCATATATTCTATGGTGCATGTTCTTCGTTATTTGTCTCGTCATGTCAAAGGCTGTCGGGGAGAGAGTGAGAGAGAGAGAGAGAGAGAGAGAGAGAGAGAGAGAGAGAGAGAGACAGAGAAGACCCCTCAAGCATTGATCTGACCTTTAGGAGACTCACACTGCTGTGATATTCAACATATTCCTTTTGTCAGAATGGCATAATTAGAGATGATGTATGACTTGATTTCTTTCTGCTGTCAGTCTTTGCTCTCTCCATTTGAATTGATAAGTCAGATTCTATTTGTTTCTCATGTCATATCCTATGTTTGACAGATGCTTCTCCTAACTACGGCAAACACTTGAGGGGGTGCAGCAATCTGATGTTCCAGCATGTCAGGGGAGGCTGGTGGAGGTAGAAATCGGAGGACGGGCTCATTGTAATGCATGGAACGGAATGAGGAACGGTATCAAGTTTCAAGTTTCAAGTTTATTGTTACGTCTCATACACAAGTGCAGGGAGTAAAATTATTTGGTTCGGTTCCATGACAATGCAGCATACAAAATACAAATAATACAAATAATACAAATAATACAATACGCAGTAGTGCAATGAAATAAGGACAAGACAATAAGTGACATAGTACAAGATAAGTGAGACAGTTGGACAGTGACGATTGTTGGAGACACATAAGACAATAGACATGACACAATTGCAGTATAAATAGTAAGTAAAAAGTAAAGTGGGTCAGTGGAATGTCATTATTATTGCACTGTGTCATTGGTGTAAGAGGTGGTTGGTTAAAGTGACTGTGTGCTGGTAAGTCCATTCTGTGGGTGTGATGGGGGTAAAGTCATGAGTTTGGGGTATTATTCATGAGCCTGATGGCCTGGGGGAAGTAGCTGTTGGTGAGCCTCTGAGTCTTGGCCCTGAGGCTCCGGAGGAGGCTCCATCTTTTGGATGGCAACAGTTCAAACAGGCTGTGGTTGGGGTGGCTGGCGTCTCTGATGATCCTCCAGGCTTTGCTGACACATCGCTTGCTGTATATGCCCTGAATGGAGGGAAACTCACATCCACTGATGCGCTCAGCTGTCCGCACCATCTTCTGCAGCGCCTTGCGGTTGAGGGCGGTGCAGTTGCCATGCCAGGCAGTGATGCATCCCGTCAGGATGCTCTCGGTAGCGCCCCTGTAGAAGGCCAGCAGGATCTTGGGCCCCATGCCAACCTTCCTCAGCCACCCGAGGTGAAAGAAGCGCTGCTGTGCCTTTTTCACCACCTGATTGGTGTGCTCGTCCCAGGTGAGGTCGTCGGAGATATGGACGCCAAGGAACTTAAAGCTGTTGACCCTCTCTACTGCGGACCCGTTGATAGTGATAGGGTCCTGTTCCTGCATGTGTCTGATACCATTCCTTATTCCGCTCCATGCATTACGATGAGCCCGTCCTCTGATTTCTACCTCCACCAGCCTCCACTGCAGTACGCCAATTTCATAAAAACGTCCACAGAAATTACTTAGAATGATAATCGCTTTGAAAGGTTCGTAGTTGGATAAACGACAAATCACACAGCGTACATACTGTACATGGACCCTACGACATGATCTATTATTATGAATTCCAAGGTGACACCATAACATCACCGAAAACATTGCAAATCACAGTCTTCAAATTCACTCGGCCACAGAGTGTGGCAAAAATAAATAAAAGAGGGTCTGTACAAAAATTGTATTCCTGAGAGCGCCTTGGCAACACAAATCAGTCTGAGAGGTGAAACGGGTCCTACTGTGAGGGGCCGTACGCCACGATGACAAGCCCCCTGCCGCCGCTGAGCTCCATGCCCTGAAGAGGTGTGAAATGAGGCCTGGCTCTTTTAGCGCGGCAGGCTTTTTAGACACGCTGAGGACACCGCTGGGTAGTCACGGACAGTCGGACACCTCCACCTGTGAGTAGGTCGCCGTGTACAAGAAAACAATTTGCTTGTGTTTGTTTTTGTTCCCCAGTGCCTCGATCGACGGAGTTTGAGTGCCTCTTCTACGCTGTCCTCTTAACGTCCACTCTCGCCCAATTGTGTTCATTTTATATCCCAGCACTTAATTTAGAATGTGCTCTTGTGAGTGCAACCTTGACGGTTCTGTCAAGCCTAAGTATCTCTTGTGTATTTTCTGTACTCTCTACTTCAGCTTTTTTGTGCCTACTGCTGGTACTGCTGTCAGTTCATACAACGGCAATAGAAGAATAAGAATTATTTTTTTCCATTTGGCATGCTGTCTGGAATGCCCTTTGCGCTGCAACGATGTGCTATACACATAATAGTTATTATCGTCATCATAAGAAATGAAGCAAATACTGTATATCGACACTTTGCATAGCACGGCTGCAAGGTGTTAAGATGAATTCTCATGCTGGCCACACCACAAACACATTACAGCTCCTGTCTGTGAGAGAAAAGAGCCATACGGTGAGAGAAGGCAGAGAGAATGATAAACGTTTCTGTAACCTGGACAGTGTGGCACCTCATCTGGCCCTCCCCTGCTCACCCCCGTGATAGCTGGGGATCCCAGAGATAGAGAGGAGGGGTGCGGGGGTTAATCTGAGGGGGATACAGTTCATCAGATTCAGAGAGTGATGCACCGCGGGCCAACTGGCTGACAGGCAGACAGGCTAAATCCACCATCAGTATGGAGCAGCAACCCTGCCTGTGTCTGCTCCCACAGGCTGAGATTCTATTAATGGAGATGAGGATGAGGGAGAGGCTGGGGCTGAGGCTGGGGCTGAGGCTGGGGGCGGGGGCGGGGGCTGAGGCTGGGGCTGGGGCTGGGGCTGAGGCTGGGGCTGGGGCTGGGGCTGGGGCTGGGACAGACATGTGAAACATAGAGGAGGGGGGAGGTGTGTGTGTGTGTGTGTGTGGGGGGGGGGGGGTTCGATTTCCAAAGAGACCAGAGGTAAATAAGACCAGATAGTTAGAGTATGATGATACCAGTGGAAAAAACATGTTCAAGTTCAACATCAGAGATGAGGGAAGCTTGGGCTGAGGCTGGCACAGACAGTGCAATGGGTAGGGGAGGTGGTGAGGGTAGAGACATGAGAGGGGGTTTTGGGGTTTCAAGGAGGTGGGGGTACCAAGGAAAGATAGACAGTGTTTTCTAAAACGAGGTGAGGGTACAAAACTGTGTTTGTTTCTTTTTAAAGTCAGGACTAGATACCATAGCCGAGAGTATCCTAGTGGTGAAAAACATGTTTGATTTCAAAAGGGTTTTCAAAGCAAACGATGTACGGCACACATGAATGTACTGTGAATTCAAATGCATTGTGGGCCACCTTGGCAACGTTGGGTGGTATTTTGTCGAGGGGGGCATAAATGTTGACAATGAGGAGGAGAGACTAAATCTATTCAGCTGAGAATCCCTCTAAGCCGCCAGAGACAGCAGCCTCCCTGTGAAACCCAGTGTGAGGTCTGACATACAGTCGGTTGGATTACAACGAAAATGGCTTCTATCAAAAAATGATTACAGCTACTCTTAGCCAATGTGCAGGCAATAAGAAACAAGAATGAATGAATAATTATCACCAGGGGGCGGGGGGGGGGGGGGGGGGGGGGGGGGTGGCATAAGGCGGGGAGGAGAGCCAGCCAGATACAAAATGAACGATATTGAGGTTTACATAACAGGCATTCAAAACCAGTCTCATAAATAGTACTGCAGTATGTATGCAGTGAAAGTGTATATTCTCGTGAGGTACATAACATTGGCATGGATCTGTGGATTCATAAGCCCCCCCCCTACTCCCCCCCCCCCCCCACACACACACACACACAAAATTCACAAATAAACACACTAAAGGAATCTACAAAAACGAATATAGTCTTAAAAATAAATACATTAAAAACTAATAAAAAGTTCCTAATCTCCTAACTTTTCTGTTATGATGGATGGGTTCAGAAACCACCAGTAGCAGATTTTCTCATAGAACCATGAGAATAAATCTGAAATTAAAAAAAAAAAACTTGAGTTGTATTGCATTGAATTCCACTTTATCTCTATTCTGTGTGTATTTTGGATAAATGAGTGCAATCTACAGTAGCCTCTGAAGACACAGTAATTCACTTTCAAACAAAATCTCATTTGACTGAAATTACATTTGAAGCTTGGTTTATACAAACACATGGATCAGCCGATATATATATCCACCTATATAAATACACCTAATACAAATTACTTCATAAGTTGAAAGTGTAAACACCAAACACAAAACATCAGCCGAGGTTAATAGAGACATGAAACATTCTCTCTGAAGTTGTCGCCGGAGAAATGCCACTTCAACTTCAATCCAACAAGCCAGACACCTTCCACAGCAACACTGTCTAGACATGAGCATTTTTCACACTTCATGCAACAAAAGGCATTCTAAAGGAATATGTAATCAACACAACCATCATCATCATCATAACTCATAGAAAAACTGGACAGAATCTTGCTTTATAGCCTTGATATAATTGTTGGAGAAGTTGTATTTTGCCATTGATGCTCAGAGCAGTAAGGAGGTGGTTAGGTAGCAGTCAGTCCAACCCTGCACCGACGGAGTGAGGCAGCTCATTCGCGCACTCAGACGGCTAACGGCTAACCCTGTTTAGTTGCCCGTTGCCCAGTGTTATCCTTACCTAGCGGTGCCCTAGCCCTTGTGTTAGCTTGGTTTGTACCAGCTGTGCTGTGGTTCACATCACAGGGGCGATCCCCACAAACAGTTAGCATGTACGCTAGCATGTATGCTAACACGTGTGTGAGCCTCTGCAGCTCAGTTGGTGCTAACAGTGGTGCTAACAGTGCTTAGGTTGGGGGTTCGATTCCCGCCTGGACCATATATACTGCAAAATGTATGCACTCACCTAAATTATATGTATATATATATATATATATATATATATATACACACACACACTCACTGAACACTTTATTAGGAACACCTATACACCTTCTCATGGTGGAGGTGGTGTAATGGTGTGGGGAATGTTTTCTTGGCACACTTTGGGCCGTTAATACCAATCAATCATCGCTTGAATGCCACAGAACTATTTGAGTATTGTTGCTGACCATGTGGCCACAACTTCATGGCCACAATTTACCCATCTTCTAATGATTACTTCCAGCATGATAATGCACCACGTCGCAAAGCAAAAGTCGTCTCAAACTGGTTTCATGGACATGATAATGAGTTCAGTGTTCTTCAGTGGCCTTCCCAGTCACCGAATCTGAATCCAATAAAACACCTTTGGGATGTGGTAGAACGGGAGATTCACAGCTTGAAAGTGCACCTGACAAATCTGCAGGAATTGCATGATGTCATCATGGACTAGAATCTCAAAGGAATGTCAATGCCACGAAGAATTGAGGCTGTTTTGAGAGCAAAGGGAGGCCCTACCCAGTATTAGTATAGTGTTCCTAATAAAGTGTTCAGTGAGTGTATGCACTCACTGCAATGTAAGTTTTTTTGGATATAAGTGTCAGCTAAATTAAATTATATATATTATATATACTGTATATGTAACAACAGCAGCAGAGAACAGCGGCATATGTAAGAACAGCGGCATTCATGTCAGAGCAGACATGGGGGAGACACATAACAAGGATTTAGGTCTCAATGAGGAATTGAGTTTATTCAAGTGCAAGTACTTTTCGCAGAGGGGGGGAAGGGGTGGGGGGGGGGGGTTGAATAAAGTTTATTTTTTTAGGTTATACCACTCAAACCAACAACTTTCACAGCAGAAGGCTGTCCTGAAAGGGGTCAGTAAGCCATGGGATGCCACTCAACAAGCAGAGCAGTACATCTTACTCCAAGAAAAAAACACACCAACATCAAATGCAACACATTAAAGACATTCAATTCTGTCTGAGATGAGCTTGTTAGCTAACCCCTGCAAGATCATATCAGCATTTAGGCTAAGTTATTCAGTTTATAGCCATGCTTTAAAGACCTTTAATGATGAATACCGCAATCCTCCCTCTCCCTCTCTCTCTCTCTGCCCCTGATCAGACGCCTTCAGTCCAGCCAACAGACCCAGAGAACTCCTTCCTCCCTCTCTCTCTCTCTCTCTCTCTTTCCTTCCCTCTCTCCCTCTCTCTTTCTCTCTCTCCCTCTCTCCCTCTCTCTCTCTCTCCCTCCCTCCCTCCCTCCCTCCCTCCCTCCCTCCACAGTGTTGTGGCACTGCTGCTACCATTCCCCCTGCAGGGCCTTGTCTGCTGTAATGAATTGTTGTTAATTACCTACTGGGACATTCAGCTTTAAATATAATTCTCAAGACATTTAACCTGGGTCAATATGCTAAATGGAGCAAAAATAGAACCATTCTTCTCTCCCCAAACTGTAGAAATATGTGTGCTTGGGGAACGCTCTGATTAGCTGGTATCTTTAATTCGGATCACTAGGCCCTTTAAAAATCACTGAGAGCAGTAGTACCAATGTCCTGTTGCTATTGTAGGGACAGCAAATGGTGGAAGGCGTAGGGTATCACAGATAGCATTTGAAAAACATCCATCAGCTTGTCTGTTCTTGGCTGGGATCAAAAACATATCATAGATATTCATAGAGTAGGTGATTGCAGGCGACAGCATTTCAACTTCTCTAGCAGGCAAAGCCATTGTTGTTTCCCGCAGTTCGACAATTGTCAACAACTTGACTGTGTTTGGGGTGACTCATGCATATGGAACACATATGGAGGATGCTTGACGGGTGGAGGGGAGGGGGGGGGCGTTTAGGATTGACTGGCGAGTCCGAATTCGTCTCCCCCTCTCAGACCGTACTCTAGGGCTTCCTGTGAATGCTGAACATGCCACGAGAGATCAAAGTAAGCGTTACCTTATGAATAAAAGAGCATGACCCATCTGTGCAGGCTTAATAAGAGAGTTCTACATCCTAAAGAAGAAGGAGAGAGAGAAGGAGGGAGGGAGAGAGAGGGAGAGCTGCAGCCAGAGTCAAGACTGTCCCCCGGGGCTGGCCTGCAGGTCTGCCATTTCAACTGGCAACCAGTTCCACATGGCTTTTGAAAGTACATGAAAAGAATTTCCTGACTTAATAAGGTCATGATGACACAAAAAGAAAAAAAGAAAAGAGAAAATATCGTCCGGTTCTCTCTTGCTCGTCCATTGAGTGGACAATAGAAGGAAACTACTGTTGCTTCTTGTTCACAGGAAGAAAAATGCATTCGAGTACGCAAGCCAGGGTCCGTAAGGAAGACAAGGGAATCGATTTTATTGGAATGGCGTCCATGTTTCTTCCTTGTATTGCATTATAGTTTGATTCATTCGGTCAATTCTATTTATATTGTTGTATCAATCCTCAACAGGTGAAAGGTTACCTTACGTCACTGTGCTCTATCTTCGGTCACGGGAAACAAGTCGCTGTTGGCCTGTTGTGTTTTCCCACACAAGGAACGTTTACTGCGTATTATTAATCACATAAAGATCATTTCCTCTTCCTTTTTCCGCCAAGCCGCCTAATTTCATTTGTTCCCATTGATTTAACGGCCATTTCTGAGAACGCGAGGGCGTACGACTCAATAGCGGCTATCGATCACCTCACAATGACCTTGTGTATACAAAGACCATCGTTCTGCAAACAAACGCCTGAGTAGAGGTGAAATGAGGATGAAAAGCCTCGACGGGCTTCACATGGTAATAGAGAATCAGCTGGTGAAGGATGCAGTTGGTCCAAGGTCTGCTGCCCACCCCCCACCCCCCGGTATGAACTCCCAACACAGAGCAGGACAGATGGACCAGGAGCTCCTTAATGAAAGCTCTCACACCCGGGCTGGTGTGTATAGATCTACTGCAGCTTTCTCCTCGTGAACATAATTAATCTTTCCACTCATATTCACACTCTCCAGAGCACCCCTGCCAAGCCTCTCACCGGAACCACCAGCAGCACCATGACAACCGGTTCCACAGCCAACCGCTGCGTTTTCGCCATGGGAGAAGTCAATTATGAACACCTTGCGACCCCATGACCTCTACTTTGGCGGGTTTTTTTCTCTGGTACATTTCTACGCCACGTTAAGTGCCGGTGCTGAGGGGGTTGGACTGGTCTCTACACACACTGCACGTAGTGTTTACATGAATTGCATGGGGGAAGATGATTAACTATCTTGGGGAACCAGGAGCCAAAATCCCACCAAAACATGTGAGTGTGTGTGAGTGTGTGTGTGTGTGTGTGGGTGTGTAAAACACACCAGAGAGCTAACACAGTAATGAGACCATTACGCCATGAGACACACTAGAAATTAATCGCGGTACATTAGGTGTGTGTCAGCCTGTTTGATTGCCTTGGAGGCTGTACTTCACAATGCTAATGTTCATGAATAGCCAACATTAACACTGGAATCAGGTGAGTGGAGGATATTGGATTATTATGTTACCTACAGTATATACCATGTAGCTCATTAGCAGAGGAGCTGGTTCCTATCAAGCTGTGATTCAGAGATGCCAACTGAGGCCCCGAGGAGGATTAGCCACAGACAGGCAGACAGACAGACAGACAAACAGGAAGACAGACAGACAAACAGGAAGACAGACAGACAGACAGGAAGACAGACAGACAGACAGACAGGAAGACAGACAGACAGACAGACAGGAAGACATGCACACACACACACACACATTTACCAAGACACCAAAATGAATGTCATCACATTGAAGTTGACAGATCTAACTGGAACACAACGCTAGCATTGTTTGTGTAACGTTCTAACTGGGATCTAATTATTTATAATCCCTGTCTGTTACTTAAGGAATAACGTAAAAATTCAAATCACAGAGGATGTCGATATGTCAAAAATAATCCACAATAATAATTGAAAAAATGACATTTGAGGCGGTTTCCGGGACAGAGATTAAGCAGATTAATCCCGAACAACGTATATCACACTTTCAAGGAAAAATATCCATAGGAGGACAGACGCTTTTCAGTCT
>NC_139674.1:2935325-2959524 GCF_951799395.1 Argentina silus | reverse complement strand
GGGAGGGCTTTTTTGGGGCTCTGGAGAAGGAGAGATGGAGAAGTGGGAAGTGGGGATGAGAGCAGGGGAATGGCCAGATTATTTACATTTCCTGGAGCTATTTTTCAATTAGCTTATTATCGATTCACCCCCCGGTCTCTGTGGCACACAGCTAAGATACGGTATACGCCTTCGGTGTGCTTTTAACCCTTGTCCTGGGAGCAATACCGAACACTCTCGAAAGATTAGAACAATTCCACTATTCATTTCCGATCCCATCTATCAGAAACCCATCTGTCTCGAACCTGAGGTGTCACGAATGATGTTCTGTGACTGGGACACGAGGACCTTGTTGAAGGGCACCGCGGTCGTGTGTTTGAGATGCAGATTGGTTTTCCATGAGGTAACGTTCCTCTCATCCGGGTTCTAGGCCCATCTGCTAGTCAAACCCCGGCACGCTACAGACACGCAGCGACAGAGGAAAATATTAGATTAGACACATCGGGTTTTGACGGCTTTTTGCTATTTGAGAAATCAATTCCCCGGCGTCCCGGGGAAGTGCCTTTGAAGGTTAATGTTCTCACAGTCAAACACGATTATTCCATCAGTCCCCAGTGTGTGTCGGAGGGGCGAACTCTAAGATCCCGGTGGGACGGTGGGGCGGCAGACGGGATTATGTTGATGACCCTATCACCGTGCCAGGGCAGAGAGACAGCGGCCAGCGGGAATGAGCTGCCCTCTCTCTCTTTTTTTTTTCGCTCTCTAATTTCCGTTGTCTTTTTCTCTGTGGGTCTCTCTCCCTCCCTCCCCTCTCTGTCTGTTTATCTTTATTTATCTTTCGCTCTCTCGCTCGCTCGCTCGTTCTCTCTATCTGTGGGCAGCGGCGGAAGCAGTTAATGCAGGAGGGGAGGGGAGGGGAGAGGAGAGGAGAGGAGAGGAGAGGAGAGGAGAGGAGAGGAGAGGAGAGGAGAGGAGAGGAGAGGAGAGGAGAGGAGAGGAGAGGAGAGGAGAGGAGAGGAAAGGAGGAGAGGAGAGGAGAGGAGAGGAAAGGAGGAGAGGAGAGGAGAGGAGAGGTGAGAGACAGGAGAGGAGAGGAGAGGAGAGAAGAAGAGAAGAGAAGAGAGGAGAGTAGAGGAGAGGAGAGGACAGTAGACGGAAGGAGATGAGCGGGGGGGGGGGGGAAGGAGATGAGCGGGGGGGGTCTCATCAGCACAGAAACAAAAGGCCCATCAAAAGGATCCGAGGTGCCCAGACCAGCCGCTCCCTCTTATCTGAGCTCAGCAAAGTTCCCATCGATCCACCCGCAATTGTGTGTCCGTCAGCCCACCTGTCCAGCCCTCCCTCCTCCCCTCCCTCCCTCCCTCCCTCCCTCCCTCCGTCCTACTGCCTCCACCCCACCACCCAAGGCCCCTGGCATCGATCCAGCATGCCCTGCCTGCTGACCACTGATCAGTCTGCCTGATGCCTCTCGGTGTCTGGGTGAAGTGAATAAACTGGCTTATCGAGCAGGGGGCAGGAACCAGCAGGCCGGGGTAGCGCTGTAACAGCTGTATGCGGTCTAGCCAGAGAGATGGAGGATGGATGAGGCTAGGCTAACGGACGCTAGCAGCAGCAGCACAGCTCTCAGTGGGACCTAGAGGGGGAATTACAGAGAGAACAGGCCGGGCCTCTCACGGCCATGGGGGGTTGGTGAGGCCTCTGACGCACTGACAGGACATTTAATCTCCCGTAAATTGGCGATGACGAGGATAAACACTAGAGCGCCCATCTCATCCCTTTCAGGTGGGCGAAGCCGCGTTTGCTACTGCGGACACGGGGAATAATTGCATCCATGAGGGTGCATAAATTAACGGTGGTTTGCGGCAAATCCATAGCAGAGTAGCAGGGGGCTTTGGCGAAGGATCAGTCCTCTTCAATCCCAGATTGAGTTTGAGCTTCGGGGGGATAGATTGATGAGGGAAGCCGGGATAAAAGTATAATTTCCATTTTCATCACTGTCAATAAGCATCTGATTATAGGGGATCAAAACATGGGGAAGAATTTGTTGTTGCAATGACAGAGATTCACTGCGGATGTCACAGCGTTGTGAATATTCGGTTATACAGCGTTGTGAATATCTTTATTGTGACAGGGCTGAACTCGTGAGATTATGACAGGGCTGAATTCGTGAGATTATGACAGGGCTGAACTCGTGAGATTATGTCTTACTTCAAAACCAAGAAGTCATGAAACAAGGAAAATAACTGCCACATTACAAACATGTTTAGTTCATTGTCTAAGTACCAAAAACATAATAAAACAGGAGTTGTGTCTCTCTTGTCCTCAGTGAAAGTATTTTAAAATGTAGTGGCAAACATGTGCATGCCCTTGTAAACAAAAATGTAAAATGGGTACACAAAGACCTTGACACCAGATTTTCGAAAGCGATTTATTTCGACCCATCGTTGAACGTTCTTTATCATGTGATCTCATTCCTTGAACGGCATCGATTTATCGCGGCCATTTAGCTCTAATTTCAACCTTCAATTTACATACTGGAGCTTTAAGTCTTTGTAAACAACCACAATCAAAAGAATCAAACTCATAACTGTAGGTTATCTAACTGTAACTTCCAGGTCAACCCAGGAAGTTCCTGATAATGCAATGGTTAGCAGGACGTAAACAAACATTTATCCAATTCTGAAGTGTTCCGTTTGCTGTGGGATTGTGCTGATTTCCGTCATCGCCTGTTTTCAGTCAATCGGTCTCAAGATAAAAAGAGCTTAAAAAGATTATCCCGCTGGCTTGCATGCCATTATCATTAATCAGTGCATATTGACTGCTCTGTCCTTTCTCGTTTCAAGTTCAGGCCTCTGTTAATCCACAGATCCAGCCCCGGAAGACACACACACACACACACACACACTACTCAGGGCGACTTGGAGCCGCGTCAACCGGGTCCGACCTCGCGGGCCCAATCGATTCATACAAAGCCCCGGCCCCATCCACCAATAACAGACACACAAGCTGACTGGAGACACACACACACACACACACACACACACACACACACACACACACACACACACACGCATGTGACATATCGTGAGTGAAGACGAAGAGAGAGATATCTCGGTGTGATGCATAACCGAACACGGCATGAGTGTCGACAGATAAAGGCAGCCTCGGTCGTCGGGAGAACGTGGTTTAGATGTTGTTGTTTGACAGGAGTAATGTAGTATAGCGTCGCTTCCCCTGAGCTCCAATTGAGCTATTCCACATGATCCTTCCTGCAATCATGAAGCTCACCGAACGCTTAAGCAATCATTCCATCTTTACGGTCGATAACGACACTTACTGCGACCATTTCTGTGGGTTTAAAGATTGGGGGAAATATCGATATGACAATAGATCGTGCAATGCGTGGGCAGCTGTCTGAATTTTGGAGAAACAATAAAACAACAACTGTCTGGTGTGTGCCACCTGCAGCGTGGTATCGTATTACCATACAACATAAACCACTTATCCCATTACACTCCGGCACGTTGGCTGATTACGACTCCCCAATCGTTGTACTTGCACCACATGCTGTGACGTCCCAAGACTTGCTGCAGAGCACAAGAGATGCTGTCAGCTGGAGTGTGTCTGACAGACCAGACGAGACACTAACAGAGTCTCTCTGACACAGCCCTGAGAGCTTCTCTCAAACCCATCCTCCAGCGGCGGGGGAGAGGAGAGGGGAGGAGAGGGGAGGGGGAGGAGAGGAGAGGAGAGGAGAGGGGAGGGGAGGGGAGGGGAGGAGGAGAGGGGAGGGGAGGGGAGGGGAGGGGAGGGGATGGGATGAGAGGGGAGGGGAGGGGAGGAGAGGCGATGTGTGTGCAATGAGTCACGTATTCATCTGTAAATATGAGCTGAGCCTGATCAATAACCTAAAGCAAAGAGAGGCTTAAGGCTTAAGCATATTAACTCTAGACTGGTGGAATCCCACCTGGCGCTTCGAGCTCTTCTGTGAATCGTGTCCGTAGTATTGTTGGTCAGGTCACACACTCTTGTCTGGCCTACCCTCCTCTGATATTGACTGTAACTCTCTGTGCAAGGTACACGTGCGTTCTACAAGCTGGTCAAATATAGAGAGAGACAGATAATCTATGTAAATTCAACAACACAATGTTTTTTCGATCAAAAGTAATTTAGCTAGTTATGTATCTTGTGTAATTGTGGACCCCTGTGGGTTTCATAGGACGGTGGTTGATGATTTACGTCTAATCAAAGGAATAACAATGAAAGCAGTTTGTTTTCTGTCAACACGTTGTTCTTAACGTGTGCACTGAATATAAGTAATGGAATTAAGTAAAAATAGTGTTTGTGTATGACTCACACACACACACGCACACACACACACAGACATATACACACACATGCACATGCACACACATACATGCACACGCAGACACACACACACACACACACACACACACACAGACATATACACACTCGCACACAATCAGACACACACATACACACACACACACACAGAACACCACTCAATAACACTTTAACTTTATATAAGTTATTACCATTCTATGCAGATACTTCAATGCAACCCTGAAGCAGCTCAGGGTCCACTGAGGACCTGGGCTGCCTTTCCTCTGCCTGTCTAGAACAGGTCTCTGCAGAGTTCCTGTGTGCACTCAAACACGTTTGTGCACGTCCTACTTTTCAGGTTTTTAACACAGTCCGATTTCCATAACACAGCCTCAGCAGCGAGAGCCAATAAACCAACCTGCCCCCCAACCCCACCCCCTCCCCCACGGCCACAGGACTCCAAGTCTCCTAATTCCCATCATTCTAATTGAAGCTGACAGACACAGCTAATTATGCAGAGATAATCTACTTCATCTTGACTAATTATGATTCCCATTAGCCTGCTGATAATGCTCATTAAATTAACTTTTTCTTTGGGAGAAATCATAAATAAAAGGAGCCAGACTCCCCACTCATGTAGGTCTCATGTTGTCTCACGGTTGCTCTGGAGGTGCTGGGAGCTGTCGGCAGCCGCAATGGAGACACCATCTGCGCGATCCCTGATAGGTGCTGAGATTGAGAGAAAGAAGTCGGAGGGGAACGCTGACAGGCCAGTTCAGGTCAGCGAGGAGAAATGAGGTCAGCAAAGACCCTTGGTATGTAGCTAATTGAATTAAAAACACAAAACAGTTGTATCTTACGGATGTACTAATCCATAGATAAGTACATTTCTGTCCTTTCTTTTGAAACAAATCAGAGTGAACACCTTATTTTGAAGCGAGCTAGCTCCACACCAGCTCGGTGATGCTCTGTGTGACTGTGCTTAGTGAAATGCTCTAATCTCGCTACGAGGGTTTGGAGAAATGAGATGTTGGAAACCAAATTACATTTATTGTCCCACAGTGAGAGGCTTGGGGTTGTAGGCCCTAAACCCACAGATGGGATATCGATCTCTTTTGAAAAGCTATATTTAACCCTGCGGTGGCAAGAAACACATAACAGTGTTCACACGGTGTTCCTATGACAACACACACCGCAGGACCCTGAGGAGCTTTGCTGCACCTCTGGGCGTCTGGGGTAAAACAGGAGCGAGGTTTGTTTTCCGGGAAACATGTAGCCTGTTTGTTATAGAGGTAGAAAGAGGCTGTGAGTTTATAATTCATGTTCCTTGAAGGGGCTGTATACTTTTTTCTGGTTATGAGCTGTCTTATTTAGCTGGGGGGGTAGGGGGGGACATACATCATACATCATACATCATGTATGTGTAAACACATACATCTCTGGTCTATGTTTTCTATTTCATTATGCTCTGTCAAGGAGCATTCAGTGTTGGTGCCTGTTGAGCTATACATTCTGAACATTGTGTGTGTGTGTGTGTGTGTGTGTGTGTGTGTGAGTGTGTGTGTGTGTGTATGTGCGTGCATGCGTGTTTGTCAGAAATATATGAGAACAAAAAAAACAAGACTCTGAACCATTCTAAACAAATAATCCAGGCATGGATCATCTATGTGATGAATCAAGCTAGAAAGTAGATGTTTGTTGATGCTCTGGTATATGTATAAAACACTTCCAGGTATGCAAAACGGTGAGAAAAACAAGGCACCGCCGAAACCATGGCAACAAAGTATTAAATGGAACAAAAGCACAATTACCATGAATATGAATATGTTCTGCCCATCTGAACTCAATACTGACACACCGATGCGTTGACTAAAATGCCTCTTAGCTTTGGGCCACAAACAACAACAGCAAAATATCTGCAGTCTAATAGAAGTTTGATTATTGACCCATTTAAACATCTACCATCCCAGCAGAAGGTTCTTGATTTAATTTAGTGTTTGTAACATTTATATATTTTTTGCTCCGGGCCTTTCCAATTGTTCCTTGCATAAATTTAACCCCCTACCCCTTGCTGTCTGTGCTGCAAATTGAAACAGGCACAGTGGTTCCATTGAGGCTCATATCTGGACTCTGGAACTAAAAACAAGCCTGAAGCACTGTCTAATTTGAATACAAATAAACATAATTTCATCGGCAATTATTCTCTCTGAGTGGCTCTCCACAGAGCGGCCCACAGTGTGTAATAGACCAACAGTATCCTCTCCTCTAGGAGTCATTCCATACTCAGACAAACAATATCTCTGCCTTTTCAAGCGCTGTGTGCCCTAATAGCCCACCACCCTTTGGACAATTATTGTTTTGGCACAGGCACACTACAGTGCCCAAGTTTGTCGTCTCCAATAAATATGAATTCTCAATGCCTAGCTGACGACTACCTATATGGCTATAAAAAAGAATTTGGACCGAGGGCGAAGTACCCTCTCACTGAGCAGTTTCTACGGTGCAACAGTGCAACGACGGAGTATTTCAAATCCCATCACCTCGGAAATTAGAGGTTGTTAACAACTTTGTATCTCATTGTGTCCGCTCTTTACGAGCTACACAATAACACTTTCACCGCAGCTGTCTCTTTTTACGCTGCCCAGCCAGAGTGGGCCACGGACAAGGTTTTATGCGTTGTAACTGTTGTTTGGTGGCTGTCATACCGCAATATCACTGAAGTCTACGGGGTCCCTCTCCGCCTATTCGCCGGCCGCGTCGTTGGGTCATTGCTTCTGGGATTCTAACGAGGTCGTTAGCGGAGGATTTTTACTGTGCGTTGTTCGTTATCAGTTGGAGACAGACTGGGCCATTCATAAAGGTGTCAGCGGAGAGTTAATTCATTCGCTGATTATTTTTCCCTTTTCCTCACCGCCGCATATTTGCGAAGTCGTTTTGTGTGGCACTCTGCCACGATGAAGAGAACTTTACTGCGTTCTTGAGAAGAGATGAGAGGCCCTAATGATCTGGCTGTGGGTGGGTTGTTTCTGAAGAGGAGGAGGAGGAAATGGGAGTCGGGCTGATGGAGCTTGTGCTGACCTTTCACCTCACACACTCTCTCTCTCTCTCTCTCTCTTCCCCTCCTCCTTCACTCTATAATCTAGCTGTCTGTCTGTCTGTCTTCCCTGCCCTCACTTCCACTAATGGAGCTGTTTTCACTGATGGTCTTCTTGGATCCTGGATCCATCTTGGATCCTGGATCCACTACCAGTCGACATCTGGATAAAAACGTCTGTTTACATTTCACTTTTTACATTTTACATTTACATTTACATTTATTTAGTTTTGTATTTAGGTAACTATTGTTATTGTTGTTGTTTATTTTTATTTTTATTATTTACACTTCTTATTGCACTGTTGGAGGAGCCCAAGACTTAAGAATTTCATTGCCAGCGATTGCTCTGTAATTGTTGTGCATATGACAATAAAACCATCTTGAATCTTGAATCTTGAATCTCTCTTTGTGATTATAGCATCACAAAGAGAGTGAAGGAGATTAGACATAGGACTGAAGACAGATGTCTGGCTGTTAGAATGTGTACTTGGGAGACAAGAGGAAAGCAGTGGTGTTCATCCAAACAGAATACTTGTACTGCATGATGAGATTTTCACCATTACCCTGCAACAAATCTAAATCTCTCTCTCTCCCTCCCTCCCTCCCCCTCTCTCTCTCTCTCCCTCTCTCTCTCTCTCTCTCCCTCTCTCTCTCTCTCTCTCTTTCTCTCAATTCAATTCAATTCAAAGCTGCCTAATTAGCATGACATTCATGCAGTACGTATTGCGTGTGGGTTGTCTTCCACAGTGGAGGGTCTGGGTCGTTGCATAGATTACCTCCCATTGTACACCAAGAAAGAACACACCAACATCAAATGCAACACATGTAACATGGTGACAAATGACAGACAAAAAGACACATCCACACTCGAACCCCCCACCGCGGAGTGAGTGTCAGTGTTTCATGTGTAGTCAATTAAGTGTTTGTGTGTTCAAAAATGTATAAATCAAAGTAAAGAAGTATTTTCTTTTTTACTCACTCTCTCTCTCTCTCTCTCTCTGTCAACAATAACAACATAATATTACATTTTCTTTTGGATATTTTCAGCTCTTGTGGTGTGCCAGGAGGATACATATTTTGCAGCTAATGTGGAGCAGTCATTCCCCCCCCCCTAATAAGTAGGACAGTTTTTGGTTTGGAGGTAAGTTCTCAAATTCAGGGTATATTTTGGGGAATTTAGGGTAGAACATTGATCTAATACATTCACGTTTTATACAGACCAGGAGAACGTGCAGTTCTATTTTCATCTCTCCCTGAGAGCAGGGTGAGCAGAGCCTGTCCTGCCCTGGGTTGCCAGGTCTGTCTGGGTAGCCAGGTCTGTCTGGGTTGCCAGGTCTGTCTGGGTAGCCAGGTCTGTCTGTGGCCACCAGGCTGTGCTCACTGAGTGTGCCCATAGTCAATGTCTGAGACAATCAATCTCTCTCTCTCTCTCTCTCTCTGTCCTTGTGGTCTATCTCTGTCCCTCGCCCTGCTTTATTTCGCTCTCCTCTTCTCAAATGCAACAAGCAATACACATGAAATTCTCTCTGAGCAAAGCTAGCTAGCTAACCCCTTTCTTTCAACCCTCTTTATCTCTTCCCCCTCTCTCTCTCTCCCTCTCTCTCTCCCTCTCTTGCTCTCTCTCTCTCCCCCTTCCTCCCCACAGCTCTCCCCCTCTTGTGTCTCTCTCTACTCTTCCCTTAAATCTTACTCAGTGGTGTAATTATCCTGTAATTGACCTGCCGTGTCCTTCCCGTCACATGTGAGGAGCCACTTTGTCCTCTCCTTCTCCCGCTTCCCCATTTCCTCAGGCGTGGTTGTCCGCCGGACCGGAGGATTTGTATGGGAGCTGACACACGAAGAAGCCTGGGAAAGCGAGTTTTGCAGTTAGCCAGGGAGGAGCGTTCTATCTGCATGAGGAGACAGGAGGTTAATAACACACGAACCCCGCTGTGACAGAAGAGAATAGAAAGACTATGTAGGATGAACCAGAAAGTGCTGATTATAAACAGAGAGTGGTGTGAATGTAATTAGCCCCCGCCCCTCCCTATGTGATGTTCTTTCATGTCGCCGTGCTTCGTATGTGTAAGATATTACTGTTAAGGTTGTCCAGTGGACTGGATTATATTTCCAAAAGATATCTGGGAGAAATGGATGGAATATGTGAGATGACAGCTTCTCTGAAATAGGAATGAATAATTGAATAGAGAGAAATCTGTTGCAACTCGAAAATCGTTCCTATCTGCTTGGCAAAATGAAATAATAAAACACATGTCAATGTCGATTTTATACTTTGCGTCTTGTGTTCTCGTCCAGAAGGATACACAGCTACAGTGTGTCTGTCTTTTCGTCACGTTTTCCTCTCTCTGCAGAAGTTCGGAGACACCAGAGGGAGTTACTTATCAACAGGCGGGGAGTCGTTCCCTGCTCGGCATAATGAGGAGGATCTATTTTAGGAACGTCAGGTGTTTTTTGGGGTTCTGTAATGT
This sequence comes from Argentina silus, assembly GCF_951799395.1. Lineage (NCBI taxonomy): Eukaryota > Metazoa > Chordata > Actinopteri > Argentiniformes > Argentinidae > Argentina > Argentina silus. The sequence goes on along the minus strand of NC_139674.1, from coordinate 2,949,639 downwards.
GATGTAGCTATTCGCGGCTCAGAGTCTCGGATCACACCACCCCAGAAACAAGTACACTGGGAGTACAACATGAATACATTTTAGGCCTAATTCAAAGTTACAAAGTTACAAAGCCAGCTTGTTTTTGCAATGAAGTGCTGCAACTTATTCCGCACACACACTGATGGTTTGAAAAATGACAGTTCAACCACAGTTTCAACTGCATTATTATACACAGACACAAACACACACACACACACACACACACGCACGCATACACACAAACACACACACACACACACACACACACACACCTATAAATAGGGAGGATCCATAGCACCGCAAGATTTGTTGTGTTCTGTCATGTGCCACTGAGAGGCAGAGAGGAGTGGCACTTAAATAACACAGCCAGATTGGATTGTGGGAGAAGCAAAGTCAAAACAAACAATGCCTTTTCTATCACTTAAGGTCTGCCGGTAAAGCATGTGAAATAGCTGTGTACCTGCGGGGCACTCTAACACCGAAAGAATATGGTGTATCCTCCTGAGGCTCTAAAACAGAGAGATGGAGAGGGAGAGAGGAGAGGAGGATATCGTCAAGGGTTTATAGCTCCGAATTCCGTTTGTCTTCCCTTCTCCTGAGGTGTGCTTTCTTCCACACACCCCCCCCCCCCCCTGATGGAGAAAGGGATGACTTGAAAGGGATGGGTTAGAGTTAGAGATGAGGTAGAAACAGCCATTCAGCCTTACCTCCCTCAACCTTATGGTTTTGAATTCATGGAGCAAGCAAGGACACACTCAGAATTCAGGGACAGTGAGTTTCATGGCCATCAACACAAAACACCAAACACCTTGTTAAGGACACTGAGAAAAAAGCCTTTGGATTTACAGGTGTGAAAAAAGTGTTAAACAAACCAGAATATGTTTTCTATTTTAGATTCTTCAAAGTAGGCATCTTTTGCTTTGATGACAGCTTTGCACACTCTTGGCAAGGTGTGTCCAAACTTTTGACTGGTACTGTACATAAAGAAATTGTGTACACCGGTAACACATGATTGAAATGTGTTTAATCAACACAAATTATCTTCTTTGACTGACTGAATGTTTTAATGTTCAACCAAATTTGTGTTGATTAAACACATTTGAGTCGTGTGGAACCGATGTTCAGTTCTTTTCACGTAAATCCAAAGGGCTTTTTTCTGCAGTGTGTATCAGACACTCTGCAATGTTCACTCAACCTTGTTGGTTGATTGTATTTGGTCGTTGCGTAAGACTTGAATTGGCCATGAATTCAAAATAGGAAATAAGAAATTAGGAAATAGTCGTCCATTTTCATATTCTTTAGATTGCCGGTCTGATGTGTGAAAGGGGATAAACAAGCATAAAGGGTTTCATCGTTCCACCGATAAATGAAAAATAAATCCTTGTTGCTTGTTGTTATGTTATGTTATGTTATGATAAAAGCATGCCTCCCTCTGCTCTGATCAGGCTCTCACTGAAACACCTAGTTTCTTCCTCTTTAAATAGAGGAATCTATTTCAATCTTTAAATAAATTTGCCTCCAACAAACCACAAAGACGTCACACTGCATATTTCCATATCACTTCGACATCCTCTAAAGCATGACAAACATCGCAACAACAACATTCAAGACAATATCATTAAGATACAATCGATTTCTTTTTTTGGGGAAAGATAAATCAATTTCGTCCAATCTTTGTGGATTCGCCAATTATTTGCCTCAGTCTGCTGGTGTTCATTAATTAGGAGCTAGCGGGGTGATTTATCAGACTATTACCCTGGGAGCCGGCCCTGGCGTTCTTATAGCAGAGACACACACCACTCCCCTGGCTTTCTGAGAGAGAGAGTGTGGCACATCTCCTCGTCCTCTGCTATAATGGGTCTGTTAAACGCTTGGGCCTCAGCCAGCGCCGACAGCCCAGAGATTGATGCCTGCGGCCGCCTGCTTGGACCCGATAGGGAGCCTGGGCTGTGACAGACCCACTCCAGAGACTGCTGCCCTGGACCACCGAGACACACACACACACACTCACTCTCTCTCTCTCACACACACACACACACACACACACACACACACACGCACACACAATGGGCTGGCCTAGGGGTTCTGTCTGTCTGCCTGTCTGTCTCTCTGTTTGTCTTCCCTGCACTCACTCCCATTGAAGCAGTTGTTTCCACTGATGGTCTTCTTGGATCCTGTATCCATCTTGGAGAAGTCTGGGCTGGTCCGATTATAGCATCACAAAGAGGGTGGAGGGGATGAAACAGAAGGGGGACTGAAGACGGATGTCTGCCTGTTAGAATGTGTGCTTGGGAGACAAGAGGAAAACAATAGTGTTCATCCAAACAGAATACTTGTACTGCCTGATGAGACTGGGTTTTCACCACTGCCCTGCAACAAGTTGAAATCTCTCTCTCTCTTTCTCTCTCTCTTTCCTTACGATCTATCTCTGTCCCTTGCTCTGCTTCATTTATTTATTTCCTCCCCTCTCTCTCTCCCTCTCTTTTTCCCCGTCCACCTCCGCTTTTCCGGTGACTCTGAACCCTTCTCCTCCCACTTGGGTCCATTTCAGACAGGCACTTGGTCGCCTACGCACACAGCTGCTCCTGGTGCCACCATTCACGGGCCAGGACCACAGGTTCAGCCCCCAGCGCGTAGTAGGCATGAAAAAAGGCAGAAATGATACTTAAGCCAAAGGTCAAGGTTCACTACACACGTCTTGACCACACACACACACAGTATGGCAAAGCTACAGTAACCCGCCTCTATAGACATCGGTCTTGGGCGCGTTCTGGCCTTTTCTCCCTGGCGGTTTTGGGTTCGAGGGAGGATGAGCTGATCCTAGATCTGTGCCCGAGAGCAACATCACCTCGAAGGCTCCATCCCACAGCTTTGGCTGCGTGAGCGAGTAGATGGGTGACCCAGCAGCACACACAGCAGGAGGCTATCAACCGCAAACAATGGGACACGTCCAAGAGAGCTCTTTGTCACTTTGAATGCAAGTGCCATTTTGGCAGGGAGAAAATGCCCTGGATTATTTATTTTTTTGCGGGAAAGCGTACAATAATTATTTACATGCCTTCTCTAAAGGGATGAAATGCATTTCAGACAGGCAGTCGGTCGCCTACACACACAGCTGGTCCTGATGCCACCATTCACGGGCCAAGCCCTCAGGTTCAGCCCCCAGTGTGTAGTAGGCGTGAAAACTTGCTGGGAAAGCCAAATGGAAATATGGCCGTGCCAAAGCACGGTTTTTTCGTATGCCGGTGCTTAGATAAGAATAATTGTTGCGAATGTTTAATGGAAAATGAATAAACTTCTGTCCTCGTAAAAACACTCTGACTCACTGCTAGAGCTGGGCTTGGCAAATCAAACACATATTAGCGTACATATACAAAGAATAACTCGAGTGCGGTTATTTTCATGAGAACTGGCATATGTTTGGATGCAGAGAACATTTTCAAGTGTCGGCTATCCTCTTTCTATTCATTTGCATGTTTTCTTTTCATCCAGAAAAGAGCATTATGGGTTCCTCATGCATAGATTGAAAACCGACCTTGCATAGAGCATTGAACAGCAATCTACAGTAGGTCCATGTTAAACAACATCTCATACAGCATATAGTATTTGAATGATGTTATACTTTAATACCGTGAGAATATCACCCAGCCTAATCATGTGAAGCTTGTTAAAACTGTTCCTCTCCTTTCAGCATGATCCACATGATCACATGCAGACTCTGGTAGACCTACCGCTGTGCTAACCTAAATACCACCCAGTCTAGTTCATTAATGAGTATCTGACGCTAACCAGATTTTCCCATTCAAAAGGCATTGGCATCCATAAGTGGTCCATGTTTGATGCAGGGAACATGGAGTACTGTAGGCAGACTCCCTGCAGTGCTGCCTACTGCACAACCATATCTGGACTTCCTGTCCAGGTCCATGAATCATCAAAGACCTGGGGGCTTATTGATGAGAGTGGAATGGAAAGTTCAGATAGAAATGTATTGTTGAATAGACTTGACCTATGGAAGGCCCTTAATTACACACTTTCAGACAATTCATACACTTACACAAGACAATTAACGGGGATGCTAGGCGCAGGGAATCATACTTGACATTAACAGGTTAATACTCTGTGACGCATTTAAGTTTTCACTTAGCAGGCATGATACACACTAGAGAGGGAGATGCAGGGAGAGAGAGGGAGGGAGGGAGGGAGAGAGAGAGGGAGAGAGAGGCAGGGAGAGAGAGAGAGAGGGAGGGAGAGAGAGAGAGAGCGGGAGTGAGAGAGGGAGTGAGAGAGGGAGGGAGTGAGAGAGGGAGAGGGAAGGAGAGAGGGAGGGAGAGAAAGAGAGGGAGAGAGAGAGAGGGAGGGAGAGAGAGAGGGAGGGGGAGAAAGAGAGGGAGAGAGAGAGAGGGAGGGAGAGAGAGAGGGAGGGGGGAGTACTGCAGGTAATTATGCTGCATCCTCTTGTAATTTGTAGGGCAGTGTCCCTCCCCTTTGTTCTCTAATCAATAGTCTGTGAGAGCAGACAACAGCCTTTATTCAACATTAATCATTTAACACTATGAGCCTGGGCTGGTGGGAGCAGGGCACATTAAAACACAAACAGTGGAAATACTCTGATGGGAGAGGAAAATATCTGGCAGCGGTAACAGGTCCCTTCTGGAGACCACTCTGCACCACAAAGGGAGGAGGGGGCGATGGGGGGGAGGTGAGGTGGGAAGGAAGGAGAGAGAAAGAAAGGTTGAAAGGAATAAGAGAGAGAGAGAGGGGGAGAGAGAGAGAAAGGAAGGTTGAAAGGAATGAGAGAGAGAGAGAGAAAGGAAGGTTGAAAAGAATGAGAGAGAGAGAGAGATTAAGAAAGAAAGAAAGAAAGAAAGAAAGAAAGAAAGAAAGAAAGAGGTAGAGAAGCCAAGATTGGCTTTCATTATTTTAACTAGGTAAGTTATCTTGTTGAGAACATGTTCTATTTCACAATAACGACCTGGCCAAGATGGTGCATTAGCTCAGCAACAGAACACATATAGAGAGCTTATTCTCTCTCAGTTGAAAACAGGAGGCTGTGTGTGTGTGTGTGTGTGTGTGTGTGTGTGTGTGTGTGTGTGTGTGTGCATGCATACGTGTGTGTGTGTGTGTGTGTGTGCATACATACAAGTGTGTGTGTGTGTGTGTGTGTGTGTGTGCATGCTTGCATACGAGTGTGTGTGTGTGTGTGTGTGTGTCTCTGCTTTGACAGCGTCTCTGTTTAGTGCCTCTGCATCGGTGAGTGATGGTGATAAGCAGCAACTGGCAACAGCGTCAGGCTTCACCAGGATAAACCTGGATAGAGAGCTCCCTCTGCAGAGATAAGGATATTCCCAGCACTGATCTCCGAAGACAAGAGCAGGGCTATCTTAAGCCTGGGAGAATGGCACCTCTTCATACTATTGGCCTGCAGCTGAGTGTTGACATGAACTGTGGTGGATGACATTTTCGGGAATACCACAGAGAAACCTGTGTTTGTGGGGCTGGCGGGCGGGCGGGCGGGCGGGCTGGTGTGCGGGGTGGGTGGGCGGGTGGGCGGGGGGGGGGGGGGGGGTTGTTGCAGGAGAGTTCCGGTATCTCAAAACCTCTTTCATGATGTTCTTTGATGATATGACGGCGTTTGATAATACATGTGTGTAGATCTGCACACCTAGAAAAGGTTCTAGTGAGTACCAAAAAAGTACCAAAGTGTTCTCCGTGGAATACCCGGAGTTCTACATTGAACCCAAGGAGTTTAGGGGTTTCCCTACAGGGACAAACAAAGAACCCTTTTTGTTTCTAAGAGTGCAAAGTAAACTGTGTGTCACTCAGGTGCTGTGTGACTGACAGAACAGGTCATCTGAAGACTTGTAAAAATTTGATTGACACCTGTAGAGTGTTAATGAGTCCTGTAGGAGGCTGGCTTTAGACACTGTGCTGGAAAAAGTGACTCAGCAGGAACGTTATGGGAAACAAGCTGTACTAGACAGCGCTTGAGACTGAGTGGGTGTGGGCCTTGTGACGGGCCGCATATCAACGTTTCATTACATGTTGTTCGACCTTTGAAGCGGAACCACATTAGTGGAGAAGGCGGATTATTCCGCAGAAAATCAGTGAACGAAATGAGTGGCAGCAGGTGTACACACCCACCCACACCCACACCCACACCCACACCCACACCCACACCCACACCCACACCCACACCCACAAATCCCCAAATTGTCAACCCACCCCTACATCCTGACCCACCCCCACAAAGACACGCTCATAAAAGCAACACAAATCTCGGGACACACATCCTCCATGTATGCAGCAGGCAGGGTTATACTCTCTGAGAGGTAATTCTGTGTCTGTTTGTTAGAAAGACAGGAGGGAAGGGTAAAAAAAGAGAGAGAGTGTAAATCTAACAATCCGTACAGAACAGCCCTCTGGCGGAGCCCCTAGGATCAAATCCAATTCTGGTAAGATCCACATTAAGCCCTGTCACTCACAGCGCTGTCCTTGAAAGAGAGAGGAATGTTGGTGTGACTGGTCGAAGTGTGTCTCCCAAGAGCAGGGATGAAGCCTCGATGTGTGTACATGTACACACACGCACACACACACACACACACACACATGCACCACCCCCGGGCCACCCACGCCCCCGCACCTAAGCTGCACCGCAGCCAATCAAAAACACCAGGAGCAACATGCCTCACTGAGCATGCTGCTGCATGCCAAATCCTACACACACACACACACACACACACACACGCACACAAACACAGACAGACACACACACACACACACACACACACACACACACACACACTCACACGCACACACACGCACACACACACACACACACACACACACACAAAAACATATTCTGTGTAAGTAAACAGCAAAAGGCTCCTACTGCTTTGATGCCTGTGTACAGTAGCAGCACCACTTTACTGGAACACTGGACTTTGCTAATTACCTCAACTATACAAGTCATTATCCCTCACTTCAAAGACTATCACTATCAGGCCCCGTCCACCGGCTTCTGCTGCTGGCCTGATATTCACAGATAATTGGGTGATAACCATGGGGCTTTTGATGGGATGACATGTAAGGTTAGATAGTAGGTTAGATAGTACACACACACACACACACACACACACACACAGACACACACACACACACACACAGACACACACAGACACACACACAGACACACACACACACACACACACACACACAGACACAGACACACACAGACACACACAGACACAGACACACAGACACACAAACGCAAACGGAAGCATGCACACACGCTCGACAGTGGTCATCCCTTAACAAGTCCGCAACATCACATCAAGAGATCCGTTATCCAAAACCCTCTTTGACACGGCATCTCCTGCTAAGCTGTAAGGCTGCGGATGGTTACCATGCGATGAAAGGAGAGGTCACGGTGTCTCAGTGAGGTCCCGTTAGATCATCGATTAGGTGTAGGGACTCCATTGTGATCTGTTTGGATCCAGGTCAGCTCGCTCCTTTCATCTAATAGATTAACCGCCTCATTTCTAATCACAGTGGACTACATCAATAAATAATGTATTAGTTGGGTTGAAGCTTGTGCTGTCAGCCGTGTGTGCGTGCGCGCATGCGCGTGTGTGTGCGTGCATGATGCGTGTGTGTTTTTTACCCACCTGTCAATATGGCTGGTGTTTAGAGAGACACCTGATCAGGTTGTTTGGCTCCTTTATGAATGGTTCATTTTCTGCCAGCGGTTCCCAATGGTGCCACATAGAAATGTATGACAGCAAAAAATTCCAAGAGACTGCAATTTAAATTCTTTTGAAGTTGTTTGTTTTGGGCCTACCTTGGAAACAGACTATTTCTAATTCTCCTCTGTGGTATGTGTAAATGTGCTGCATAAATATTTATCTACCTAGGGCCTCTCCTATCCGGCCTAGTGTTTTCAACATAGCCACCGGAGAATGGGCCTATGGGGGAGAGAATGCTGAATATTTTTCATGTTCTCAGATGAAAGTTGGACTGTTTGTGTAATGTTTATGTAAGAGATGGGATTTAAAATATGCTTTCATTACCACTCACCCCTAATGGCCCTCTCTTCATGCCACAAATAGGACTCTCCTTGTTGTGCTTTGCATTTCAGGCACTGCCATGTGTGTGGGTGCCTGTGTGCACGTGTCTGCCTGCATATAAGTGTGTATGCATAAGCTATAAAGCCCACTGACATTTCCTCCTGAAGCCAGTGCAGGTGACGTCTGTGCGGGAAATATTATGCATTCATTCATTGTCGTCATCTTTCCAGTTGTCACCGTGGGTCTCACCAGCTGGCTGCTTTCAGGCTGCACCCTAACGCGGCCTCTGCCATGCTCTGCAGCCTGCGGCGCGTCGCCGCCCCGCGCTACGCTAATTAGCGCCCCTCAACTCTGTCAAAGTCATCTGACGACACTGATATGGGAGATTGATATTCACGCTTGACTCGCCGTCCTCTCAACCTGACTGCGGTGTTTACCTCCCCGCACAATTAGTATCTGATTGTGGAGAAGAGACAGAGGAGACTCTGTGCAACCTGATGTTTAGAGGCTACATTGCCTACATTAGCGCCCATTTCAAACACGGGAAATGCCTATTATCGATGCAAAGTGAAGCTACCTCTCATTTCGCATTGTTATTACCATAGAATTGCCTGAATGTCTCCTCTCTAAACTTGTGGAATGCAATCAATTTGAGAGGATTGGTTTGATGAAATGTATATTTTACATTACTGTGGTAGGTAGGCCAACGCGATATGGACGACTATATATGCCTATAACTATAAAGGTCAGACGCTAAACCCCAACTTTTATTTAGGTTATAGTTGGTTCATTAATTAGAATAATTTCTTATAGTTGCATCAGCATTAGCCATCTGACAGCATGACTGGTGTGAATGATAATGCACACCTGGCTACATGGAACCGAGCTGATTCTCAGAAGAAGCCTTGTGTACAGGATCTGTGTCTTGACCAGCAGCTACTCAAGCTGTGTGTAAAAGGGGTGTGCATTTCTATGGAGCCACAGCGCCCCCGCGTGGACAGTCGGGGACTGACAGCCCTTGTGAATAAAAGATGAAACAAATAACAACTTTTCAAAATTGTCTCATGAGAATTTCAACAGTTAAAGACGGAGAATAATAAAGGAAACAACGGTTTTATTGATTTCAAATCCTTGTAATTTTATTATCTGTGTATTGATAAAAAAAAATAAAGGAAAAAGTCCCAGCAATAGTTTGTATGACCTGATTAAAAAAAACAAAGACAATCTAAGTATAAAATAAAGTATCCAAAACTACCCAATGCTACCCAGAAAAAACAACGTACTATAAAAATGAATGTAATGAAGTCTATAGCTAAATTGATTAAATTACCAGAAGTAACTCAAAGGCAACCAAAAGGATCCACCACAAAATGTGCCAATTACCACTATCAAAGTTGTTCCTCAAAGTATAAAGTAATGTAAATACTTTACAATAAATTAACACAGGCACATCCTCCTACATCTACAGTAAAAGTCCTAGTAACAGTCAAAACTTATTAAGTAAAAAATAAATTTTACCTTTTTTTTTTCTTTTTTTTTCTCAATAACTTTCACACCACACAAATGAATCATAGTAAAAAAAAAAAAAAAAAAAAAAAGTAAAAATCTGGGCAGCAATTTTTTTTGGTTTCTTGAGAAAAACGCACTTTCGGTTTCCATAACAACAACAGACTTCCCATGTGAGCATCTGAAGTATACAGATATATATTCAATTATATAAATATGTACGAACAGAAAATAGACTAAAACTATCGTAGAAAACATTTTTTGATTACAAAAAGATTAATGCCAAGAGGAAGCTTATCTTTTTAAACTTCAATAACTTACAATAAAAACATTTAAAAAAAAATTAAAAGCGAATACTTTCCAACATACATAAGATATTTTCCCCCAATATTTACTGCTTAGGATTCAAACTATTGTCACAGCACTGGTAAATACCACACCGTAGTGCTAACATATTTCACCAAAGTATAAATACAAAAGAAAACAGTAAATGTACAGTACCCAATGTGTTTTTGATCTACAAAATAAGTTAGTGTCAGGCAATTGTACAGTTATTTACAGAGTTCATTAAATACATAGGTACTCTTGAGTGGAAATGGCATAAGTAAGTGAGGCGAGGGACGAGGGTAATGGAGGCAGTGGCTTGGGCGGTGAGGAAGAGGGGGAGGAGGAGGCGGAGGAGGAGGAGGAGGAGGAAGGTGGCAGCAGTCTTACAGCACAGTCATGGAGATGAAATGGGGAATCTGGGGCACATTCATTAAAGCAGCAGCCGTCAGACCAGCGGGGGCTGGAGGTGGGGGGTGGGGGGGGTTTGGGCTCCAGGGGCCCCAGTAAACACAGCAATGGTCTCTGGAGAGACGGAGCACAGGCCTGGCCAGGCCCCAGGGCAAGTCCTTGAGGAGTACATCTGGAAGGAGTGTGTGTGTGTGTGTGTGTGTGTGTGTTAGTCGACGTCGCTCAGGTCGCTGACCGGTTCGTCCTGGACTATGCTCAGGTGATTCATGGCGCGGTTGAAGGCCGTCTGAACGGCCTTGCGGATGCTGGACGACCGTCCCTCCATCATCTTGATCTTGTCGATGGTCTTGTCCATCCCCAGAGGCACCATCTTAGACTTAGGAAGCCATTGCCTAGGGGGAGAGAGAGAGAGAGAGAGAGAGAGAGAGAGAGGAAGGAGAACATCACCAGTTACTCTTCTCCTACTACAAACCACAGACAGATGCTGTTGGTGTGGATTGGTTCAAACAGATGATGGTGAAGTCACCCACGGAAGCAAATAAGTCATGTAAACACCACGACGTGACCACCGGAGGCTTAGAACATTGCGAAAGCCAAGTGCTGCACTTTGTATGTGGACGCCAAGTCGATTTAACGTAGAAAGAGCGCTCACCAGCTGCGTTTGTTGTCGAAGAAGAGGACGAGGAAGAGTTTCTCTTCGGCTTTGTACTGCATCTGCTCCCCCACCCGGAGGACGTCCATTGGGGGCATAGGGATGGACACCCCGTTGTGCTGACAGCCCACCCGAGGCATGTGGGGGTCTATGATCTACATAGAGGTGGGGATGGGGTGGGGTGGGGGGGGGGGGGTTACGGTATGTCAGTTTTGCCTTCTGCATTCACGTGTACAACCCACTCCGTGACCACACACACATACGTGCTTTGCATGAATGTATGCGGCAGGTACACGCACACACACGCGCACGCACGCACACACACACACACGCGCACGCACACACACACACACGCACAGAACCTGCTTGCCTTGTGATAAGAGATGCATTCACTTTGTCCTCTCCATCTAAGGTCAAATTGAACCTGTTTATGACTAAATGCTGCCACCTAGGGAAGGTTGTGTGTATGTGTGTGTGTGTGTGTGTGTGTGTGTGTATGTATCTGTATGTGTATGTATCTGTGTGTGTGTGTGTGTGTGTGTGTGTGTGTGTGTGTGTGTGTGTGTGTGTGTGTGTGTGTGTGTCCGCAGTGCACATCACTCACTCCCTGAAGATTCCATAAGGAGGGAAGCACTGGGGGAGAGATAAGTAGAGTCATTGTGCCAGTCATGCATGCAGAAGCTCACACTCACCAAGGCAGGGTAGGAGGGGTATCCACTACATTTTGCCCAAACTAGTTTTAGAGGTTCCAGAACAACTGTTGCAGCACTAGCAGGCATCCAAATATTGCTGTTGCCAACTTCTATGGAAGCGGGAATAACGACAACATCAAAGTTAGGAGGGGAGGTTCACTGCAAATAGAGCAAAAACACTTCCAAAAAAAGCCATGCTTATGGTGACAAGAGCATCAACGACATCATTAAAAACAACAACAACAACAACAACAACAACACAGGACCTATGCCCCCTCCCTCCCTCCCCCCACCCCCACCCCCTGCTGGTCTGACAGCTGCTGTCAAATACTGCACTACTGAGTAGAACGTCAACACAAACACACACCATACTGGCACCGGCGGCGGGGTCTTGAACGCGTGATGAAAATCTAGAGAAAACGTAACACCGGCGCACTTAAACGTAATAAGAGTTCAGACGGGGAATCATAAAGAGCTTTCAGATGTATTCGTGCGAGGAGCCGCAGAAGCCAGTGTGACTTGCTTGAGCTGGTACAGACTGAATGACAGCGAGGTAGAGAGAAAGAATATTACTGAGCAATATGCTCCGAGTCTTCTCCACCTGGCTGCCGCTCAATTTGTTTTCCTCGGCTATACACACACACGCACACGCACACGCACAAACACGCACAAACACACGCATGTCCATTCTACACTACACAGCACTGCTCTGGTAACACTTGGGCAAAACCAACTTACCGGCAGCAATTCTAGCAGCTTTGGCAAAATTCCCAGTTTCGATACAGGCAATCAGTTCATTTTTGTCATCCACAGTGTTTCTCCGGACGAGGGCTGGCTTCCCTTTCCCACAGGTTGGAAGACTGAGGGTGGTGCTGGAATCAGGAAGAAACAGCCACACAGATCCAGGTAAGGTTCAGGTGTATAAACGTCACAAGCCGCCCAACAAACTGTACCCCTATGGGAGGTATTGAGAGATGGGTGTTCTACTGTGGGATCTGTATCAGACATTTACTTTAGTTTACTTGATTTATTTGCAGAAATAGAAAGACAGTTTGTAAACAGTTCAAAAAAATCTAAAAGGCCTTGTCGGGTAGCTCCCCACCACAGTACAGATTCAGCACAGACTCGCACAGATTCAGCAGTGGGGACAAACAAACAAACACATTTTTTTAAAATTAAATCTACACATGAAGGGTCTAGCTTAGGGGGACATAGCTGTGTTGAGTAGTGATGGAATTCACCTGTGTTGATGAATTCGATTTTGCTTTCTTTCTGGCTGTTGTCACAGTAAAAGAGGTTTGCTATGTCTACCTGGTGCTACCTAGCAGACTGCCGCTGGAGGAGATGCTGGACTCTGAGGCACAGCGTCGGCGAGGCTCCAGAGGTCTGCTGGGACCCAGCTCCTTCACTTCGCCCCTGACAAAACCATTGGACAGGCCTGTAGGGGGAGAGAGAGAGCAGAGCAGAGAGTCCAGTCAGTCAGCATGTACATGTACAAACCATAGCGTGTATTGTACCACATTTTCTTCATGACTGTTGACTGTTCATGCCACCTGCTATGTCACTACTACGGCAGTGTTATGTAGCCTTTATGACAGCGTTATGGTCAACCCAAAGATCTCTGAAGACAATGAGTGCCATGAGAAGACCCCCCCCCCCCTCATTCTCTCTCTACGATATGTTAGTGGAAAAGAGACTTTGTGTTGTTTACCTGTGTCAAGGCGTTTCACTGCGGACTCGTCCTCCCCCTCCACGTCTCCCTCTGCCTCCCCCTGGCTGTCACCACTGGCACCGCGCCTCCTCTTCCTGGTGTGGAGCAGGGTCTCCAGCCTGGGGATGACCACTGACAGGAAGGTCTTGGTGCCCAGCTGAGGGCACGCCGCCTGGTCATTGCCCTCCTCTCTGCCCCCGGCGATTCTCTGGGGTTTGTGGGGGCTAGTGCTCTTGGACTTGCGGAAGAGCACGGCGGTGCGGCGGTTGACCGCGCCGGAGGGCCTGGCGAGGGTGGAGGTGGCCACGACGCTCACATCCCCCTCCGAGAGCAGCAGAGGGGCCTGGGAGTGACCGTTGAGCTTCTCTTTGGGGGGAGCGAACAGGCCGGGCTTCTCCCCGTCGAACTTGACCCGTCTCTGGGGTTGCGTCTTGCCGTCTGTGGCTGGGGAGTCGACGGGTTTGAGGGTGGGGGGCTCAGAGGCTCGCTCGGAGTGCAGGAGAGGGGGGAGAGAGTCTGAGGGCTCCAGCTTGGGAGGTAGAGACTTGTCCCCTGTGAGAGGAAAAACAGAACAAACAATGAAGAATAGATATCTATTCTAACCTGGTATACATTACAAGAAATACTTAATAAATCACAACAATAAATGTTGAAAGGTAAGTCTCTAGTAAGAAACTGAAAAATTCTTGAAGAATACTCTCCGTAGGGAGGCACAGTCTTGAGGGTGTTCACCCATACAAGGCTTGCATAGCAACGCTCAAGTCCTAAATGATTAATGACATCAATGACATGTCTACTCATGAATGCTTTGCATTCACATACGATTTGAAGCCAGGTCTGGACATGGCCACACGTGCCCCAACCACTGTGATGTCCTGAGGCAAGGGACATGTGATCTCCAGGAAATGGATGGCAATCCCAGCTGATAATTCCT
>NC_139674.1:2910325-2930325 GCF_951799395.1 Argentina silus | reverse complement strand
TTTCTTTTGACGTCCCTGGGTTTGAGACAGATGTGGAACGTGTTTTGAGTTAGTGGGGAGATATAAATCAATCTAAACTTCCCAAGCGGTAATAATTCAGAGGCTATGTTATGACATGGCCACTGCAGCGAATGGACAAGTTATTCTCGCGTACAGTGCGTCAATGGGCTGAGCCTTTTAAATAGCCTAGGAGTGGCAAGTCCCCCACCCACCATAAATTGCACCATTTGCAACATTGTGTGTGAAGCGGGGGTGCATTGGTTTGGGCTTTTTTAGGGAGCAGCTAAAATACGCTGCGACCTCCGCAAATAGAGGAAGCCAGCAGTGTCAGTTGGCCAGTTGCTAACAATAACATTACTACGGCTAGCTAGCCACAGTTAGCAACCTAGCCAATGGCGTCAAACAAAACAAGGCATTGAAGCCTAAAAGTGCATTGTATTTGCTTCAACAACCCGGCAAATGAATAAGTTACTATCTGACTATAATGTACATCATCCATACACGCAGCATTGTAAATAAATAGCTAGCAAAACATACCTTGGTGCCACACAGCGCTTTGCTAGTTGTAGATAGTTGCTAGCCAGCAGCCTTTCAAAGCAATGGCGATATGGCCTGCTAAGCGGCTGTAATTCCGTACACAATGTTCTCATCCAACGGGCGATGCTCAGGCTTTTCAGTGATAAATCAGAAGTATATATAGAGTTGTGTGCCCTCGGCAACTGAGGTCAAAGATACTATATATGTTCTATCGTGAGCATAAAATTATGTGCTCTATGAACCACAAATGAGTCTGAATTATTCGCTTCCTACAAGCGATCAGTGCAGTGGCTGCAGCACTAACAGGCTCCTCTCTCTCTCACACACATCATCCCCCAACACACAACAATGCGGTTCACTAGTGTCCCACCCGCCACGCACAACGCGAGTCGGCTACGTATGACGCTGGGGGTCATGTTGTCGGTAGCGTGGTTACTAGGACTTTTCATTTGCCCATCTGCCCCCCAACGTCTCGTATGAGGCTACAAACAAAGCATGAATGAGAACAATAGAATTAGAAACCTGACAAATACAACGTTGACCGACACAGTGGTTTTACATCAATGCATGCGTTATTGCAATAGGATTTGTTTTTGCTGCTTGGCATTTGACTATTGTTTACCCAATAAATGGATCGTCTGGGCCTTACTGAGAACGCATTTCATAAAGTCAGTTAAATTGATTATGGTCCAATCTGCTGTTTCATTTGTCACTGGTCTTGGGAAATGATGCAATTCCTCGAGGTTTTGTTGAGACCTCACACCATTGCTTATTTGCTCCACCCGATGGCCTTGGCGCTCCCATGCCCCTGTGACAGACCCTTCAGGTCAAGAAACCCCGTCGGTAAGGTCACATTTTAAGAGTACATGATAAGATGAAAACAAACAACAACACCATCGACAAACACAAGCTTGGTCGTGCACCGAAGATGCCATACACAACGCCACAAACTAGACGATCGCACCGTTCTCAACTACTGATTGCATGCGTTCAGTATTGATCTGCCGAAGTGTGTTCGTTGCTTGGATGTGTGTTTTGTTTTGTTTTTTATTACCCTGTCGCCATATTGAAAACCTTTACACCCGGTGACATCATAAAGCGTGTTCCTTCCGTCCGTCGCTGTGTGGAGCTGCTGAACTGAATGTGAACTGCTAGGGAGACAAAGCAACGGAGTAATTCCCCCTCTGGATCAATCAAATGTGTCGCATTTAACTATTTAGTAACCGAAACCTGGTGAATAAATACATCGCTACTTCAAGGTATGTACGCTATCTCGGTCTAATTTGATTTGAAGAGGTTCTTTTGAAAGATATCGTCGTCGTGCTTACTGGGCTGATTCGGTTCCCCGTGTGGTTCTTCTGTTCCATTGCCAGGGCAGGATCTGGTTCTGCCTCACCAGGTTATGTCCTGTGTGTGTGGCCTAGCAAGCCAAAGCATACAGAGTCCGCACTGTAGCAGACAGTCGCCAGATTACTTAACATTCTGGTGTTTACATCAAAGTCAGTTTGTGAAGTAGCGCTTCGTATTTGTGTTTTCGGAACCCCCATGTGACTGAAGAGTTGGCTATAACGTCTGTGTTTTGTGTGTGTGTTTTGTTTGTGTGTGTGTGTGTGTGTGTTAGCTAGCTTACTTGCTAGCTAGCTGTATTTGATTTGTGAACCAGTCAGTCGATCATACTGACGACGTAGCTCCCCAACCCAAGATGAGCACGGTAACAGTTAGAGTTATGAATCTGACACGTGTGGTACACATCACTGTCCCTTAGTACCACATCTCACAATTAAATGACTAGCATAGCTAGTTAGTTATTGTAATGCATAGGCTATTTTGCATGTTTGATATTGTCAAAGCAGTGAATTATTGCATGATCAGTTCAAAACACTAGTTCAGACAGTTGTCTCTTATTTTGCGGTGTTGATGAAATATCAGGTAGCAGACGGTGGGAAGAAACAAAAGTAGTCAAACCCGGAAAAGTTTCGTATCGTTTGCAGGGTTAGATTTATAGTCAGTAAGCATCTCGGCTAGGCTAACTGTCCATAGATGGACGCTGTCCTTTTGTCCAGAGGTCACTCCCAGAGATAAACTACAGTTAATGAGTTTTGGACACCAGTGAGAGACAGGATGAATATGTCAATGGCTAGTAATCAAGCATGTTAATGATGCTTGGAGCTGGTTAGCTTAGCACCTGTCTAGCCGCATTCATGCATATTGGTTATCTTCTCGTCTAGTTCCGGGTTAAGACGAAACGATACAATTTCCATGTTAGTTTATGGCGGTTTGAATGAGATTTTCAAACAAAAGCCTATCGGTGAATACTTTTCAATTGAATATTTTTTTTAATGCACATCGTCATTGACATGGTGGTTGATTGGGAAAAAATAAATGGTATATTATAAGGTTAGGTTCCAACACTTTGATGGATGACTGACCAGAAAAACTCAAGCAGTAGGCCTCCTATGTAGGAAGGCAATGGATTAGAATAATGGGTGTTATTGGATCAGTTATTTATGTTCCATGGCTTTGAGCCTGCTAATTTAAAAAAAAAAATTGCAGAATGTAGGCCTATGGTTTTTGCGGAATGAGGCGGGTGTCAGTTGAGCAGTCTTATGACCTGAGGGGAGAAGCTGTCCCAGAACCTGTTGGTCCAGGTCCGGATACTCCGGTACCATTTTCTGTGTTGACAGAACAGGGTGTGGCTGGGCTAGGTGATATAAGACCTAGGCCAGAATATGAAAATGTAAACACACAAAAAAAAAAAAACATATATGATTGAAACACTGAATAGCAAATGTATTGTCACAACATTTGTCGCTGTCTTGGCAATATGTGTCAAGCAATTTAGTCTATGGTTTGAAGCGTCATTTAATGTTTTTTTGGTCACACTTTACCCCAGTATTGTTTCTATACCTGTGTAGTGACTCTGTAATTACTCTAGTGACTTTAATTATCTGAACAAGCTGTCAGGCCAACATACTGCAGTACATTAATTGCATTGTAATGTCGTGGAGAAGTTTGTTAGACAGTTGGAGTAGGGATTGTAATGTAGAATATCCAGTGGTCGTTTATGACTGAATTGGTAGAGCATGGCGCTAGCAACGCTAAGGTTGTGGGTTCAATTCCCTTGGGACCATTATATACAAATGGTCCCAAGGGAATTGACCATTATATACACTCACTGAACTGTATGTTCAAATAGGGTCAACTTTACATAATAATATCTAATATGCCATTTAGCTGACGCTTTTATCCAAAGCAACTTGCATTGCAGTGAGTGCATACATGTTTCAGTATATATGGTCCCATGTATTACTTTGTATTTTGATGTATGACATTATAATCTTTCTCTCTCTCTCTCTCTCCCCCCAGGTCTTACCACAGGAGGTGTAAGCATCTCTTTCACCACATTCATAAATGGAGAATGATATGTTTACCCCCTCTTCTCTGGAAAATAACAAACCAATTCCCACATCTGCGTGAGAGACGCAACACCCATGACTCCTGAACATTTGACAAACTGCATTCGATAAGAGAAAAATTTAGTTCCTCCCAGTATTTCGGTCTGTTAACATGGATGAAGAGGAAGGTGTCTCTCTCATAAGTGATGATATGGGCTTAGAGCCTAACGGCAGCATTGAGAATAAGAAAAGAGAGGCGAAAGGGACTTGTCTGAAAATTGAGGGCCAAGATGGCTACATGTTTAAATCATACAGCATTACTCCCCATGAGACTGCTGATGCTAAGACCACCTCTTGTTCCTCATCAACACTGGCTAAAGACTCGTCCCCTGAGTCACCTTTTCTTGAGGGGGCGTCAGACGATTTATCTTCTCAGGTTGATGAACTGTTATCAGGGTCTGTGAAAGCAGAGGAAGCATGCGGCATAGAGGATTCTCCTGCCTCTCCAGCTATTTCAAACAAAAGCTTAAACACTGACATAAAGAAAGAGAATGAGACATCTGTACATATCGAGGAGGAGGAGGTGGAGGACGAGGAGGACCCAAACAGCATGGAGGAAGGCGGCCAGGAGAAGGAAACGTTATCATTTGATAGCTCCATAGGTCCTTTTGTTACTAGAGACAGTGATGATGATTACAGTAATATGCTTAGTGGGTACACAAGCACTCTCTATGATGTTGCAATGGATGCTGTCACTCAAAGCCTTCTGTCA
This sequence comes from Argentina silus, assembly GCF_951799395.1. Lineage (NCBI taxonomy): Eukaryota > Metazoa > Chordata > Actinopteri > Argentiniformes > Argentinidae > Argentina > Argentina silus. The sequence goes on along the minus strand of NC_139674.1, from coordinate 2,925,621 downwards.
TCCATGCGAAGCCCTGCTAACCCAAGGAAGAAATCTCCTGCTTGGAACCATTTCTGCATATCTCCACGTGATAGTACCAAAGCAATCTGTATGTACTGTATGAAAGAGTTCAGTCGCGGCAAGAATGAGAAAGACCTCAGCACCAGTTGTTTGATGAGGCATGTACGAAGGGCTCACCCCACTGTGCTTTTACAAGATGGTGACCTCCCTTTAAATACTTTGACAGGTTCTGTTGCCTCATCTGCAATACCTCCCTCAAACTCACCAAATAATGGAGACATGGCAGCTAGTATGACTACCGCCTCACAGAAAAACACTTCACCGTCCACCTCCTCAGCAGAAGGCTCAGACGTATCTTCCAAAGAAGTGTTACCAAAAGTTGAACCAAAACAAGAAAATTGTACCACAAATGACACCGGCACACTCTCATCCTCACATTCCAGCAACAACCATAGCGAAGATGCGATGGATGGAGGGTCTGAGCGCCTAGGAGCAACTCCCAAAAACTCAAGTTCCCGTAGAAGATCAGCCGTATGGAAACATTTTTACCTTTCACCCGCTGACAGCTCCAAAGCAGTATGCATACATTGCATGAATGAATTCAGTAGGGGTAAGAATGGGAAGGATTTGGGGACAAGCTGTCTGATTCGTCACATGTGGAGAGCTCACAAAGAAATTGTCATTGAAGAAAATGGACAGGGCTCCAGCATTCCACCACCCTATACAAACCCACCCACATTATTGTCTCGCACACAGTATCAGGACCCAATGGACATTAAAAAAGAATCACCCTTTGCCCCATCTTCACCGGAAACAATATCAGATGAAGTGCCCCTTAGCATTGATGAAAGAATGGATGTGAAAGAGGAGTCAGATGACACACTGAATCAATCAGGGCAGGAATCCTCACTCAACCTTTCCCTTGGACTACAAGGCGATGATGGTCAATTACCCTCCTCACCATGTGATCTCTCACTTGACGCAAGCCTAAAACCAGATCAGAGCTCAGTTTTCCAACAAAACAAAAAAATCATGAAACGGGTCAAGTCTGAGGTGTGGCACCATTTCATCGTGTCACCAGTTGACCAGCTAAAAGCATTATGCCGATACTGCCCTTGTGTCATCAGCCGGGGGAAACGTGGAGACTTTGGAACCAGCTGTTTAATGCGGCATCTGATGAGACGGCACCCTGACGTCCTCAAAAACCAAAAAAGCACAGATGACAAAGACCCCTCACCCCACCCCTACCCCACCCTCTCTGCTGCCGAAGACATGTCAGCCAAAGTGACTGACAACCCCACCAGTGAGAAGAAGCCACGAACTCTGCCTGTATTCAGTAAAAAGACTTCAAAGCTGTGGAATCATTTTTCTATTTCCCCTAGTGATCCTACAAAGGTAGTTTGTTTGCACTGTAGCCGCACAATTAGCAGAGGCAAAAAGACGACAAACCTTGGCACTAGTTGCTTATTCAGGCACATGCAGAGATTTCATGGACATATTCTTGAAAGTAACAATAATAACTCAGGTGATGTGTCGTCTGCTGAAATTCACGTTAAACAAGAACTCATGGACACTTCCGTGTACGAAGAAAATGGTGAACGATTTGATGAATACCACCCGGTTGCCAAAAAAATCACCACACTTGTCGCAGAAATGCTTGCACTGGATCTTCAGCCATCAACTCTGGTAGAGAATGCTGGTTTAAACCGATTACTGGAGTACCTTCAGCCTCAGTATTCTCTCCCCACCTCTTCTTACTTTACCAGCACTGCCATACCAGACATGTACGAGAGGGTCAAGGAGGTTGTTCTTGCACACCTGAAGGAGGCTGAAAGTGGTATTGTCCACTTTACAACAAGCATCTGGGTCAGTAGCCAAACCCGGGAATATCTGACTCTTACTGCCCACTGGGTGACGTATGAGTCAAGTGTCAGACCTCAGGGCCAAGACTTCCACTGCTCCGCTCTCCTCAGTGTCTCACAGATAGACTGTGACCATGACATGCTGAATATACAGAAGCAGCTTGAATACCTCTGGGACACCTGGATCAGCTCTTCAGGGCTAAAGAAAGGATTCACTGTAACTGATAATGAGTCCATTAGAAATGTTCTGGAGGACAGTGACCATGTCACCATGCAGTGTTTCGGGCACGCCATAGACCTCATTGTGAATGAAGCCATAAAGAGTCAGAGGATGGTTCAGAACCTGCTGAGCATCGCCCGGAAGATATGCGAGCGTGTACATCGTTCCGAAAAGGCAAAGGAGAAGTTGGCTGAATTGCAGAGGGTCTACCAGCTACCCGAAAACCAACTCGTACAGGATGTTCCCTCAAAGTGGAGGACGTCCTTTTCCATGCTTGAGCGTCTAGTGGAGCAAAAGAAAGCCATTGACGAGATGTCAATAGAGTGCAATTTCAGGGAAATGATCAGTTGTGACCAGTGGGAGGTGATGCAGTCAGTATGCAATGCATTGAAACCCTTTGAAGTGGCCTGCAGGGAGATGAGCAATCGCACTGCTACACTAGGCCAAGTCATACCACTAATTCACATTCTCAACAGGAAAATAGACATGCTTTTTGACGAAACAATGGGAATTGACAATATGCTGAAGTCATTGAAGGAGGCAATGGTTAGCAGAATGTCATCAACTCTACACGACCCAAGATACACCTGGGCGACAATGCTGGACCCACGGTACAAGACATCCTTGTTCACCGAAGAGGAGGCAGAGCAGTGCAAACAAGACCTCATCCGAGAACTTGAGGTATCTATTTCTACCTCAGCTGAGACAAAGCCTTCACTGTCCAACGGATGCAGTGAGGTCCCAGTTTTATCAAACGGCTCTCCCTCTAACAAGGACAACCTCTGGGCCCTAATGGATGATATCAGACATAAGATAAAACAGGAGGAAAAGCCAAAATCATGTGAGCTTGCTGTGCTGGAATACTTGGAGGAGGACATACTTGATCAAAGCTGTGATCCCCTGGACTATTGGAACCTGAAGAAGTTCCTCTGGCCGGACCTTGCCAAAGTGGCAGTTCGCTACGTGGGCTGCGTCCCCAGCATTGTCCCAGCAGAGACTCTGTTCAGCACTGCTAGCGTGAATTGTGCTCTGAATCAGTCCAGGCCATTGCTAGACAATATGGAGGGCATCCTCTTTCTAAAGGTCAACCTTCCCTTGATTTATTTTCAGTACTGATGATGATACCATTGCTTATGAGCCCTTATCAAGGACCAAATCGCATGTCTGTGAAATGGCCCTTTTTAAACGGGCAGGCCTAAATCGTAAGGAGAACAAATTATACACTGTTCGGTTCATTCTCAAAACATGGAGCATTTGGACCATACATTTGTTTTCTTAATTGCATTCTATGTGTACTACTGTCAAACACTTTAGAACTGATATCAGTCCAATACTCAGTAAAAAGTGTGTCAGGGAGGGAGGGTGTATTTAGCTGTAGGGTTTGTTGCTGTATTTTTATTTTCTATGTTGAGGTTTTGTGTCTTCTCTCTCCTTGTGCCTTATCCAAACTACTTCAGGTCAAAATGCTGTAAATACTTTGATGATGTGCAAATTAAGTCATAAGTCTTTGAATATAAATTATGGCTTAAAATAGAAACAATGCTGAGTTGTTTTTTTTAATGAAAACATGGCCCAAAAATAAATGCTGTGACTGAAAGATGTTTTAAGTTTATGTTATTTAATTCTTTCATTGTGAATTTGTGGCTCATGGTACTGTCTATTAGGAATAGTTGTTTTTTTTACTTGCTGAAATTGTTGAAAGATTTATGTAAAAATAATGCTGTATTTTCAGGTAAGCAATTTGTTTGAATTTCAATTTGTCTCTGAAGCACAATTTTAAGTTTATTTTCAAAGGGTTAAATTATGGGTTATTGTCAAGAAAAACAATGTATTGTACATTTTTATAAATAATGATTTCTGAACTTAATTTGATAAATGTGTAAGCATTGACTGGAACCATGCAAATTTTGTGGTCATTTGTAAATAAAGGTTTTCCTTATGTATCCCCCCTTGTTGAAGCTTTTGAAATGTTTCATGCCTAAGACACCACACATAAGTTGCTCATATATACTGTATAAAATGCCCACATGAATGAAAGAGCAATTGAATGCTGATTACATCTCATTGGCCCATTAAATTGTGCAAAGACTTTCCAGAAAGCAACAAACATATTCCACACTTGTGATTTAATAGTTTCCACAGGTCACACTGAGCTCTTTCATTCATGTGGGCATCTATAAAAAAAAATACAAAAACACATTGAATAAATCACAGCATAAGTTCTGCTTTCAAGATGGAACAAGTCTGTTTAGTGCACTGTGATGGGTAATTTTAAGTCGCGCTATTTGCATACTCACAGAAACTGTTTAAGTTAGTACGGTATTTTTGACATGGTAATTTAAGTCATACCACCAGAGTGTTACAATGGTGTCGGTGCAGGGGCAGATTGAGTTCAACCATATGTAACTACTACCTCATACACATTTGAGAGAGAACAGAACAGCCATCTTACATCACACCCCAAGTTTTGGTCAGTTATAGTTTGGTCATTGTAAGGAAATACAAACAGGCTTCACACAACACCGAGCTTACCCGATCTGTCAAGTGCTGGCTGTAACCTTTTCTTAGCAGTTTACATTTTCCTGTCCAACCCTGCTACAGTGATTATAGTGGATGAGTCCCCAGGACACAGTACAGCTCAGTCGTGGGATCAGGGTATCACTCATCAATCTACACTACAGTCCTGCTCAGTTCACCTTGTCTGGTCACGTACTCTTTCCAGCAACACTACTTTGTTCCCCAGTTGTACACTGAATGGCGGAAACTGAAACAAGTTCAACGCTATATTACTGAATCCCTGGATGAATGTAAGCGGCTGGTGAGAGTCACTGAGTAGCGCTATCTGCGTTGCATTTGCCTCCATGAGCAAGTGTGAATACATCTTCATAGCCGGATGTCCAGGGGCCAAGTCCTCTCGCTTGTCATACCTGACAATAGAACGCAGTAGAATTATTTCACTATGGCAACAGAAGTTAACATTCTTAGAATGGCAACAGACGTTAACATTCTTAGAATGGCATCAGAAGATCATAAACAGTACTCTGGAATATGGTCAAGCTCACCTCCAATTTTCATTCTGCTCTAGGAAGCGCGACACTCCAGTTTCGGCAGCATACACATCAATATGAACAAAGACATCTGAGGAGAAAGAGTAAAAAAAACAATCCACGGTCACAAAAGCGTTTTGAAACCATCACATATACCTGTGGCTGATTTTATAATGGTTAAACTTCTACCAACCTGATGAAGCCGGTACTAATTTGTGTAGGTCCTGCATCCCTCGACCCCCTGGGTAATTGTGGTGGGAGACGTACAGAGATATACTTGAAAACGCTGCATTTGTCACAAGTTGACCAACCACTACCAGAGAGCCAAGTTTATACATCCAGGACTTGTGGTAGTTGTTCAGACTGCAATAAACAAGAAAAAAGGGGTTATACAAATACAAAATGACCTTGCAAAGCTCAGAAGCCCATATGGCTCCAGCATATTTGCTAGAAATAACACGACCACACCATGAGCCCATTAACATTAACAAACTTTTTTTTACTTAAATCTTCTTGAATAGACCTTGGCAACATAAACAATGTGAGTGGAGCTCTTCACAATAAAAGTCTCTCTTCTTACATGAAGGAGCAGCCGCGAGCAGCCACCACGTTCAGGACAGGGAAGGTGTAGAGGATGAAGCGCAGCTCCTTGTGGGGCAGGAGGGAGTAGAGCAGGATGAAGCCCACGGTCGGGAGCAGGAGCACCCTCATCCGCCTGTCCAGGAGGCCTAGTGGGATAAACAATACTGTGCTGCCCAGCGCACGGGGAACAGCGGAGTAGAAGTACCACAGAAAGGGGAGAGTTTACTGGGGAGTAGAGTCAAGGATACGTACACTGATATAGTGTGTGTGTGTGTGTGTGTCTGTGTGTTGTATGACATTTACATTTACAGCATTTAGCAGACGCCTTTTTTTTTCCAAAGCGACTTATGTAAGTGAATCATCTATCCATCAGTCATCATAAGATGAAGTAATCACTGCTCGGACCAGGGGCCATAGGCAGTCACAATGCTAGAAGAAGCATTTTTTATTATTATTATTTATTTATTTATTGTATTGTATGTATTGGTCAGTTTTCATTGATGAGGACTGGGTGAATCATGATTCAATTAGATGAACATGTGTGCGGTTTGTTAACGGAAGGATATTCCCCAGTTGGAGCTCTTGTTCATGATGGTGTTGTACCACAGGACCTGACCCTCTGGCCAGAGCAGAACCTTCCAGAATAACGAGTCAGTGCCGACTGTAAGAGCTGAAAGAGACAGAGAGATGGTAGCCATGGTAACTCTTTAGTTACGGCCTTCTTTCAGCTGGCATTTACCCAGTATTTACTAAGAAACTGTTAGGTAACAATGGGTACTTACTGTAGCTAATTATCTAAAGAGCTATTTTATAACATATATAATAGGTGTAAGGTGAAATTGTTAACGATTTGCTGTACGTAAGAGCGAACAGGAATGTTTACAATGTCACGCGGGAATTAGCTTTAAGACAGTGTCGCATGGGATATGTCTAAGATAACGTCTGCTGTGAAATGACCCACCCAACGACAGAACACCAGCTGGAACAGCATAATAGAAGAGCTGCAGAAAACCCAGCCTCCTGCTTAGCAGCGACATCAGTAACATGAGGCCCAGAAAGATGCACAGCTCTGACCGGAACACGATGATCACCAGGGCGGAGAGGCCGATGAAGGACCCGTACCTCTGCCCCATCCAGGATGTGAACGCCAAGAGAACTGGGGAGATAAAGGGTTCAAGTTCATGCTAAAGACGACGATACATTCATATCAGAAAAAGGTTGTCCCCAACACACACGTCAGTGGACGGTACTGAGGTGGATTTGATCCAAGGCTTGGGTCACACTATATGAAATGGCCCCTATACCTCAGTAATAACTCACTGTAATCACACTAGCAGCAGCATTGTGCCAGGCTGATATAGTGCATTGGTCATTTCTTTGTTATTGCATCGTAATCCAGTTGAGTGGTTTATGTTATTGCGCAAGTTGAATAGATCTGATGCCTAACAACACGTCAACACAATGCCATTGCAGTAATTGCAATGTTACCATACAGGTACAGGTAGCAATAGGTGCAACTTAATGCAAAGTGTTGTGTAGCCTTACCTATCGGCAGAGCAAATACATTGGGGAGTGTTCTTGTGCTGTAGTACATCAGATGAAACTGCGAGGCGCAGGTGAAGCAGAACAGACCAGCAACCGTGGATCCGAACTGTCTCCGAACCTCCCGCTGCATGCGCCATAGCGCGCCGATCACACACAGCCCGAGACAACCTCGGACTGGAACGGATAGGGCAACGATAATGCACACAATGAATACAGTGAACTTGACTGCTGAAAAACGACTGGAATGCATACTGTACTGTCAAGTTTGGATGTATTGCGTAGCAGTAAAAGGCACTTCGGCCCCCAGGCCCCTCTGACAGAGGTGTGTGTGAGTATGAGTGTCAGTGTCAGTGTGTGTGTGTGTGTGTGTGTGTGTGTGTGTGTGTGTGTGTGTGTGTGAGTGTGAGTGTGAGTGTGAGTGTGAGTGTGAGTGTGAGTGTGAGTGTGAGTGTGAGTGTTTACCTATCAATTGCGTGTAGAATTTTGGAGCATCTAGGAGCGACAACAGGTACACCATCGGTGAGCTAAGCGTGGATAGAAACAACGGTCCAAGGAACGTACGTGGCACCACACCTGGGAACTCATGATGGTCATACTGTAGAACAGAAAAAGTCCCATGTCAACATCAGCATTAGCAATAACGTCACGATACAAAGGCACTATACAACTAGCTATATCGTTTGCAAGGTGGTGATATTATACGCCCCGAGTTGAAGCTGTGTCCCCTTACGGGTGCGAGTAAAAGATCCTTAGAAGAACATTTTAAAAACGTAGATCTTTGACCTGTACATAGGTGTGATGAGTCTAAGCATCTGGATAAAACTACAGGCATGCTGCGAGCTAATCCTAGAGCTAGTCAGAGTACAGATCCCTCAGCCTTCCTTACCTTTTCTAAATCAAGTCTGTGATAAAGAATGTCATGCACTGCTTGTAAATTGAAACTCTCTTCGACTTTTGTAAAAGGACAAATAAACAAATGCAAAAGAGTGACAGAAATTAATAAAAACAACAGTGATTGTCCAGAGTAACTCCTCTTCTCTGCCATGATGTACAGCCAAGCCAGAAAAAACTTCCGGGTTGTGTTCTCCGCTGCCTAGCACTTCAAAATAAAAGTACTCAACTGTAGAATCGTTTTTAAATTAATAATCTCTTTGGTAGAATGCTAACATGCTAGTATGTTTTACTGTGTTGGATATCAAGTACAAGACTAAACAGTTGGGTTTTGGAGTGGATAATGTGATTAGGTAACAACAAGCGCACGCACGCACGCACGCACCCACACATACACACCCACACACCACACACACACACACACACACACACACACACACACACACACACACACACACACACACACACACACACACACACACACACACACACACACACACACACACAGGTGAGTGGCTCCGGTCCAATGTGTTAACCATTCATTGGAAGACGATCCAAAAGAAAGTACTGTGAGTTTTCTCTCCAAGCGTGATGTTGTGACCTTTTATTTTCCACGTGGGTAGAGAGACAGGCAGTTGTCCCGAGCGTGTCGGTGCGCCATTGGTCCTCTGTGTGATTGATTGGCCACAGAAGCGAATCACGAGAAGCCACAATCGTAACAAGAGGCTGATGCGGAAGTCGAACATTTTTTCTACAACCCGGCATGTAAATATGACTTTCGTACGCTTTGCATAGATTTAGTGGTTGCAACTACACAGATAGATGTGGCTGAGCTGTGCAGCACGGTTTTTTTTTAGCTTTAGGAAGCTTGCTGGCAAGTGGCTAACGTGTTTGTCTTGATGTGAAACTTTGAGTCTCCTGTAATTGATTTAGCCTCTAGCTACCTAGGTAAAAATGCTATCCGTGTCAGTAGTACGGCCACTATGGCTATTTTCTTGTCTAACCTTTTTTTTACTGTCACAATGCACCGATGCAAAAGACATAAAAACCTCCTGTTCTACCTGCAAACAGATAACTGATAATTTCAGTAAGGTAGGTTTACAGAATGGATGTTTTTGCGATACACCCAGTGCTTAAATGTATCTTCAGCGGTGATTAATAAACTGTCTTTTGGTGCAACCTGTTCCTTGTCATAGATGTATTATCATTATCATGTTCATTGTCTGTCTGTTTCATCAGGGCTTTGACAGAACCGCAAAGCAGAACTTTGGTGGAGGGAACACAGATTGGGAGGAGAGGAAGCTCTCCAAATATGAAACGAGGTGAGGTGGTCTCCATCAAAAGCTCATCATGTTAGACAGTCCTAATAAAGCCGCCAAGTACAGAGATGTGTTTGTCCTGCATCAGTGATTCTCAAACAGTGTTGACGCACCTAGATGACCCAGACCGACTGACCAAACCTAAAATGTCATGACCTGAACTTTGGTTCTGCGTGATTTGGCTGCAACACACTATTTGGAAAACATTAAGCCTCACAGGTCTGTGTCATTGAATAGGGTCAGGCTGAGCTGGCACCCCATGTGAAGCTATATTGAAGATTCCTACTGCATTTCCTCTCCTTTATTTCTCATTTCCTCCTCTCCTCCCCCTCCCTGCTCTCTTCTTCTTCTCCTCCTCTCCTCTCCACTCTCTCCTCTCTGCTTCTCCTCTCCCCCTCTCTCCTGTGCAGCGAGATCCGGCTGGTGGAGATCCTGGAGTCCATCTGTGACAGCAGCAGCTTCGAATGCAACCACATGATAGAGGAACATGAGGATCACTTTGAGACCTGGTGGTTCAAGAGGTGAGGGCTCTTTCACTCAGCTGGTGTGTGTGTGTGTGTGTGTGTGAGCGCACGCATGTGTGCAGGTACGTGTATGTATTTTTGCACTAGATACATTCTAACCATGTTATCATATTACACAGAAACACAGTACATACAGACATTTGTTGAAATGTGTATTGTCTCTTTTTCACTTCTCAGGAAAACGAAGCTTCCAGATATTTATAAATGGTTCTGCATCGATACCATCCATGTGTGTTGTCCAAAAGGAGCATTTGGGCCAGATTGCAATGGTAAAGTCATTCCTGACTGAACTACATAGTTTGGCAGAAATCAATACTGGATGTATTAAAAAAAAAAAAAAAAGAAAAAAAAGTAATTCTTCCTTCTTCTAGCATTGTGACTGCCAAGTGGCCCCTCATCCTAGCATAAATTACTTTTTCTTATGATGACCGATGGATAGATGATTCACTTAGACAAATGTATTTGTTGTAAGTCGCTTTGGATAAAGGCGTCTGCTAAATGTTTGAGAACGAAACCGGCCATGTGATTCTCTTCGTGTGTGTGTGTTTGTTTGCTTGTTTTGACAGCCTGCGTGGGGGGTTCCGAGAGACCTTGCCATGGCAACGGTGTGTGCGACGGCGACGGAACCCGGGGTGGTAAGGGCAAGTGCAGCTGTGACCATGGTTACAAGGGGGAGTTCTGTCTCGACTGCGCCGACGGCTACTTTAACGAAGTGAGGAACGACACCTTCTCACTCTGCACAGGTACGGCGAAGCATACCTAAACCAAACCTTCCTGCTTGGCTACTGTTGGGCCTACCTCTTGAATCTTTTTAACCCTTTCGTTAATACAACCGCTTCCATAATCGAAGGATGGATTGAAGACAATCAGATAAGCCCGATTAGTTATCGGGCTTGAAATTAATCTTACTGTCTCACACTCCTACAGAGTGTCACGGCTCCTGCAAGACCTGCACCGGCCTGACCAATCAGGACTGCCATGAGTGCAAGGCTGGTTGGGAGGAGGACGAGGAGGGGGCGTGTGTTGGTGAGAAAGCAGTCGCAGACTGAAAACACTATTCAATATGCAACTGTGATTTGGATTATGAATTCTTCTAATTCTATGGTTTGGAGCGATGTGTGTTTTTGTTTTGTGAATTCAGAATCTTCTAACTTGCTGCTGCTTGTCACGTCTGCCCCCAGATGTGGACGAGTGCTCGAAAGAACCCTTGCCATGCAAGGAAGGTCAACACTGTCTCAACACAGATGGATCCTTCTCCTGTAAAGGTGAGTGAGTAAAACGGTGGTCCTGCCTGACAGAATTATCCAGTGTCGTTTTTACAGTGGGTTTTGTTGTTAAGAAGCCTGTCTGTCTAGTGCTCTTTTTTAGTGCTGTCTGTCTTTCTCGAAGAGTCATTGGACACAGCCGTTGGGCTGAGGATTGAGAAATAGTGGCTGTTTTGCAATATCCACACTAGCACACCACAGTGGTACAGTGTGTGTGTTCCTGTGTGTGTTTGTGTTCCGGTGTGTGTTTGTGTTCCGGTGTTTGTGTTCCTGTTTGTGTTCCTGTTCCTGTGTGGTTTTGTGTTCCTGTGTGTGTTTTTAAATGCTCTTACCTGCTCTGTTGACCTTGCTCCTGTCTCTGCCCCCTCTCTCTCTCTCTTTCTCTCTCTCTCTCTCTCTCTCTCTCTCTCTCTCTCTCTCTGCCAGCCTGTGACAAGGTGTGCTCTGGCTGTACCGGGGCGGGGCCTGATAAGTGCCTCACCTGTGCCACGGGGTACCAGGATTTAGAGGGCACCTGCACAGGTAAGAGATCTGTGTGTATACAGTATGGCTCAGTTTGTATACTTAGGGAAACAGGCCGATAACCTCTAGTCCATTCTTCATTCCATTGATTCCTTATTACCTTGAGGTAATCGCAGATCTGACGAGGTAATCGCAGATCTGACGAGGTTGGATTGAGGAAAGCTATAATGTTGTAGCCTTGCTGTCACTTTTCCAGTTGCTAATAGATCCGTCAGTCTCCTAATAATAGAAATCAAGGAAATAGGGATCAAAGATGTGTCGTGTTGGAGTTCAGTACTTGCACATAGCTGAATGACTATTATTTGAATGATGTGTGTGTGTGTGTGTGTGTGTGTGTGTGTGTGTGTGTGTGTGTGGTCAGATATTGACGAGTGTTCACAGCCTGATGCGGTGTGCACTGAGGAGAACCAGGAGTGTGTCAACAACAAGGGCAGCTATGTGTGTATCTGTGGCAACGGCTACGAAGAACAGGAAGGAGTGTGTGTCGAAACACCTGAGCCAGGTAATTACCATGTGTTCAAGACGTGGGGGGTGGGGGGAGTTCCCTATTGCCCTATTGCCCACAATGGACCTAAAGATGGTCTTAGTGCCACAAAACGTTTTTGGAAAACTAACACCAGGACCAACAACCGTATGTAGTACTTTCAATGAAATCCAGAAGTTCTAAAACGGCAGAATAAGAATGCTGACGGTCTTGGTTGCCGCCATAGCTAACATCACTTCAGCATTAGAGAAGGACCCTGTAGGCCTTTGTACATCACATCAATCAATCAGTTGATGGATGGGACTCTTAAAAAGCAGTTCAGCATGTATTATAAAGTGCTTGTTGTTGTTCTTTTTCCATCAGAAGAAAAGGAGGAAGAACCTTCGCCGGAAACGTCAGATTCTGAAATAGCCACGCACCTGGAGGAGCATGAGGACCTTTGAGGAACCAATGAGGACCTTCGAGGAACCAATGGGAACCCATGATGAAGTACCACAGTATATCGGATCAGCTGGATGGCGTAGAAGTGCACTAGAGCAGCGTCAGAATGCCACTCCTTTTGTGAAAGTGTTCGGACTACATGGCACTTATCTTACAGTACACTCAACAAACAGTGGTCTTGAGACAGATTTTTATACCTGTGGAATGGATCATGGACAACTTACAGAGTGGAAGAGAATTTTGCAATCTTGTTTTTGGTCCTTGTTTTTGTTTTTCTGCCATGGTTAAACCACCCAATGTCATAATTGTTGTGTCTAGTTTTTAAATTCATGCAGGTGTTTTGGAGGCAATTCAATAAAATTGAATAAATTAACTGCTGCGCTTATGTCTGATTATGACTATGACTATATATGTGATTGAAATGTGGCCATATCATTGTAATTTCAAGGTCACTTAAATTCAGTCAACCGTGTAATTAGATGTAATACCCTAAGAAGACCACTTGGGGGCAGTCAATGAATGCTGTTGTATTGTTGTTGCCGTGTTCACAAGTGACCGCACAGTGGCGCTCTAACACATCGAATAAAGATGATCAGCAGCTTGTTTCTCTACATGAATGGCAGATTGAAACGTATGTACTGTGATTATTGATCTGTTGGACATGAGGTTGATGAGCCTGTTGAAAACAACAAATGTTGATATTGATCAAATCGAAAAAAAATAGTTTAATAATAATTTCCTTATTGGTTTGACATACTATATATATCCTACATTTCTGTGAGCCCACTGTGGTTGTATTCTAACCCTTCTACTTTGTGACCTGCCTCAGATCAAAGCATCCCCTACTAACCTTCTTCTAAACCTATAATAAGGAGACCTCCTGTGTGCCTTTGGGATGATGTAAGCTGTTATGACTTCTCCTGCAGCCTCTAAGAGGTGGAAAGAAGAGCCAGTCGAAACCTGTCTCGACTGGTGCTTTCCACTAGAGATGCAATCTCGCAATCCCCCCTCGTCGTTATAATCCTCCTCTCCGTTGCGCGGTACGTTTCCAATGTCTCCTCTGTCTAGTCGTCCACGTGCATGTGCCGATTGTTAGGTTTGACATTTAGAGGTGCCTCAGAAGGTTACCATTGTTCTCTGTCAGATAACCCATTACCCCCCCCCCCCCCCCCCCACCCTTCCCCCCCAATATGCAAGATATTGAGGTAGAAGTCAACAGAGTTCCCTGCTGTGGTGTTTAGCAAACTTACATGAAAGTGTGAGTAGAACAAATGCATTTCAGCCTTTTAACAAGCGATGACAGACTTTGTCTGGAGTGTTTTTGTGATGTCTCATGCCTCAGTGCTTGGAAACAAGAAGGAAGCTTCACTTTCAACACGGCTCTGACACAACAGAGCACAGAAGCCAGGAGAAGTATGTGGTCGTGTCACAACAGGTCGCTGTGGAGACCGGTGATGCCATGGGAACCACTCGAGACTCTTTTCACGCGTTTTCTACTCTTTTCCAAGTTATCAGCAACGCGAAGACTGTTTTGTCGTTTGACAACTTTGCGACTGGTTTCATGGGAGTCTTTGTATATCTGACTTTCCCAGACCAACCACTCAAATGGAACTGCAAAACCAATTCACATATGTTTATTTAGCCTTCATGCGAGCCCTTTTGTGGAGTGAAACCCTGCTAAAACTGTTAGAAGGCCACTAACTCCACAGAAGGGAATGGTATATGGTTAAAGGGGCACTGTGCTCTTTTCGTCCGACTTTGTTGTGGTTTTGCGCTGCCAGTAAAGCTCAGCTGTGGACCACATGGTCCATTTGTGGGCAGGGTGACCATGAGGACACTCACTACCGACCCGGCTGACCCAGAACACGATGGAACTGAGCACAGAAGACGTGCACTCAGAAAACAGAATACTTTCTCCATTTTCATTCCGGAATGCATTCAGCAGTTCCAGAGCAGTTCCAGTGCTATTACATTTACTTATATGATGCCATATCCTCATTAGCTTGACAGAAACAAATGACCAATTGGTCAACCATTGCTCTTTGGCAATATCCTGAGCTTCAGACTGATTCGCCCCAATCTTCTGTCTTCTGCAGCTTCTTTCCAGCTCCATGCAGTAGCTGTAAATGAGAATATGTCACCTTGAACACAGTAATGGTAGTAACCGTGTGATTGAGGAGTGTTTGATTCAATCTAAATAAATTCCATCATGACCTGGATTGAACTCATTGGACTGGAGAGTGCCCATGCAGAGCCAATAGTGGGCTAGTGTAGGCCACTCCCCCCCTCTCTCTCTCCCCCCCCCCCCTCTCTCTCTCTCTCTCTCTCTCTCTCTCTCTTTCTCTCTCTCTCCCCCCCCCCCCTCTCTCTCTCTCTCTCCCCCCCTATCTCTCTCTCTCTCTGGCATCGAAACCCTGCCCGCCTCCCCTCCCCTCCTCCCCCAGCTGTGGTTGCAGGCTCGGAAGCTCCAAGCATCTGTGCCATGTGCTTTCACTCAGACCACCACCGCCTGGAACGCCGGTTCCTCCTCCGCTCCGTGCCCCTCTGATGTGGTCGTAGCTCCTTTCCGACACACAGCTTGACTCCCAACCACC
>NC_139674.1:2897825-2902825 GCF_951799395.1 Argentina silus | reverse complement strand
GGTTCTAGGTAGAACCTTTTTTCCTAAGAGTGTAGTAGGAATTATCCAGAGGGTCGTTAGGGTTAGTGTGTGTGTGTGTGTGTGTGTGTGTGTGTGTGTGTGTGTGTGTGTGCGCAGTATCAAGTACAGAAACTCTACTGTAACATCAACAGTCTCATCCCCGGTGTTTCTTGTATGACATTGTCATGCTCTTTTGGCAAGGGCTGTCTAACTGTGATTAGGTCAGGTAAAGGTTACAGAGAGTGGCCATTTCTGCCCTGCAGCCCTCTCTGTAGTAAGCCATGACCCTCACCCCTGAGCACCATATGGAGGTTGATAACAGTATCTCTGTCCTCCCCTCCCCTCCCCCACACAACACCTGGTGATCCCCTCTAACCCCCACCCCTACCCCCACCCCCAGGGGCCAGGCCAAAACACAACAATAATAAAACAGGGTCACAAAACACCATGGGTGGGGGGTGGGGGGTGGGGGGGGGGGGGGTTAGAGGGGCTGAATGGTATCTGTTCTGACCTTGGCTTGGTCTATTCATCCACGATTGGCCCCACTGTCCTCTTTGAACTCTAGCTAAACTCACTGACCTGCTTGTTTAGGTGGCTGGGTCATGACCGCAGTACGTACGGTATGTGTGACGTGATACAAGACAGCATTAGCCCACTGAGCTAAGGCCTCGGCATTAGATGGGAGCCAACACAGGTCTACATCTATCACGCCAGGGTATCTATCATCTATCACGCCATCATGTGAGCGTCATCGGACAGACCACAGTCTCCGTATCGGGCACACGCTCTCCATGCCTCTATCTTATCTAAAGATAATGTGACGGAGGCAAGGTTTGAAGCTGGGTCTCCGCATGGGGTCCCAATGTAACAGAGGTGGTTCGTCTGAGACCCGAAGACACATGGCTCCCAAGGGAGACAGGAGATAGACAGACAGACAGACAGACAGACGGACAGACGGACAGACGGACAGACAGACAGACAGACAGACAGACAGACAGACAGAGACCGACAGACAGACAGACAGACAGACAGACAGACAGACAGACAGGCAGGCAGGCAGGCAGGCAGGCAGGCAGGCAGACAGACAGACAGGCAGGCAGACAGACACAGACAGACAGACAGACAGACAGACAGACAGGCAGGCAGACAGACAGACAGACAGGACAGACAGACAGGCAGGCAGGCAGACAGACACAGACAGACAGACAGACAGACAGACAGACAGGACAGACAGACAGACAGAGGCAGGTAGAGAGGCTCCAGAGACTTCCGTTGAGGACGCATCCGTTCCGCGTCAAAGCGATCTGCATTTCAGTGGCGTTTTCTCCTGGCATTGAGGACGAGCGGTGGGCTGCTGGCACGGGAGCAGCGTGCGTGCGTGCGTGCGTGCGTGCGTGCGTGTGTGTGTGCGTGTGTGTGCGTGTGTGTGTCCATGGAGAGAGAAGAAGAGACGACGTGAGACAAAGGCCACAGCCTGTCTGACTCACGCCGCCACGGAGAGAGGAGACAGACGCCGGCGTCAGAGCTCCGGCAGACACGGAAACGCATCAGCGGAGCTGGTCGTGACGCAACCCTCCCCCCCCCCCACCCCCCACCCCCACCCTCTCTTTAACGCTTTACGTAACGTCAATCTCTCCTTCTCAAGGTCCCTCTCTCTCTCTCTCTCTCTCTCTCTTATTTTCTCCCTCTAATACAACTTCATTTGAAATACATCTGCCTCAGTCAGCGTCGGCCGTTCCATTCTGCGTTCGTCATGAATGCCGCTGTCTCTTGCTTCCAGCAGATATATCCACATAAAGGGCAATCACGGTCACTGAGAGACACGTGGGCGAAACAATGTGCCCGTGGCGAGCGATTGTGGTCACAAGACCAGGGACCTAATCACCAACACCCCCCCCCCCCCCCCCCCCCGGCTGCTGCTGGAGGGCTGTGTGACATAGACCTGTCTCTGTGATCTGCCCATCACGTGTGTGTGTGTGTGTGTGTGTGTGTGTGTGTGTGTGTGTGACCACGGCCATGACACGATGGACGATGGATGACGGACGTGAGTCACAGGTGTCATGGTCATGGTGACACACACACACACACACACACACACACACACACACACACGTGATGGATTTATTTAAGCAGAGCACACACTGTTTGACAAAGGGAAGTGCCACAATCCAATCTATAATTACCACCCAGTGGAGACGCACGCGAGCGAATGACAGGGTGACACGTACGCCGGGATGACGCAGGCACTTTTCTCTCCTTTCACTCTCCTTTCCCACTCTCCTGTCTGTCTCTCTCTCCCTCCCCCTCACCTCATCCGTCCCTCTCTATCTCTCTCTTTCTCTCTGTCTCTCTATCTCTCTCTCTCTCTCTCTCTCTCTCTCTCTCTTTCTCTCTGCCTCTGTCTCTCTCTCTCTCTCTCTCTCTCTCTCTATCTATCTCTCTCTCCCTCTCTTTATCTGTCTATCTCTCCCCCTCTCTCTCTCTCTCTCTCTCTCTCTCTCTCTCTCTCTCTCTCTCTCTGTCTCTCTCTCAATCTCTCTCCCTGTCTCTCTCCTCTCTCAAGGCCCACTTAATATCTTGGAAAAACAAAAACAACGCATTAAACAAAATCCCGGCCTCAGCTTTTTCCACATCTTGAATAATTAAGGGACTCTGAGCAGTTCAGTGAGCAGATAAATATGCAGCTATTTATAGGTCGCACGAACAACACTGGAAGCTTATGACTCATTAACACGTAAGGAAGAATAATGGTGGGAAAAGCGAAACGCCAGCGCAGCTCATCGCGACCACAATAACAACAACAATACCGCCAGCTACTCCACGTGCATCGTGTACTCTCTCTATCTGTCTCTTTCTACTCTACATTAGCATCAACAATGACAACAACGACAACAACAACAACCGTGGCAGCTCAAGCCAGTCACGCTAAACCCATGAAACCCAAAAGCCCCATCGCTCAACGACTTCACAACGAATCACAACAAAGCAACAGAAACGGCGATGATACGATAGGAGGATGAGTCATGTAATATGAAAGGACAACAAACACGAGAAGGGTATATTGTCCTATCTTCCCCCTGTATCTCACCATCTCTCCCACCTGACCCAGATCTGAGCTCCGGCCTCTCGGTGAACCCCAAAGCCCGCTCGACAATCCTCGAAGACTCTCCCTTCTACTCCTCGTTTCATAACAAACTAGCTGACCAAACCGGGTGTTTGTTTTTCATTTCCCTCAAGTTACCGTGCCGTTCTTCCCTCTGGTTGGGTTCACAGCGCTGTCTATCCTGACATGACTTCTCAGCGATGGCGTGTGTTATTGAGCTAACTGATGTGGAAAACGAACCAGCCATGTATGGAGAAAATAGCATGTTTTCCGTGCCGTTAAATCCACGGCAAAGTCAATGGGAGATACCCTGAAGGGCAAACATAACAGCCAGGGTTTAACTGCCTATGTCAGATGTATGTATGTCAGGATCTTTGATGGAACATATGGTGAGGAAAGATATGTGTCTCTGGATATTTTGTCTCTCTTTCTCTGTCAAGCCCATGTTCCAAACACCCTCACCCCCACCTCCACCCTTATCACACGCACACACACACACACACACACACACACACACACACACACACGCATGCGCGCACACATACACACGCACACCTCCCCTCTGAACACATTCTTGTGGTCATGGCTAGGCCGTACCCTACCCCAACGTCCCCCCTCCACCAACAGCCACCCCCAGTGGGACATGACATCATCAAAGCGCTGCGTGATTCTAGAAGCGACAGCTGGACGGGAGAGGGGAGGAGGAGAGGAGAGGAGAGGAGAGGAGAGGAGAGGAGAGGAGAGGAGAGGAGAGGAGGGAGGGAAGAAGAGAGGAGAGGACAGGAGAGGAGAGGGGAGGAGAGGAGAGGAGAGGACAGGGGGACGGTTCCACCATACGCAGCGCCCGGCCGGGGTGATGATGATGATGACGCCTGTGATGTCACTCCATACTAGACCAAAATACCTGGCTGCCATGGCAACAGGGAACAACAAAGACGGCGTTTACAGGATGTTGTTGTCCTCTGAGGTAGAGTACGTCACATCCGTGATTCATCCCTGTTCAGACCCTTTATGTTCTGGTCTCCTAGGGTTACGCAGCTGTCCCTTCAGACAGGTTTGGTACAGTATAGGTCTGGTCAGGGCGTATATGTGCGATATGTTGACAACAAAGATGAACAAAAGGTTTCGAAATAGACAGTCAGGTAAGGAGATATCGTTAACCTTTACGTAAGATAAGCAAGCAAGCAGATGAAAACACACGCATGAGCACGCGCACACACACACGCACTCACCCCACACACACACACACACACAATCACCCACACACCCACACACCAACACCCACATACACATACACATACACATACACATACACATACACATACACATACACATACACATACACACAGACACACATACACATGCACATACACATACACATACACATACACATACACATACACATACACATACACATACACACACAGACACACATACACATACACACACGCACAATTAGCTCTTAGCTAACTGAGCACAAATTGTGCCATATGCCTACTGATGCCACGCAGGAAGGTCAAGCTGAAATACAGCAAGGTGAGGACACAATACCCTGGTGTTACTCTGCCATTGAACATTCTGTTATCAGTCTAACTATTGCGGGAAATTTCTCTCAAAAACTTGGAGTACGATGCCACACCCCGCCCCCCTCCCCCTCCGCCTCCCACTCCCCCTCCCCCCTTTCCCAGCAGGCCCTGGAACAGACTGTACAACCACAGACTCTGCCACTGCTCATTAGATAACAGAGAGCCTGAGGGAATATGTCACAAGCCAATGCCAGGAAAGTCTGCCTCTTGAAACAGGACGTCAGGTGGTGACAACTTCTCGATAAGTGAGAATGCCCTGTCAGACAAAAAGCACTTGTAGTGTAGTCCTGAACAGAATACAGGATACAGGA
>NC_139674.1:2870325-2892825 GCF_951799395.1 Argentina silus | reverse complement strand
CACCAAGCACAGGCTTTCTCTTTTCCTTAAGGATCTCAGGACACTCTGTAGGTACATGATCCAAGCTCTTTCGTATGAATAATGAATAGACAGGGGAGTGACGCTTGACTGGATCTCTGAGATGCAACCCTCTGGAGCTGCAGGATCTCGACGTCGACGCCTGTCACCCCCCCCCCCCCCCCCCCCCGTCACCCCCCCAACAAAAAAAGAAAAAGAAAAAAAAGAAGCCCATTCGAACTTCCACTGTTCTCACTTTCACAGAGACAGATGTAGCGTCTTCAAACAAGACGCCGCCGCCCCCACAGGTAAAGGAGTAATAACCGGCACCCTGTATCTGACAACATTTACATTTCACTGACAGCCAAGACAAGTACAAGCCACAAGACTCTCTCTTTCTCTCTCTCTCTCTCTCTCTCTCTCTCTCTCTCTCTCTCTCCCTGGAGCAAAAAACTCCGGGGTACTTTCCAATTCCGTCATCAGAACAAAGACTTGACGAGGACTATAGCCAACGATGATAAGAGCTAACAAACACAGCAGAGCAGGCAAGCCAGAGGGGGGAAATAATGAATAGTAGGTCAATGCGTGCCTTTGATAGCACTATAAACATGGCATACACACACACACGTAATGTCCCGATGGGCTGTGGAGGTCTGGGGGGGTGACGTGAGCCCTGGCCTGCAGTCAGCCGTGATATTAGTGTGAGCTGTTCTGTTCCTTGTCCGCAGGCCCACCTGCTGAGGCTGGTTGCTGTTGTTGTTGTTGTTGCTGTTGTGTTTGTTGGCGAGCACGGCAACAGGAGAGAGAGAGGAGACATGGCAGAGCAGAGCAGAGCAAACAGGTCTGAGGCCTGGGAGTCTCAATCAATCACAGGGCTCTCTTTATCCTTGTGTGTGTGTGTGTGTGTCTTTCTCTCTCTCTCTCTCTCTCTCTCTCTCTCTCTCTCTCTCATTACCATCCTCCCTCTTCAGTCCTCTGTTTACTGCGTACACACAGCGTTTCATCTGCTCACACGGGTCAGAACAATGAGCCCCTTCACAGGCCCGTGGTGACGGCACCAGATTCCCAGAAACCTACCAGGTACTCTGGCAATGTTCCGTCAAAGTGGGAAATAAACCCTCTTTGGATGGATGCTTCGATGTCAAACAGCACAGGGGGGGGTGGGTGGGGGTGGGGGGGCGGGGGGGGGGGGGGGTGCTCAGCTAACAGCTAACAACTTGGGAATCTCCACTTTGTTCACAGTCAATGAACATCACTTGTTTTGATAATAAGGGAGTTGAGTTCAAGTGTATGTACAGTGTATGTAATGTTTGAGTGTCACAGTAACATCACATGTATGTTATGCATTTAGAAAGGTATTTGGAAAGGTATTTGTAAGAGTGCAGCTGATCATTACGCTGGCCATCTTTCTTATGTAACAGTGAGCCGGGAACACAGTATCTTTTTCTGATTACGTTTCTATATACTTCCAGAAGAAGAGGGAAAAAAAGAGTGAATGTCTCCTGCTGTTGAATGTCTCTTGCTGTTGGTATCTTCTTCTATCTCTTTTTTTCTCCCTCCCTCTCATGTCTTGGCAGTGAAAGCTCATTCTGTCCGGCTTGTATGCCACCCACCTCCCCATCTGTGCCCATCTCCAGCCCTGAGGCTCCATCTGGCATCCTCCTCTCCTGTCTGTCAAGTTGTCATCTCCGACGTTCCGGGCCTCACCGACCGTGACACGGTTCAGGGTTCTGGGATGTTGTCAAGACCGTCTGGCTGTGTGAGGACCGTATGAGGACCGTGTGAGGACCGTGTGAGGACCGCATGAGGACTCTCACTCTTCACTCCTAGACAGACACCCCGTCACCATTATCTAACACCGCTGAGCTGTGATTCATCCCAACCTCACAAGACTGTGGTGAAGTGGTTACTCAACGTCTGGGAAGTTAAGCTTCGTCTTCTACTGTTGAATAGTGACTATTTCCTCAGAATTTCTCCGGTGACAGAAGACTCAGGCGGAGAAGGCACTTAAAGGCTAAATCCTCTCTTCCATCACCCAAAGATTCAAAGGGAAACAATTGTTTACCTTTCACAAGACGAGACTTATAGAATCTATAGAATCTTTCTGGAGTCTGTCGGAGTGACAAGGATTGATGATGTAACACGTCATTCGATGCGATATAAACTGCATGAGACAACCATGTGACATATGCTCACTCGATTTAATGAGGATTTTATGGTGAGAGTGAGACGCAACTCATCCTCGGTTTCAACAGAAGGCCCCTTGATTAAGACAAGTTGGTCATTTACATGTCAAAAGCCTGAAGGCATAAAAACAATGGACGTTACCCATCGTGCACTGGAAAAACAGATGTCAACGTCTTGAGGCCGACTTCTGAAAATGTATACCCCCCGCTAATTATTCTATGAGTGTCTGAGGGATAGTAAATCTCTTAATTAAGGGACTCAGTATATGTACTGTATTGTAAACTCTGTAACTTAAACCTCCCTGTTAAACAGCTATTCTCACAATGACTCCAATTCATTTGGAGAGCCAACCTACGCAGTGCATTCATTTGACGTTCAATAATACCAATGCGTCTTGCCTCATCTGCCTGAAACAAAGACATGTTCTGTGTGTGTGGAAACTAATTAAAATGGGAAGCTCTCTCTCCATTTCCTGAGAACATTATTGATTTCCTTAATCATGGACTGGATCTCTGGGAGCCAAACTGTTAAAGGGATAGTCCACTCTAAAAATCACATTTCAGTGATCAATGACACACCTTCACTATTGTCGATATAGACTGATAACATTTTAAGCCCTTATCCTGTTTTTTTTGCAACTGGCACATTTTCTAATGCTGTAGAAGCAGATGGGGTCACATTAGATATATGTATGGAAGCTGGATTTTATCATTACAATGCCTTTTCAGCGACAAAACAGTTGCTCTGTCAAATGTTAAAGATGATCATAATGGATAATCAGACATTAGGGTGTATTGTTGACTGATTGGTACAGATGACAGACAGGACACACTGTATGTCAGGATGGGGCGCTACCTAGAATATTAAAGTGCATCAACATCATACGTCAAGTGCTTTTGCTGACGTGCCAGATTGCAAAACGGGTCCCTTGGTGCTGATCTAAGGTCACTTGTGCATTTTGACTCTTAAAGGGTAAAGAAATTGATGATTTGAGGATTAGCTGACTCTGCCTGGAGCTGCCAGAAGAGCATGTGAGCCTTGAGTCACCAGAGTGGGAAGCGCCTTGAGTCACCAGAGGGGGCAGCACCTCCCCACCAAAACACTCCCCCCAGGGTTCCTGGAAAACACTGACTCAGATGACCACCACCAAACCCTGTTACTCACCGCCTCTAATACCCATAATGGGGGTGACTTATGTTATTGTTATTGTATGGTGGCGGACGGGCAGGCAGCATAAAATGGAAAAGCAATTAGTTATAGTTGAGGGCAGTGATCTGGATGATGCATGTCTCTCTCTCCCGCTCCAATGTCACTTTCCTACCCTATCCTCCTCCACAGCAGCTCAGAAGACACATGTGTTTTATTAGCCTTGTGGTTTCAGCAGGTTGTCATCAATTTAATGGCTTCTGTTACGTTTCAGCGTGGCAGGCTCAGTTGTATTTATTGTGTGGAGCAATATTGTGAGTCTGGAGATGGTGTGAAGTCAGCCTACTAGTAGCAATGAGCACAGCTGCTATGTTGAATGTGTGAATTTATTGAGGAAACTCTCAAGGGGACCTTTCCAGCTAGAATGTTATGATGTAGTTGCTAGGTGATATAGTACAGAAACTTCTGACAGAAAACCTGCATACCCGTTGGTGGGTTTATATGGTCTTCAAAAGGTCAATGAAACACCACAAACATTTTTCTGTACAAAAAAAAGGGCTTTAATTGAAATGTTTGTATAAAAAATAATTTCTCCAGATCTCCAGTCGCATGTCGCACAGCTAAACTGAAATAATGTCTAACACCAGGCTACATAGCCGCTAACTAGCATAGGTGGGGCGGGATACAGCTATGTTCTCATGTAGTTCAATGAATGTAGACAGCACATATGTAAAAACAGATGTAATTTCAGATAAAAGCCAACATTACCAAGGACCATATGGAGTTAAATAACATTCATTGCTCTTCCAATTTAAGTAAACCTTGTTTTATTCCTTTTTTTACATCGACAATAGTTTCAGTGCATCCACCATCTCAAAATCAGGTCGAAATGTAAAAAAATATTATTACAGGAATGCAAACAAAAGGCCATGTAAAGATATGCAAATTCCGGGATTTCTTTAAGCATAGACAAAATAAATAAATAAATAAATAGCCACAGAGTGTGGAATGTCTACATGTTACAAATAAATTAAATGCAAAGGAGAAAAAAAAAAGGAAAAAAAAGGTACACAAAAAAAAAAAAAACACTGTACAATATTTGTATTCAAAAATACATAACTGAGTCCATGAATATTGCATTGATTGTGCATTTCACACCCAAGCCCTGGGCAGACCAGGGCAGGAGCAATGTAGTGTCAGCAGTGAGATGGGAAGGGGAGGGGAGGGGAGGGGGGGGGATTAGGGATATTGAAGTTTTGATACACATTCAGAAAAGAAAGGATCCAATGTCCAGGCTGAAGTGAGAGTGAGCAGCGTAAAAAGGGGACGCAGTATGAGTGAGTGCGTTTCAAGTATTCCATCGTCAAACCCCTCCCCCCTTTCTCCTGTCTGTCTTATGAGCACAAGGCTGACGAGTAGTTTGCACACTGCTGTGGAGGTACATCGACAACACCACCTCCAACACTGGGCAACTTACAAACCAGCCGAGGGCAACTCAAATAAAGTTATGACGAAAGCCCCACAAAAGCAGCTTTCAAAAAGGCACTCCAAATCAAAATTAAAACATTTAAATAAAAGTTCTCCAAGCTCTATGAGAGCAGCCATGTCTGAATAGGAGGCTTCCCAGCTGCATAAACCAGCCTTGTAACAAATTAGAAAAAAAATAAAACATAAAAATAAATAGTGCTGGTAAGACCACCCAAACAGGATATGTTCCCCATTAGGAAACAAATAATGAGTTGGAAAAAAAAAAAAAAGAGAAAAAAAAAAAGAAAAAAAAAAGGAAGAACAAACCATAATAAATTAGAATTCCCTACAAAAGGAAAAAAATGAATTTCTGCCAGCCAAGACACGGCAGGGCTGCAGCCCTTAAAAGTCCAAACTCCTCTTCTGGGATTCCCACCTCTCTCAGAGACTCTCCTTGCTGGAGCTTGTGCTTGATGATGTGTCTATGTCAATGGTCCTCAGCCTGATGTCCCCCGTCTCCTCCGTTTTGGACTCTTCCGGCGAGCGCATCCACGGGTGGTCAAAGATCTGCTCCAGGGTGGGCCTGTCTGAGGGCCGCAGGGAGAGGCACCACTTGATCAGCTGCTGACACTCTGAAGAGAAAACAAATAAAAAACACGGATGAGTGTTTCTGTGAGCATCTCAAGGGGGGAGAGAATGGGGGAGGAGGGAGCATTTGGTAAAAAAAAAATTTGGGGGGGGGGGGGGGGGGGATCAGCTGAGCTTAATACACACCAGTAGACACTCTCCTCCTGAAGTAGAGTCGTCCCCGGAGGATCTCCTCGTCCTGCTCGAAGGGGATGTCTCCACAGACCATGTCGTACAGCAACACGCCTAGCGACCACACTGTTGCCGAGCGCCCGTGGTATCTATGGAAGCGGATCCACTCGGGCGGGCTGTACACTCTCGTGCCTGTGGGAGAAAAGGGAGGAGCAGTGGTTAGTTGTGCGTTCAGATCTACAACACCGTCATCGCTGTGTATTCAAGACCTTTGTTGTGGCGAAATAATAATGATAGAACTCTGATCATATTGCACGACTGAGTGTTTTGTCCGGTGAGAGATAATAGCCATAAATGTCCACTGTTATGGCTGGAAAAGACCAGTGTATTCAGTTTGTTTACATTTAAAATGAGAGCATGCAATACTGTTGTAAAGCCCTTCCCCTTCAGCCACAAAAGAACTATGCAACTGGGTGACCTGCCTCCCTCTTCCCCGCCCACCCCCTCCCTAGGGGCAGGAGTAACTTGGATACCAAACAAAAAACTCGAATGCGCAATCTGAGCTATCACGTGAACTGCGGATTCGGGTTTCACAACAAACAGATGTTACGTGGCAGCTGACCCAACAGCCATGAACTAAGGCTCTGAAATCAAGCTTTTTCAGACCACTCGACGTGAGCCACTATCAAAATGTAAACACAACCCAAGACATTTCACTACGTTATTGCGGGATCTGTTTACTACGACGGCAGATTTAATACCTGTAGGAAATGCCGTGCAAATCATTCGTGTCGCAAAAGCGAAATGGAAACTCAATTTGGAAACATCGATTTGCATTCATAAACAAAGCAGCTAGCGCTTGAGGGAAAACCCTTTACGACGAACCAAAAACAAACCACTGCGTCACAGAATCGAGGACGCCCCCGCCAATACATGGGGAATATCGGTAGTTCCGACTATCAAGGGCGAGTCAAAAAATAATACTAATAAAATAATCACATACACTATGCATTTTAAAACAAACCTATGAGCCAATGTAAAAATCATGGATAACTATTATGCCACTCGACCTGGAAAAATGCAACTGGGATATGATTGTTGGTCAAAGCAATGCAGAGCAAGGCTGTAGCCTACGTACCGTCGAAGTCGGTGTAGACGGTGTCCTTGAGAATCGCCCCTGAACCAAAGTCAATGAGCTTGAGGTCCCCAGTGCGTAGGTCCACCAGAAGGTTCTCATCTTTGATGTCTCTGTGTACCACCCCGCAACTATAACAGTGTCGGACAGCCTCCAAGACCTGACGGAAAAATCCTCTCGCCGTCTCCTCCTCAAGTGCGCCCTTCTCGGTTATGAAGTCGAACAGATCCTTCACCAGCTCGGGTCTCTCCATGACGATCAACCAGCCGTCCGGTCGCTCGTACCAGTCCAGTAGTTTTATAACCCCTCGAAATGACGAGCTGACCTTCTTCAATAAGAGAATCTCCAAAGGCACCATAGCACCGTTCTGTAAAATTAACAAATCACACATTAGTTGAGTTGAAATGAGCCGGATCGGCACACGACCTGACACTGGGGGGAAAAAACAAAACAAACCCGATGTGTTGAGTACTTACAATAGTGCCCCACTCTGTCACCCTTTCCTTCGCCACATGTTTCACGGCGACCTGATACGAGAGACAAATGAATACATAAGCAGGTGTTCCAAATTGTATAATCGTGTTAAAATGCTAAAAACAATGCACCGGGTGGCTTTACGGCGCCATGTCACATGTGCTGAGATCAAAACACTGCAAATTCCCATCCTTACCGGTGCGCCATCAGAAATCCGACTACCGGCGTACACTGTGCCAAATCCACCACTGCCCAGCACGGATCCCACTTGGTAAATCTTTTCGAATGGCTCTTTTTCTAATTTCACTGAAAAACACAAGTAAAGAAGACATGAGTACAGAGTAACTAGATATCGGACCACAAGATAAGCAGCCCGTTAGCTCCAGGTTTTCTGTCTAGCGCCTAGCTGTAAACTAGTGCGGTACTTGCTAGTTAATCACAGTTGGTTCGCTAATCCACAAAGCCTTGGCTACCTTGATATATCAAGGTAAATGCAAGTAAATGGATCATCTTCTGGCAATGTACGACACAATGTGTATCTAGGTAGGCAGCGATAGCTAGCTGGCGGTGGAGAATGACAGTTCGTACCTGGTTGGAGCTGTATTTTCACCGGCAAATGGTCCATGCTTGAAGGATTGCAAATGTGTGAGAATGAACCAAACTTGGACAGCAACATATTCAAACAGAAGACTGACGAATTCCTTGTTTGTCTGAAGTAGTTAATTTCAACCCAGTCCAATGTAAATAATTAAAAGGCTAGCGATGGTGTTGGCTAGCTCGCAGGCAAATATATCCAATGCGCCAGCCCCTCCGCACCGCGCCGTGTCAAATAAAAATGTCACCGCTGCCGCGTCGTCCTTATCCACAAGGAAAACCCCGCTTAAAACGAGAATCCGGTATGTTTCTTCCTTCACTTGGACGAGTACAGTGTTCTTGAAGTAGTAGAGAAAGCACACTTATGCTGCGTATAATATTAGTAGCAAGAGTATAAAGTGATAGAAGATGTTTAGGACTCTGTTGACATCCCAGAGTGTGTTCGCTGTCTGAGCTTTGGCGCGGTCTCCCTCTACTTCTATAACGCCAATATTTTGACGCGTGGTGGGATGGATATATCACTCCGCCGCCGATAATATTCGACACTTTCACTAAATCAGTGCGCATAAATCGAAACAATTTATGCTAACATGCAACTCGTGAAACCAATGTTATGTTTCACACAATCCGAGACGATTTAGAGTAGAATTTCGCAGTAATAAGTCCATGTATACACGCACTACTTTAACATAGTAGACGCCCATGGATTTCTTGTCTGGAGGCTTTTCACTGTGTTCACTATCGACCTGCATCAACCAGCCAATGAAATGGCTTATATAAATACCATGTTTGCTATTTGGGCCAATTGAGAAATGCTTATTATCATAAAGAGGGTGATTTGAGCGCACGTGGCGGGAATTCCGAGACGCGCCTTTCCCCTCCCTTTTCCACTGCAGTTCTGCAGTGTCGGGAAAGGGAACAGAGGCCACTGTAGGGAAACGACCAAGAAGGCGCCATTACGCTTCTGAACTCAAACAATGTTGCACCACGTGGATGAAGAAAAACACACAGAATATACAACAGAATCAACTACAGACATCAAAGTCAACTACAGACGTTTATATCTTCAAATGAAACTCATTCAGCCAACTATAACAAACAAACAAAAATAAATAAATAAATGCCCAAGGGCCTCTCAGTCTGTTGTATTCAAAACGAATCTGCAAGGAGAGGGTATAGCAGGTTTTTGTCATTCAAAACTCTTTTAGGCAAACACAAGACAAGTTCCAAGTGGATTTTTCTCCTCTGCCTTTTCCAGAGTGCACCACCAACCCAATATCAGCAGTGAGCAAACACAGAATGTTCCATAGTTTCCATATGAATATAGAGCCATAGCCTATGACCTATAGTCGATTTAATGTGTTTGAATATTTAATTAAGAGTAGCCTATGGGTATAGGATATGCAAGTCCTGTCTAAGGGCTTGTGTTTTATTAATGCAACCCTGAGAGGGTCAAAATTAGAAATGCATAGTGATTATGGTAACGGTGGTTGTAAATGAGGATGAGAATGAAGATGATGAAGATGAAGAAGATGATAGGATACATGCTGGATAGATTCTCTGTTTTATATCCAATAGACCCCAAATTAAGGAGTAGGAGGAGGGAAGCATTGTTGCTTTTGACATGCACAATTTCCCCCACCCTTTTCCTGCAGCAAAGGCCTACACCACACCTCTTTCCAAGGCCAGGGGTCTCAAACTCGCGGCCCGCGGGACGATATTTTGTGGCCCCCTACTTGACATCAAAGTTTAGTGTTAGTGCGGCCCGCGCGTTTTTCTCACACGCACCTTTTTGTCGAGTCGTTGCCCTGGGCGTTTTTATCACTTATGGGCTACCATAGCTCAGGCTCGTGACAGCTGCCGGTGATGTTTGTTGACAAGTTAGCCAACGCGAATTAGCGAATTTTTCCTGAAATTGTCTGTGATCGTCGCCAACCTTTCTCTTCACGGCAGGTTTTTTTTTTGAATACTTGAAACCCTTTTTTTGTGGAATACTTGATGCGGCCCAGCCTCACCCAGCCTCTACCTCCAGCGGCCCCCATGTAAATTGAGTTTGAGATCCCTGTTTAAAACCATCTGCACAACACGCCACAGTATAAAAACTGACACGCCGATCGTTATGATAATCCGACAATAAAACAGTGGTTGAATGAAAGAACGTAACGCAGGATTGACACACCATACGGTGGAGGTTTGCCAAGCGTAGGTTTATTTTTATTTCTCCCATCCCGTGTTACACCTGAGCTTGACACGACCTTGACTCTTGTTCCTAAAGTGTGCTTTCCACCTTGCCTTATCGTCGCTGTTCCGATAACCAGTGTGTACACTGAAGAGCAGTAAGAGGGAGGCATGCAACATCAGAGGTTTCTCGGGAACCTTATCTTACTACACAGCTGAGTTATGTAAATGAATGGGAGTATATGAATGCAGTGAAACTGCCTCTGGAGTAGCTTACAGTAACATACTAGTCATTTTTTAGTAGTGTCTATAATTTGTGGGAGTATATGAATGCAGTGAAACTGCCTCTGGAGTAGCTTACAGTAACATACTAGTACTAGTTTCTAGTCTTGTCTATAATGTGCCAGATGTTAATGGATAGGTATGTTTTATTTGCGCCAGTATAAAGAAATGTTGTGGTTCATGCCACCTTCTTTATTTGGCCCAGGGGAATTCTAGCGCTTATTTACTGCATCCTTTCACATGTTCTCAAGGGTACAGTGTGTGAGGGAACGCATATATCCAGAGGTCTAACTCTCCCAAAGGATCATTTGCATAAGTAAAGAGTCCCATAGCCTTGTAGGCACCACATAACATGAGCTGTACGGCTCTACAAAGCCCAGTTGGGATAATGATGTGAAAGTACAGTTGTGATGATGATGAAGAGAAGTTCTGAATTAATTATCATGAATGAAATCAAATGAGAAATGATTATATTGAGGTGTTTGCCGTTACTGTACTTTGGCTTTGCAGGGCAGTACACAACGTAGGACATTTATGCATCCTACATTTGATGTAGGTGAATAAAATAAATGGTTTTTTGTTTCTCTCTCCAGTAACTCAATGAACACTTGTTGTTTGCTTCGAGTTGTTGAGACCTTTGACACTGGAGCTCTCTGTATGTTGTGAGCTGAGAACTTTCACTCCAGTGCATCAACTTAACTGTTTTGGGTGTTTAATGTATACAGGAATATGCTATGTAGGAATTAATCTACCCCCCGCCATGTATTCCTCAAAGAACTGTGGAGAATTCTTTGACAGTCATCATTGCATTTTTGCCTGGTGTGTGTGAATGTGGTGTGTGTGTGAATTTGGTGTGTGAAGCAGGCAGGCGTGTTCAACATCAGAAGCATGTACAGCTGTTTTGCCAAGCTTGCATGTGAACGTGAATGATGTGGTGGTTCACTGCACTCGTGGGAAATCATCACCAGGGCCTTTATTTATGTACATGAGTCCCTTGATGGGGGGAGTTTAGCATGGCCTGCGGCTAACCTAACCTAGCCTAGCATAGCGATGAGCGACTGTTGTCCACCCTCTCTGGATGCCTGGGATGCTTGATATTTCGCTCTAATTGCTGCTTTCGGAAACTATGTCACAGAGCTGGAATAGTTTGATAAGGGTTTAAGCTGCGTTTTTACATCTGTAATTTGATGGGTTGTTTTCGGGGACACATAAAACCCAGCAACCACCAGGGGTATGACCACATCTGAGTCACACGGGAGGGGGGGCAGCGGTATTTTTAGCCCCCTAGTGTTGCCACATCATTTCGGTCGCTGATTGAAATCCATCCAGCTTGGTTCTGCCCTTGCTCCATGCCAGGGAAGTAGTGACCGCTTGGAATCCGTCATGCATGTCACTGGGGTTAGGGGATAAGAGACATACTGTAGTTGTATTACAAAGTTAACATGGCACTGGTTCTATCATTACAGTATTGTATCTGTAAGAGTTAGTAAAAAATAGCCACTGAGCCATATTATAGGGTACAGTCCCCTGTATGTTGGCAACCTCCCAGTTCTATTGTCAGAACTGCTCCTATTTCAGGAATAGAAAGTAGGCTTAACAATTGAGTT
This sequence comes from Argentina silus, assembly GCF_951799395.1. Lineage (NCBI taxonomy): Eukaryota > Metazoa > Chordata > Actinopteri > Argentiniformes > Argentinidae > Argentina > Argentina silus. Next base: position 2,880,999 of record NC_139674.1, on the reverse strand, counting down.
GTTGTCTTCTAATGCTCTCTCTCTCTCTCTCTCTCTCTCTCTCTTTCTTTCTACCTCTCTCTCTCTCTCTCTCTTTCTTTCTACCTCTCTCTCGCTATCTCTCTCTGTACCTTTCTCTCTCTCTCTCTCTCTACCTTTCTGTCTCTCTTATCTCTCTCACTCTCTCTCACACACACACACACACACTCGCTTGGCCACATTACCCTGGAGGGTTGAGGTATTATCTCTCTTTCTCTCCCTCTCTCTCCCTCTCTCTCCCTCTCTCTCTCTCTCCTCTCCCTCTCTCTCTCTCTCTCTCTCTCTCCCACTCTCTTTCTTTCTTTCTCTCTCTCTCTCTCCCCCACTCTCTCTCCCCCACTCTCTCCCCCTCTCTCTCCCCCACTCTCTCTCCCCCACTCTCTCCCCCTCTCTCTTCCCCACTCTCTCTCCCTCTCTCTCTCTCTCTCTCAGCCACATTGCCCTGGAGGGTTGAGGTATGGGTCATGTGCCACTTACTTCCAAGTCCCTTTGTGGATTATAGTCTGGACCTCAGGTTACGTAACGCTGTCAGGTCAGCTCAGGGATAATCTGGCTGCCTTGCATAACTGTTTCATTAGCTCCACATCTCCTCCCCTCGCACCTCGTTAGCATCACATCGGCCGCCTTTCACGGCAAAGGCTCTCGCTTGCCACCAAGGCCATAAATATTCACACACAGACAACCTATTCTGGTGCTGGCACAATGACTGAGTAGTATAGATAGACAATCATGTGTTCCCTCGGCTCTGCTCTGCTCGCTGGAATGTACTGTACTTGTGAACCTGTGAGGTAGCACACAGTCTGTTATGCTACAATTTCCAAGGTGGTTGATTCAGAATATTTCATATGCAAATGACATGTAAAATGGAAACGACATGTAAAAAAAAAAAAAAAAAAAAAGTTCAGGAGTACTTGACACATCAGTTGTCAACAAGTTAGGCCTGATAACCCATAATGACGGGCGTATTCAAATATGAATGTGAAGGCACACTGACATGAGTCATTCCACAGGGCAGACATCTCATTTATATTTGAATATACCCACGCTGTGTCCCCTTCCGTTGTAGGTGGGGCCTGGCTCCCCTGCTAGCCTTTGCACCCTGCCCGGACCATAATCTAGTGGAAACACTGGATCATGTATTGACTTGAATTGAATGTAGGACACCGGTGTGTTTCTCCTAATAAGTTAACTCCAGTGTTTCATTGTCGCTAGCTGTTCTTTTGGCACACGCTGTTCTGTGTTGTATATCAAAGTGGTTTAGCACCCTTAGGGTTGTTAAGCTGAACAGTTATCCCCCTTAACGGGGCTTAGACGCTATGTTAAATGGCCAGTGGCAGTGATTCGACTCAGATAGAAGGCTGGTTAAAGACCGCTGCCATCTTGGCACCACCATCCTGGCACCACCATCTTTGCACCCGCCAGCACCTCACATTAGCTTGTCTGGGATTCAAACAATTGCAGATACTGGATTTCCAGGTTACTTACAATATATATATATATATACACGTGTGTGTGTGTGTGTGTGTGTCTTTTTCGCCAGGAAAGCATGTTCGAGTCAAACGCAGTTAATATGGTTTTAGATTCATACTGTAGTACACATTGTTGATGTGGAAAACTTGAATCCACAAATTATGATTATTGCTGCCCCAAGAAGAATCATGTTTTGGCTTGAATCCCGGCCACTTACCAAGACTTGGCTCTGTCCACTTCAAGACGTAGTAAGTCGCATTGGCTGGGGGAAGGGACTACACCTTACCCAACTGAACCCTAAAGTATTCTGGGATGGCCGGCTCTCCAGTAGCGGAGAGGGAACCTTTTCAAGCCCCCACTATTTCTCCCTTTTATACTGAATTTTTTTTATACTGGCACTTCACCTTCAGTGAAAACACCCGTGACAGGCCAGCTCATTTTTAACAGTCCTCTACTCTCTGTTTGTTTTCCATAAATGCTTCAGGAAGGTACAGAACAGGCCAGAGGGCGGGTTTTGCAGACTTAATAAAAAAACAAATCCCATTTGATAATTAGAGATTGGGATAGAGGTTTTATTGCGTTAGTTCTGCTCCCGGATTCCGTTGCCTCACTGTGATGGAGGTGGCACGGTGCCCGGCGTGAAACTGGACCAGTGACAACATGTCATAGTAGGAAACCAGGTAACCGAACGTATCTTGATTCTGCAATGCAAAGTATGTGCTTGTAGTACTTTTCCTGTGATTTTCTGTTCTGGCTAAGACCAAAGAACACAGAGTACCTTATGGATGTTCTCAGTGTGTTGACTGTCTGTGTGGCTTGTAGCTGACAGATGACAGTTGACAAGAGAAGCCATTATTCAGTCTCCTGGATCAACATGGATACAAAAAGATGGCAGGCCTCCTCGCTTTTCAAATCCTTTTCAAAGTCTCTGTCCTGTGAGACTGGCATTTTCTCTATTCTGACGACCCCCCCCCCCCCTCGCCCCTACAAGTAGCAGACCTAAGGCTACAGGAAAGTTTCTGGCCTGTGCTCCACTTCACTCAAGTGATTTACAGGACTTGATCCATTTAACTGTCCATCCTTCTCTTAAGAGGATACTAACACTAAAGCCATACCCTGGTTGGCCTGGGAGCAATGGGGGGCTGTCCTGCGTGAATAAGCAGATTGTGTAAAGGCTTTTTGTATTTAGCCCAAGAGCAGGTTAAGCCGCGGACCAACATACTTTAACCCCTGTGTGTGTGTGTGTGTGTGTGTGTGTGTGTGTGTGTGTGTGTGTGTGTGTGTGTGTGTGTGTGTGTGTGTGTATGTGCGTGCAGAGGAGAGGCCATTGGGAGTAGAGCACTACCTATCTTCCACTGTAGACTGAAAACCCATCTCTTCAGGCTACATCTTGACAGTTTCTCAACTGTTAAAAAAAATAAAAATAAAAAAAGTAATTCTTCCTTCTTCCAGCATTGTGACTGCCAATGGCCCCTGGTCCTAGCATAGATTTATTTTCTCTTATGATGGCTGGGATAGATGACTCACTCACTTTAGACAAATGTACCTGTTGTAAGTCGCTTTGGATAAAGGCATCTGCTAAATGTCTAAAATGTAAATGTAAATGTAAATGTAAGAGCAGCGGTCTTACATTTACATTTACAAAGGGGCTCTAATCTGTGTGTGTGTGTGTGTGTGCGTGTGTGTGTGTGTGTGTGCGTGCGTGTGCACCTTTTATTGTAAGTGTTACATTTAACTTAAATAGATCAGTCTGGCTGACAGATAAATTGTTGCAACCTCTATTTCATTTGATATCACATTGACACAGGCCACATGAAAAAAGAATCAGATGTCCTACGTTATTTTTAGCCTTGTAACTTTCCACACAGATGTTGTGTCAAAGAGTGAGTCACATGATCAGTAGAGCCACTAGCTGTGCCAAAGAGAGCAGAGGTCCTGCCAGTACAAGTGGTCCTCCCTACCCTTTGACCTGAGCTTCTGAGCGATCCTATTGGCTGGGGGGCGGTGATAGGCATTGTGCTGACTGCATGTCTGTGTGGGCCCAAGCTCTGGCACGGGCTGCCTGGTCAGCAGTCTGTGCCCACACACACACACACACACACACACACACACGCTCGCGCGTGCACACACACACACACACACACACACACACGCTCGTGCGCACACGCACTCGCACACACACATACACACACATACACACACACACACACACACACACACACACACACACACACAGAATAGAGCCCCTTTTCCATCCCTACCCATGAGGCGTCCAGTAATACGGCTGCTCTTCCTATGCTACACTCCAGTCTTCACAGCTCACAACAGCCTCTGCCGCGCTCACATCATTATTTATTCAGGGAGGCAGCTGATGGCCACATGGTCACCATGGCGCTTGGTCACATTGTCCAGAGAACAGACCAATAGGAGTCCCTAATCCAGAGCTCTCGGCCGCAGTGACGGGAGGGACAATAGAAAGCAAAGCCGCCCTTACCCCTGGCCACACCTATGACACAGCGACAAAGGGAGAGGTCTCCCCCTGCTCAAATCCTTCACACCTGACCGGTCCCAGTGAAATGAACAAAATGGCTGCTCTGGCCTTGAATAGGAGGCTGAGTCCTTATTACCGGGTCCCCCTCAATTAGGGTCTGTCCTCATCCACATGATATGGGTAATTAGGTCGCTTCAGGTACTGGAGATGGACAGTTAACTGTTAGCTACCGCTTATACCAGAGATACCAGAGGGTTGCCTGAATGCAGTCTTAGTTGAATTCCCCCCTAGCTGGTCATACAATGCCCCTGGCTATATACAGTGTATATCGTATTATGTTTTATACATAGGGCTATATATGAATGGTAATGTGAGCCCTGTGGTGAATATTGAAATGAGCTGCAAAGATGATGGAGGAGGAGGAGGAGGGGGGGGAACGTGCCCATTCACACCACGTCGGCCATTTTACCTCCTCAGCTCAGAACACTGTATATCATCACTGTGGCCCTGCAACATAGTGCGTTTGTTGTTCCGCAGTGTGTGTTGATACTGGCCTGTTACCTCAGGAACATGTAGCTTTACTTAAGTTTATTCATTAGCACATACAAAAGAGAGAGAGAGAGAGAGAAAAAATGACATACGAGACACGAGAAGATAATGTGAGTGAGCGATGAACGCCGAACGTAGGCTCCCAACAAGGCCTCGCCCTTCTAAACAGAACATCAAGGCTTGAATATTAACGTAAACATTAAAACAGCTAATAACAGCTAATACCCTCCCCAACAGCATGGGGTAGATTCAACACAGGAGACCCAGGGCAGGGGGGGCAGGGGGTGGTGGAGGGGGGGGGGGGGGGGGTGCGTGGGTGTTTTTCGTGTCCGCCTATGGCGGTTCTGTTCGGGGCCTGGATGGCTCCGTGGGGTGAGCGGTCCCTCCTCGACTTTTACCTCAGAATTCCGCCTGAGCAGCACAGACGGGGAGGTAATGAGAATTAACGAGTGACGGCGTCAGCGGCGGAGAGAGCTCTGACGGGCAGCTAATTGCACGTCGTTAGGCATCGCACTCTCAGCAGTTTGAAAAAAAAAAAAAAAAACAGAAAAGGAAAACAGGCCCTCCCGTCCCTCGTCATTATAATTGGCTGGCTTGTGCGCAGTAATCAAAATAATCCGGCCCCGAGCCTGCGGTGGCCGTTTTAGATAAGCACTCGCAGTTATCAAATCATTACTTATGCAACGACTCCTATTGTTTCTGTTTTTCCACATGTCAACACTCACATACGCGGTCTCATCATTACTGAGGTAAATGGGCTTTGGATGTCTTCAAATATTTATCACTTACGATGATTAGGTGTGCACGGTGTGGTGAATTGTTTGATGTGTAAAGGGCAAATGACTTGTGTGTGTATTTGTTAAATGGCTATTTATCGTGGTTGAAATGAGCTGATACAAGAAGACAGTGCTGGTTAACCCCTGCATTGCCAATTGGACCTGTCTAAATAGCTAACTCACTATCAATATCTCACTATTATCTCTGCCTTTATTAGATATGAGTGTCCCAGGGGAGGCTGGTGGAGGTAGAAATCGGAGGAAGGGCTCATTGTTATGCATGGAATGGAATGAGGAGTGGTATACGGTCCTCTGTGGCTCAGTTGGTAGAGCATGGTGCTAACCATGCTGAGGTTGTGGGTTTGATTCCCAATGGGACCATATATTCTGAAATATATGCACTCACTGCAATGTAAGACGCTTTGGATAAAAGCGTCAGCTAAATGGCATATATTATATTATCAAACATTCCTCATTCCATTCCATGCATTACAATGAGGCCGTCCTCCGATTTCTACCTCCACCAGCCTCCCCTGGATTGTTCATGTTGGTATAAGGACTGGTTTTAAAACAGGATTCAGCTGTAGGTTGCCCTCCTCAGATGAGACCAGCTTGACCTGCATTGGCCTGGAAGTGGTGGTCCAGTGAACTGCGTTTGACCTGGGCTTTAAACGCCATCACGAAACGTCACTCACAGCCTGAATGACCAGAGGCATAGCCAGAGGGCGTCCAGCGTCACCGCAGGACCCACCGAAGAGGCTTCAACTCTTTTTCAAGCCACTCATATAATATTGAATATATAATATATAATATATGCCATTTAGCTGACGCTTTTATCCAAAGCGACTTACATTGCAGTGAGAGCATACATTTCAGTATACGTGGTCCCAGCGGGACTCAAACCCACAACCTAAGCGTTGTTAGCACTCTACCAAGTCATATCTGCATTCATGGAAGCAGGAACAGGAGTGAGACTGAATGAGAGTCTTGGTCGGCGAGCCGTTGAGTGACACTAGACTACCCTCCGTTAACCTCGCTGAGTGGCGTCTTCATTCGTTTATTTATTCAGACCCCCCCAAATATCAGATCTTCATAGACGTATACACTGTAACTTCACACCCACTGGGGGTCAAATGTAGCACGTGAATACGACCTGTCTGGCGGCTGAAAGAGACAGTTTGAACAGGGAGAAAAGTCCAATTCAAGTCATTAAAATCAGAGGTTAGAAATCGCCCCCCCCTCCACAAAAAAAAAAAAAAAAAAAAGAAGAAAGCTTGAGAAAGAGAAAGAGACTTAGTACAGCTGTTCAACAGAGGAATAACTGTGGTGTGATGCACTGGGAGGGGCGGTGGATCTCCTAGTGTGAGGTATGAGTACAAGATGGAGCGTGTCATTAAAACAAACAGCACGTAATGCCTCTGAATGCTTCTCTGCTGTATTCCCAGCCGTATTACATCTGACCTTTAAAGCTATGCATGATCTTACTACAGAAATATGCAGATATACCACCCCCCCCCCCCCCCCCCCCCCCCTCCCTCCCTCTCTCTCTCTCTTTCTCTCTCTCTCGCTTTCTCTCTCTCTATCTCTCCTGTAGTGCAGGGGGGGGGGTGCAGCTGAACCCTGGGGTAATTACAGAGGGCCATTGAACTGTGGTAATTACAGCCAGAAACGCTCACAGTTGAGAGAGGGGGGGTAGAGAGCGGGTTGACATGACAACCGCAAAGGTGTTCATTATTTCCTACCCCTTTAAGAGAGGAGGAATCCCCTCTTCAAAGGGAAGAACACCTGGGAAGAGAGAGGACCCCTTCTTTTTTTTTTTTTAGCTTGTCTTTCTTTTTTACGTCTGGCTCCCCTCTCCCTTCTTCTTTCCCCTCTCCCTTCTTCTTTCACCTCTCCCTTCTTCTTTCCCATCTCCCTTCTTCTTTCTCCTATCCCTTCTTCTTTCCCCTCTCTCTTCTTCTTTCCCCTCTCTCTTCTTCTTTCTCCTATCCCTTCTTCAAGGCCTCTCTGGGAAAGCGGAACTTTTCTGTGTAACATCTGTGCCACTTCTGTTGTACAACAGTAGTAGTAGTAGTAGTAGTAGTAGTAGTAGTTGAAGGTGTTCATAACAGTGAAATACAGGAGTAACAGCTTTTCCCCTTGAAGCCATAGAGCTATAAGCCACAGGCTGTCATCCTGACGTAACCAACCTGATCGCCGGGCTCACCATTCTGCTTCAAGTGAAACACAATGTGAAATATCATGCAATGCCTGCTTATCCTTCAGGCGTCTGGCTGGTTCCCTTCATTCAAACAGAGCCTCGCTGGCTACTTATCCACGGCGTTCCACAGAAAATACAAGGTGTGCTTGTGAGGGGTGGTTTTCGTATAGATATATAATATATATAATATAATATATAATTGCCGAGGTGTGAACCCGGAGGAACACGCTGTGAGGATCATGATGTGGATGAATGCGTTTAGGGAACACTCGGTCCTCTACCCCCACCAATCAATGTCCTTCTCCCTCACAATGGCAACCATGCAGCAGCCATGGAGCGGAACCACATCCACAGCATAGAACCGGTAGACCTCGCCTACTTCACAGAGAGAGCTGAGCTGGGGGAGACAGAGAGGGGTTGGAGAGAGATTGTAGAAACTGCGGTTAGAAGGGGTCGAGTGTAAAGAAGAGACGCAGAGAGGCGGGGGGGACGGGGGACGGGGGGATTGGGGGGGGTGATTGGCCAATGCTACACACACGGTACAGGACATCTCTGTGACAGAGAGAGAACACAGGCGTTGTGATTGGTGGAGGAAAGGGCAGAACCCACTCCCACTGTAAGCATCTCCCGACAAGCACTAAGTCTCCGTCACACGACTTCTGTGGAGAATAATACCTGTAAACCGTCGAAAGGTTAATGCATGCTTCGTCACGCACCCCCCTGAAGTTCCTTATGTCGCCGACGCCATCTTAGGTTGTCTATGACAAGGCGGGCGACATTTTGTTTTTGGCGATCGATTAAAATGCATAAAACAGTCTTTAGATGGAAACAAAGATGAAATACAGTTCTCTTTTAATGCACCTCTCTCTTTTCATTCCAACAATGCAACACAAGGCTTCTCCCATCCCGACAGCGTTTATGTGAAAACATTTGGAAGCCAGACAGCCGTCGTTGTCTCTTTTGTTTCCCATCTGCCATCTCTGATTTGAGAGATGAGAAAAGCATGCTGGGATGGAGTGTCCTCCCACCCTTTCCCCGGGCTCTAATTGGTCAGCCAGCGGAGCCCCTGCCTCTGTTTGCCCAGGCCCACACACACACACACACACACACACACACACACACACACACACACACACACACATGCATACACACATACACACACACACACACACGCATACACACACACACACACACACACACACACACACACACACACACACAGACAGACAGACACACATTAGCACACACACACACACACACATGCATGTACACACACACACACACACACATGCATGTACACACACACACACACACACACACACACACACACACAACCAGAGGGGCCTTGACCACACTGGGGCCAACTGTTTCCAAGTTGCCCTCTCCCCGGGCTGATTAGGAAACTATGATTGGAGCTATCGCAAACTTTCCACAACGGAGAACACCTTGACTTTCATAGCCTGTGTTTATCTTTCGCTAACTGTGTTTGTGTACATTTTCCTACACTGACGTTGGGATTCCAACGTCCAGACTGTAGCAAAGTTTCCATCTGAAGAGTGAACCCAGCTCCACCCCACCACACCAACGCACGTGTTTCATACCTCTACCCGTTTCATCCCGTGCATTACAAGGAGCCCCGTCCTCCGATTTCTGCCTCCACCAGCCTCCACTGCGACCCCCGCCTTCACCCCACTTCGGGGAATTCATCTACCATCACTAATGACCTGTTCTCATGATGTTTATCATATCAAGCATGGTGATACTTGAAGTGTTGAGGAAATGTGAAGTTTTATGTAACTGAGAACTGTGATTGATTAAGGTTTTATGTTGACTGTGATTTAAGTTTTATGTAACTGAGAATCTCTTTCTCAGCCTGGTCTCATATAACAGGTCTTACACAGGGGAGGCCGGTGCAGGCATTCCCTGCCTTACAATGAGCCCATCCTCAGATTTCTACCTCCACCAGCCTCCCTTGCCCTAACTCACCCATATCCATACTGCCATGGGAAAGTAAACGTAGCTGTAGAACATTTGTCGTCCAAGGACAATTGTGCACTATTTTGTTGTGTTTCGGTAATGTAGTATAGAGTTTCTTCAGCTGCATTCAACAACACACATGATCCATCGAGTGTGTAGGAGTATGTTATGTTGGATATACCATAGTTGTGTATACAGTTTGATTGCACAAAGGTGAGTGTTCTCAAGGTGACCTTGTAGGCTGGATCACCACTTTTTTCCACTCCTCCTCTCCTCTCCCCTCTCTCTCTCTCTCTCTCTCTCTCTCTCTCTCTCTCTCTCTCTCTCTCTCTCTCTTCCCCTGGGAATGTTGTCACATGCGACCTGTCCTCTGCACTGGCCTGGCAACGGTAAAAGAACACTACCAGGGTTACTCCTGGTTATTTCCCTTCGGCTGCTCAGGTGCAGTCTCAGGTGAGCAGGCAGTGGAATTCTACGACGTGGCACGCACCTGGACAAACAAGGGCCGTGCCACCCCGATGCCAAACACCGCTTTCTCACGAAAGCCCACACCGGGCATTCGTCTTTGTGTGGCATTTTCATGTTGAAACGTAACGCCACGCTCTCATGACCAAAACATTTAGTGACTTCACCCCACGCGAAACATGGACAGGCATCAAAGGGGAGTGCGTGAGTGTGAGTGTGTGTGTGTATGTGTGTATCCCCCCATGCACCCCCCCCCCCCCCCTCCCCATCCCCTATTCTTGCCTCACGATCAAAGCACCTGCCCTAGCTCTTTTGATCCTTTGGTACAATAGAAACAGTTGAGGTTTTGATTTCTTACATCTATTCAGGCAATAGGCGGGCACAGGCCATCAGGGAGGATGTGTGGGTGGGTGTGTGGGTGTGTGTGTGTGTGCATATGTGCGTGTGTCCGTGTTTGTCTGCATATGTGTGTGTGTTTGTGTTTGTGTGTGTGTGTGTGCGTGTGTGTGTGCATATGTGCGTGTGTGTGTGCATATGTGCGTGTGTCCGTGTTTGTCTGCGTGTGTGTGTGTCCGTGTTTGTCTGCATATGTGTGCGTGTGCATGTGCGTGTGTGTCCGTGTGTGCATGTGTGGCTCTGCTCTCTGCCCCTGTCATGTACCTGTTAAGCTGGGCAGCCTGGACGTCTCTCTCAGTCGTGAGAGTTGATCCTGTTGTGGTTGGCTGGGA
>NC_139674.1:2857825-2867825 GCF_951799395.1 Argentina silus | reverse complement strand
CCTGGGTGGAAAATTCCAGGATTCTGGATCCTCCTTCAAATGATTACCAATGATTGAGTCTGCTCGTAAATATTGAATGTTGTGATTCAGTGGTAATTAAGGAGTCGGTTACGTTTACAGGCTGGCCTTAAAGCACTAGGAGGCCTGGGCAAACACACTCACAAAGGGTCCTGTAGGTGGAGAGGAGTTGGTACAAGGAGTGTCCTGATCCTACAGGATATCTCTGCCCTGATCCCGCCAGCCCTGAGCAAACACTCACACTAGCACTTAGGCTCCACTAGCATTTAGGCTGCCCTAGCATTTAGGCTGCCCTACCATTTAGGCTGCCCTAGCATTTAGGCTGCCCTACCATTTAGGCTGCCCTAGCATTTAGGCTGCCCTAGCATTTAGGCTGCCCTAGCATTTAGGCTACCCAACCATTTAGGCTACCCAACCATTTAGGCTGCCCTAGCATTTAGGCTACCCAACCATTTAGGCTGCCCTAGCATTTAGGCTACCCAACCATTTAGGCTAACACTAGCTCTATACTACATTACCGTAGCTTGTATTATTCATCATGCTCTGCAGCCTTCTCCAACCGGCCCAAACAACTCGAACTTTCACGTTAGGCATTCACTCAGAGGAGTACTTTAGCAACGTAGTGCAATGAAGTGGAAGTACAGAGAAGAAAACGGTTTTCTGCTCAGGGTCTTAAACCGTCAGCCCGGGCTCTGTTCACTAGCAATATCAGATGTTTAATGCTACAAGAGACTTGAATATACACTCACCGAGCTCTTTATTAGGAACACCTGTACACCTTCTCATGGTGGAGGTTGTGGAATGGCGTGGGGAATGTTTTTTTGACACACTTTGAAGGTTTAATACCAATCAATCATCGACTGAATGCCACAGCCTATTTGAGTATTGTTGCTGACCATGTGCGTCCCTTCATGGCTGCAATTACAAATCTTCTAATGGCTACTTCCAGCATGATAATGCACCATGTTACAAAGCAAAAGTCGTCTCAAACTGGTTTCATGAACATGACAATGAGTTCAGTGTTCTCAGTGGCCTTTCCAGTCACCGGATCTGAATCCAATAGAACACCTTTGGGATGTGTTAGAACGGGAGATTTACAGCTTGAAAGTGCACCTGACAAATCTGCAGGAATTGCGTGATGCAATCATGTCATCGTGGTCCAGAATCTCAAAGGAATGTTTCCAACATCTTGTGGAATCAATGCCACGAAAAATGTAGGCTGTTTTGAGAGCAAAGGGAGGCCCTACCCAGTATTAGTATAGTATTTCCTAATAAAATGTTTGATGAGTGTATTTCCATATGTTATGATTTATTGGTATTAACCTTACAAGTTTATACAATATTCTATTCATTCCCAAAGGGTAGCCTAAAGAGATGTCGTAATAAAATGCTCCTGGACCCTAACCCTGGTCCGAGCATTGATTACTTTATCTTATAATGACTGATGGACAGATAATTCACTTACTTAAACAATGTATTTGGTGTAAGTCGCTTTGGATAAAAGCGTCTGCTAAATGCCCTAAATGTAAATGTACTTTGCACAATGCAACTATTTTGTAGCTGAGAACATGTTTGACAGCACAGAACGAGAACATTAAAACATTGACACATTGAATCGTCAAGAGACAGACGCATCAAGCTTTACGTCGTGCTAATTGTTGGCATCACTCCCAAGTTGGACCTTCAAACGAAACACAGACCACAACAGCATCTGTCTCTACTCCCCACAAAGGTAAGGTAGAAAGTTTCCCGTGGCATCTTCACCCCAAACAGTAACACTTCAGGACATTCCGGTTTGGTGCGCTGAGTTGGAATGACAGTGAATCAGCGCAGAGTCTCTCAGCTTGCACCGCGTGCCGAGGTTGTACACAGTGTTCTGCCAGCCCCGGTGTACAAGCAGCGTGTTCCTCACCATGTGTTCTGCCCTCAGGCTGCAGTCACACGTTTAATGTGTGTCGGGGGGACACACCTTGGCTTTGAAGCCTTGCCCCCCCCCCCCCCCCACACACACACACACCAACCCCCCCCCCACCCCCCCCGCCCTCTCGCCCAGCCCCGCCCCTTCATCAATCTCACATACTTTCATTGCAGGTGTCTTTTATGGGCCCCCCCACTCCCCCCCCCCCCCCCCTACCCACCCACACACACACACACACACACAATGTTTCCCTCTCATAGCTCCCGTCTTATAAATGAAGACGTATATGCGTGTTGCGTTCCCTCTCATCCCCAGCCAACTTCATTAGGTCAGATCGCCGACGGCTCCGAAGGTTCCCTGGCATTCCGCTTTACAAGAAACCTCGGAGCAGCGAGAGCGAATGCTGTTATTGTTTTGCGGTTTCGCCTGTTGAGGTTGGTGGGAACGCAGGCCAACATCTGTTCCCTGGATCAAAAGGCAGGCCCCTGCATGTGTGTGTGTGTGTGTGCGTGCGCGCGTGTGTGTGTGTTTGATTGTCATTTGCTTATTGCGATAACTGTGTTATGCAATCTAGGTTACTACTGGAAAGAACAATGTGTTCATGTACCCACTCACAAGTTGGTATGGAAGAAGAACATCCATGGTCTGCCATTAGAAAGAACCATCTCTGAGATAAGGCTTGGCAGCGTTGAATGGCAGTGCTGTATTTATAGGCTGTGTCAATTGTATCTACTTGATAAAGTGCCTGTTTCGGTTGGGCTTGAAATTAAATTGCTTTGCACAAAAATCATTGAGAGAGAGAGAGAGAGAGAGAGAGAGAGAGAGAGAGAGAGAGAGAGAGAGAGAGAGAGAGAGAGAGAGAGAGAGAGAGAGAGAGAATACCTCAACCCTACTCTGCTTTCTTTATGGCCCCTTCACTTTCATTCTCTATCTCTCTGTTTCCAGTATGTAGATCTCTCTCTCCAGAGTCCAGACTGTGTGGTATTTAATACATGTTGACCCTCAGTGCTCCACCCTACTCCCATAACTGGCCTGCCTGGCTTCATCTCCTCAAACCACACACCCACACACACACACACACACACCCGCACACACACACGCGCTTTGGACACCATCGAGATCACATGATAAAGATCAGAGAGATTGCATTGCCGAAAGTCCACTATGACCCAACAGTTTGAATTCCGTTCTACGTCTTCTAGAATCATCTTCTTGGCCCGTCGAGTTTCGAGCTAGACCTCCCCGCAGACTGTTATCGGTCCCGTTGAGTTTTAACAACGAAAATCCCTTCTTCCTCCACCGGTCTCCCCGTCTCTTCAGATATCCCGTGTTCATTTGGCTCATCGCCGTGACCCATTTAGCCCCAAGCTTTTACCCAGGTAAATCTCTATTAATATCATTAACTTCCTATTAAAGCTTCTTTTCAGGTCAGACTCAGGAGAAAGTAGGCCAAGCCGCCGATCGCTGCTCGGAGGGAGAGGGGAGCCGGAGGAAGCCGGGGCGGTTTAAGCTCATTGAAGCTGCTGTACTACCCACTTAACGATGCATTCTCATGCACAATTTAAACTCCGCCAAAATGAGGGAGTTCAGAAAGCACGCTTCAGGACGCTTCACCCCAATTACTTTATGCCTCATTCATAGTTTAGCAAGATAAAACAGTTAAGTTCCCATATAAACAATTTAGATTTCCGCATGTAGGAAATGTCCTTATGTAAAGTTGAAGTTAGCCTATAGCCCTGCACAATTAAATTAAACTGCATGACATGCATTATTAATAGTATTCAATTATTGAGCATAATCTACTGTAGTACAGTACAACTATTCAAACATCTGTCCCTTTGTTTTACGCAATGTAACTATGATGACTCTGAAATGCTATTCATTTATGCAAAGTACATAGTTTATGTACATATATATAGTTCCGTACAGTAGATCACATTCTGGATATGATTTCTGGAGGTTGACTTGAGGTAGGAGGCAGTCCTGAGGACTTTCCCTGTCTCCCCCATTGCTGGCTACCTCAGCTACTTCCTGCATTCCTCAGGCCTAGGAGCCCTTGTCTGTTTGTTTGTGTGTCCGTGTGTGTGGGTGTGTCCGTGTGTGTGTGTGCGTGTGCGTGTGCGTGTGCGTGTGTGTGTGCATGCGTGCGTGTGCGTGTGTCCGCGTGTGGGTGTGTGTGTGTGTGTGTGTGTGTGTGTTTTTCCACTATTTTCTCCCCTGTGACTTTCAGCCCTGGCCACCCTCATGAGTGAGGACACGTGTCAGCGTGTTTGACATTTACATGTGTGGCTTATAGTATTTAAACTAAATATTACTACAACCAAGATAAATACTAGACGTTAGACAGACACAGGCTTTGGCTGTGTGTGTGTGTGTGTGTGTGTGTGTGTGTGTGTGTGTGTGTGTGTGTGTGTGTGTGTGTGTGTGTGTGTGTGTGAGGTTTGAGGAGATGAAGCCAGGCAGGCCAGTTATGGGAGAAGGGCGGAGCACTGAGGGTCAACATGTATTAAATACCACACAGTCTGGACTCTGGAGAGAGAGATCAACATACTGGAAACAGAGAGATAGAGAATGAAAGTGAAGGGGCCATAAAGAAAGCAGAGTACCTCTCTTTCTCTCTCTCTCTCTCTCTCTTATCTCTATACTCACATAGGGGGTTAGCAAAGGAGAGAAATCATCCCAATCAGGTTGGGTTCAATAGCTTCAGTTAAGAGTCTGTGGTCTAAATCCCATTGGCAGTCGTGGCCTGGATTAGTAAACCCTCACTGACCCGGAGCAGAGCTGGGCCTTATCCCACTAGTGTAAGCCCTTAATGAGAATCTCTCTCTCTCTCTCTCTCTCTCTCTCTCTCTCTCTAGCTCTAGCTCTCTCTCTCTAACCCCACTCTCTCTCTCTCCAACCCCACTCTCTCTCTCTCTCTCTCTCTCTCTCTCTCTCTGTCTTTCTCTCTCCACCCACCCCTCTCTCTCTCTCCAACCCCCCCCCCCCCACCACCACCACCACCACCACCCCTCTCTCTCTCTCTCTCTCCAACCCCCCCCCCCCCCACCACCACCACCACCACCCTGTCTCTCTCTCTCTCTCCCACTCTGCAGATGTTCACTGACTGGATTAACGCTGGAAGTGTTAGCCAGTTACAGGGACACAGCACCCCGTCTGTGTGTCTATCTATAGAAAGCCTAAAGGCTCTCCCGCTGTGGTCAAACAGAGCCCATCCCTCTCCCAACACATCACAGTCACTAGTCTATACTGTAGGCCTCTATCCTATAGATAGTGGGCACCCTGTGGACTGTCACACACTCCCCCCCCCCAGGCCATACAAAAGCCCCCCCATAGTGGCTTCTCTGGCTTTATAGCTATTCATAATGGTTCACAGTGTGATAGTCTTGGTTTATTCATGATCATGATGGTGACCCCATGGTGTGTGGGTGTGTGCGTGTGCGTGTGTGTATGTGTGTGTGTGTGTGTTTGTGTGTCTGTCTGTCTGACAACTCTTACCAACCCATTCGCACCCTCAGATGGAAAGACAGTAGCCGACTTGTCCGTCCCTCTGCATCAAAAAGAAAACAGCTGGGCTTTTTAGTGAGCGGCACTTGGGTGGAATAGCAGGCCTGTCTGCTCTTGTTATGGGGGTCAGCGACAGCTACCACTGACCTCAAGGCCCACTTTTTAGAGCTGCATATGGTTGCCATTAGCAACTTCACCTCCCTACTGACTTTCCTCATTCTCCATGCCGAGATTATTGTATATGCTTTTGTTGATGTTATGTGTTTGGTTTTAATAGGATATGTGTAGTGTGTTGAGTCCTTGGTGAAAATGCACTTTAAAACTAAATAAACTTGAAACTCATTGCATCCTGACTAGCTAGAAGATGTTTAAATCATTGGCTTATAGACTGGAAATGCGCACGCACGCACACACACACACACACACACACACACTAAAATGCACTAAAATACACATAAAGCATGTGACCTGACCCATAAAAACAACTAATACCCCACAAAAACATTTATGATGCTACTTTGAGAAAGATGTTTTCTTTATTGTGTTATGCTACATTAAAAAAGGAGAAGAAATTCAAAGAATGCAAGAACACAATGGTCAGTCGCTCAGCCAGGGACATGGAATGATCTGAAACAGACAAAAGTAGGTTGGTTGGTTGTTAGAGTGAATTATGAAATTGTGCGTTTCCCCCCCCATGTGTCACAATAGTGTTGTCCTCTACACTTACGCACTATCTTTGTATTCCCTGACTCCTTTGTATTCCCTGACTCCTTTGTATTCCCTGAATCCAGGATCTTTGCTTGTTCTCTTTTCCCGCCTCGAGCACAGAGACGTCTGACATCGGAGAGATAGAGAGAGAAATATAAAGAGAGAGAAAAGTGATTGTTTATATCAGTGAAGATAAAAAAAAACAAAAAAAAAACAGCATCTTTACATTCATTGTCATGTTTTTATCAAGTTCACAATCAACCAGCCATCCATCAAACACTGGGCCATAACTGTCTCCTACCTCAGCAAGGGGCTGCTGGCTGTGGATTCTACTTCTTCACCCTCCTCCTTCTCCTCATCTTTTTGTTCTGTTCTCTCTCTCTCTTTCTCTAAGTCGCTGGTTCCAATCCTCTCCTTCTCACGTCTCTTCTTCCCTTCGTCTTTTTGTTTTATTTGTGAAGCTGTCTTCACATCCCCGTCCCTGCTTTCTGACTCTCGTCATCGTCGGCCATCTTGTCACTCTGACGGTGAAACCTATCGTTTCCTTCTGTTGCTTTCTTCTTTCCGTTGGCGTTGACGTTGGCATTCTCTCGGTCCCGATCTGTCCGTTCCTCATCGTTCGTGTCCGTCTCGTCCATCCAGGGGTCATCTTTCTTTTCCTCATCCCCCTCTTTCTCTCTCCTCTTTTGGTTAATTCTCTCTCTTTGAGATCACTACAAGGTGCCTGGCCTACCCCACACACCAGGTTCTCTCCAGCGTTTTCATTGGCTGTCGTCACTGCATCAGTCTGAATGCCCTTTTTCGCTTCCTCATCCCCCTCTTTTTCGGTCTTCTTTTCGTTCCGCTCCTCGTCACGTGCGTCAAACTCCTCGTTGCATTCCTCCCCTCTCCCTTCTTTCCACTCCTCAACACTACCGTCCTCCTCAACCTTCTGCATGGCGTTGACGCTTGTACTATCCGTCCCCCCCGTGATTTCCTCGCTCTGCCTTTCACCGGCCTCCGAACACTCTTCATCACTGTTCAAGTCATCCCCCTCTTCCTCGGCCAGGGTTTCTTCCTCTCTCTTCTCCTCCGGTTTGTTCTGTACTTTTCTCCTTCGCTTCTCCTCCGCCTGTTTTTCCCCCTCTCTCCTCATCTCTTGCTCCCTCTTTTTGTTTTCCTCACATTTTTCCGACTCTACCATCCTCCCCTCCTCCCCCTTTCTCTCCCCTCGCAGTCTTAACTCCTCCGGCTCTCTCGTTCTTTTCTCCTCCGATTTTTCCTCCTCCAGTTTCTTCTCCTCGTCGATCTGTTGGCGCCTCTTTTCTTTCGCGAAGTCCTCCTCCAGCTGTTTCTTTCTCCTCTCCTCCTTTCTTCTCTCGCTCGCTTGCTTTTTCTTTTCTGTTTTTCTCTTGATCTCCTCGAACCATGTTCTCTCCTTTTGCCGTTTCGTCAGCTTCGCTGTCTTCCTCCTTTCCCCCTCCTCCTCCTCTTTCATTTGTTTCTCTTCCTCCTCTCTTGTTTCCCCCTCCTCCTCCTCCTCCTCCTTCTCCTCCTCTTTCTTTTTGGCCTGCTGCATGATCTCCTCCAGTTCAATCAGCCTCCCATCTTGTTCTCTTTTCATCTGTAACTCTCTCTGCTGTCTTTTCTTGACAACCTTATTTTTCTCCCGTCTTTCCCCCTCCTTCCTCTCCTCTTCCTCCCTCTGGATTTCTTTTTCCTCCCTGATCCAGTCTTTCCATCCTGATCCCTCCGTTTCGGATATCTCCTCCTTTCTCATCCTCGGGATTACCACGAGGTTCTCCCACTTCCTCTGCTCCTCCACCTCTCTCTGTGGAACCCACACTCTCCTCTCCTCCGTCAGCACCTCTCCCTCCATCTCCCATCTCTCCTCCGCTCCTTCCCCACCCTCTCCCTTCCTCCTTCTCCTCCTCTGCCCAATCTCCCTCTCCTCTCTCTCCTCCTTCCCGCTCTCCTCTTCCACCGTCCTCCACTGACTCTCCATCACCCGCTCTGCCTTCGTCCTCCTCCTCCTCCTCTCTTTTTCACTCTCTCTCTTCTCCTTCTCCAGCCTCTTCCGCTCCTTTCTCCCTGTCTCTCCATCCATCCTCGTGTCCTTCTCTATGAGCGGGACCTTGAGTTCGCCTTCTCTCGTTACTAGTTTGAGAACCTTCCGGAGCTTTCTCTCCATCCAGGTCCGCTGCTTTCGCAGGCCTGACCGCAGACTGACCCGCCAGTCCCCCAGACTGACGCTACTCCGCATCTCCATGACGAACGCTCGCTAGAAATGGGAGGAAGTTTCTTTGAAGGTTAACAAGCCTTTGCGGTTGCCAGGAAAGGAATACGACGGATGACTAGGCCACATCCCGTGACAACCGTGACACCCCTGTGTCGCTTGCAGTGTGACATCATCGGTCTCTATAACCATGGCGCCCCTGTGATGTCACTGGCAGTGTGACATCATCGGTCTCTATAACCACGGCACCCTGTGACTATTTCACTGCTCGTAGTGATGCCACTTGTAACCGTGACAACCAGGTTGGCAGTAAAACACCATTTTCATTACAGCCATTAGCATGCAGCACACATAACTGATAATGATGAAATTTGACATTACTATTCATACACACATATGGCTCTATCAGTGTACATACAGCTGTGAACCAAATGTGTATCCATAACAATGTTTAACCACATATCAACATCATTTTTCTCAAATATGAAAATATGCTTGATTTTATGCTACACATATCCAGATACTTCAGTCAAATGAGAGACAATAATACTTAAGTATAAGTAAGTAATAAGTATTTGGTTTTGGAAATATACATTTGAGGAACATTATTTTTAAATAACTATCTGAACATATGAATTGGAAATAATATCAGATGTGTACTGACACAATCTGTATATTCAGTGAGTATTTTCTAGACCATTTGTTTGACAGTACTCACCAATGCTCAGTCTTTCTCCAACTGCCTGCCTTCTGGAATGTCTCCTACCCAAGACTCTACCTCCCCCGGAACCTTCTTATGACGTCACCCGGCATTATGACATCACTCTGAGGTAGCACAGCCAAGCTAGCACAGCCAAGCTAGCACAGCCAAGCTAGCACAAAATGCTTTCAATACATTTATTTCGTACAGCTCTTTCCTCAGTACTCAAAGACACTTCACATGCCAGGTTTTGAACCTCTTCCCTAGCAAAGCTGCAGCTGTTTTGGTGCTGAAGTATGGAACTCCGTGGACCTTCTCCCTAGTGGCACGTGCAATCACTTTCAATAAAGGCCTCTCTCCTCCACTTTAAAACATTTCTGTTTCCGAGAGTGAATGGTGATTATGCAGCCATCAAACATTTAACTGACTCTCTTGAGTCCAAACAGTGGTAGCTTGGCAGGTACCCATCTGTGTAAGTGTCTCAAATATCAGATAAATGGGCAGGCGTCTCGCCGCCACAATGAGGTGTGTGCGTGCCTATGTGTGTGTGTGTGTGTGTGCGTGTGTGCGTGCGTGCGTGTGTGCGTGCGTGCCCGCCCGTGTGTGCGTGCCCGTGTGTGTGTGTGTGTGCACGTGTGCATGCACGTGCATACACGCATATTTATCTGTGTGTGTGTGTGTGTGCACACGCATGTGTGCCACTGTTGCCATAACGGGTGCCCCTGTAGGCTGGCACAGGCTATTTGTGGAAAGGAATCACCCGTTTCCCCCTTTGAAAGGAGGAGCGGGTGGTGCATAAAGGCCTTCTAAATATACAGTGTATTTGTAAAGGCCCAGCGAGAGGCCTCCCCTCCCCTACCCTCCCCTCCCCACCACAGCTCAGCGGTGCTCCTCTGCCTGCCTGAGGCTCAATCCCCCACTGAGTCTGCTGGAG
>NC_139674.1:2852825-2855325 GCF_951799395.1 Argentina silus | reverse complement strand
CTTCGTATCCTACTATTATCATTTGGACGACTTTTTTTTTTTACAAAAAAAAATGTATTTGATGTTTTCATGTTTTTTCTTCCGACATGAGGGAACAGAATAGAACATAAATCTGTGAAAAGTGTCGAGAAGAAAAAGTGATTCGCGCTCCTCCCTTTGCGCATGGACGTGTAACGGGGTGTGTTCCCTGTGCCGGTGGAGGAGCCCCCCTATGCCATTGGAGGAGCCCCCTTGCTGCTATTTTAAGGCTGAGGGATGAGTGTGTGTCTGGGGAGAAACAGTACCCTGCTCCCTGGCTGTAACACACATTGGGTAAATGGCTGGTGTTCATTTTCAGATGAGCGCACACATATCTCTCCTGCCTGCCTGCACCTGTTGTGGCCCCTGCTGACTGATGGCTACTGGATGGGTGTGTGTGTGTGTGTGTGTGTGTGGGGGGGGGGGGGGGGGGGGGGGGTGGGGATGGGGTAGAAGGGGAGGCTGTAACTGGGGCCTAGAAGGGCCAGGGGGGAAGCTCAGAGTATTTGATCTGGCAGATAAGAGAGGGTCAGGGTAAGGGAGGGAGCGAGGGAGGGAGGGGGGAGAGAGGAGGAGGAGGGGAGGGGGAGGAGGGGGGGGGGGTGAGGTAAGGGTGAAGGGGCCCAGGCCAGGTCTGTCATAAACATTCTTGTTGTGACCACCTGGCAGAAGAGCTGACCACGTGTGTGTGTGTGTGTGTGTGTGTGTGCATCTGTGTGTGCATCTGTGTGTGTGTGTACGCCTGCGTGCCTGTGTGTGTATGTATGTATGTATGTATGTGTGTGCGTCTGTGTGCGTGCGTGTGTGTGTGTGTGTGCATCTGTATGCGTGCGTGTGTGTCACCAAAGCCACAAAGCCAGACCCGTATTTCCAAGCTGCTCATTTATACCTAGAAAAGAATCCAGCGTCGATCATCCATTATTGAGCCAACTCTGTACTTATCCTCTCCCAGCCTCTCCCCCGCTGCTCACGTAAACTTATGGAAACCGATACCCTGTCATGACGTACTGTATGAAGTGAACCCCTGTCTTGGAAAGTCTTTGAAGTGCTTTGAAATGACCCAAATATATCTGAACTAAACTCACTGAATTCGATTTCTGGTTGCTATTACTTTTAATCAGAAGCTCGTAGTTCTGAAAGCTCGTAGTTATGAAAGCTCCTGTTTTGTATACGTAGACATTCCAAAGCTGCACATGTGGCAAATTTTTTTTTATTGCCTGGATATAAATAACCCATTAAAAGATATTTCGAGACGCTGGTATGCTATTGAGCTCTGTTGTCTTGTTGTGTAACATGGTATTAAGTCACATCAAATATGCCGTCAGCTGATGTATTTATAACTGCATTTCATGCTTGCTGATCCTTTTTCTCCACAGATTCTTTCTCCAGTGTGTGTGCGTGCGCGTGTGCGTGTGCGTGCGTGTGTGTGTGTGCGCGTGTGCGCGCGCGTGTGTGTGTGTGTGTGTGTGTGTGTGCGCGCGTGCGTGCGTGTGTGTTTATGTTTATGTATGTGTACAGTATGTGTGAGTGGATAAATATGTTCTGCACGACAGTACCAGCTTGAAGGCCAGTGTCCCATCAGTCAGCACAAAGGCGTGACAATGTGCTCCAGGTTTTCTCCCCCCTGCCCCCCGCCCTCCTCCCCCTCCCCCCTCCCCCGGTGCAGCGACCATCCAAGCGTCCCATTGTCTACTGGACGGGTAATTAAAATGTCGGCTTGGCCCCGTTGACCCCCCCCCCCCCCCCCAAAACCACTCATCTTATTGTCTGATTCGAGGCGGGGGGGGGGGGGGGGGGGGGGGGTGGGGAGTTGTCACATTCCTCCCTTCCGTGTCAGCCCAGCACTGGGCCAACGTAGCGTGTGTGTGTCAGAACTCCCCGAGACGCCTCCTTGAGTCCATACACACAAAGGAGTTCCTTCGGCGAGGAGCTTCTTAGACGCGAAAAGCAGAGGGGGGGGGGGCGGTTGGGCGAGGGGGGGGGGCGGGGGGAATGAAGGAAGCTACGCTAATATTAGCACTCAGATTAATAACGATATGGCGCGCCCGTGATGTTTTATTTTGGAACGGTCTTTTATTAGCTGCTGTGGCTTGCCAGGTTTGGAATGACGGGCACTTTTGTGGTTGCAGTGGGTACAGGCTATTTAAGAGCACACCTACAATTGCACGGCCTTTTGTGAAGAGATAATTACCCGGCGCTATTGTGCAGCTTCTGCTTGCAGTTTACACTCCTTCCAAAGGCAAGGAGTGTATTTTTACTCTGCTTTTCCTTTTATAGTTACAACTCTACATTATGTAACTGTTTGTATTGTATTTCATGGCAGCTAAACTGTATCCACTGCTTGAGGTACAACCGCTAAGCTATGAATATATTGGCAAGAGGAGTACTAACTATATATACACAAGCTGATTTGAACTCTTTCTCTCTCTGTCTCTACAGTATCTCTGTCTCCCTCCCCCTCTCTCTGTCTCTCTCTCTGTCT
>NC_139674.1:2843696-2848696 GCF_951799395.1 Argentina silus | reverse complement strand
TGAATTTTGTCCAATGAAGAAACAGATGATTGTTTTTTTTTTTTGGGGGGGGGGTTCGCAAAAAAAATGTTTTGCCTACTGAACATGAATGCCCCAAACTCTCTGAAGGGCACGTCTCTCTGTGGCTCTCGTTAGGTTTCCATGGAAACCTGCATGGCGGCGACAGGGCAGGCCGCGCCGTCTGGGTGTCAGGGAGACTAATTAATTTTAGTAATTGTGTCGCCGTGCCAACCTTAGAAGGGTGTGCTAGAGCACTACATTGTAAAAATGTTTTAAATATATATATATATCACAATATATCACACAGAGCAATCACCTGAGAGCTACTGTACAACTCACATTGTAGCCAACCAAGCATAGAGATACAGTATCTTGAGATATTTTCCTGAATTTCCCCGTTTATATATATGCCATTATTTATATTCTATCTATCTATCTATCTATCTATCTATCTATCTATCTATCTATCTATCTATCTATCTATCTATCTATCTATATATACAGTACCAGTCAAAGGTTTGGACACACCTTGCCAAGAGTGTGCAAAGCTGTCATCAAAGCAAAAGGTGGCTACTCTGAAGAATCTAAAATATAAAACATATTATGGTTTGTTTAACACTTTTTTGTTTACTACATAATTCCATATGTGTTCCTTCATAGTTTTGATGTCTTAAATATGAATCTACAATGTAGAAAATAATAAAAAATATAGAAAAACCATTGAATGAGAAGGTGTGTCCAAACTTTTGACTGGTACTGTATATATATATATATATGTGTGTGTGTGTATATATATATATATATAGCTACAGAATTAAGACCTACAGCACCTTCAAACACTCCTCTTTTTGTATTGTTTTGTTTTTGTTTTGGTAATTAGTGCATTGGAATTGTTTGAGGAGATTAAATCCTGCCTCAGATCAGTTCGTAGCATCTTGGTTCCTTTAACCCTGTAGCACTTTAAGCTAATGTGCAACGTTCATTTCCTGTCATTAGAATCTCAAACAAAAAAACACAGACAATCAATATGCCACAGCTGGGTGCTGCAAGGGACATAGAAATCTGAAGACATCCTCCGATTTCTACCTTCACCAGCCTCCTCCGTCCTCCGATTTCTACCTCCACCAGCCTCCTCTGCCGGGTGTATGTTTGCTCTGAGTCATCTACAGGAAAGCCTGCGAGGGGGAGAGTAATCTGATGACTCAGTCATTCTGATGACAGCGAGGCTCTGGGTTCAGCTGCTGCAGGAGAAGGTGTCCTTTAGGCGGCTGCTGTTAGCCGTGAGCATACCCCCCCCCGGCTACTGACAGTCAACACTGCCAGGAATATAAATGGGAGCTGCACAGCTCAGTTCATCCATGGATACATTTTGTGTGTTTGTGTGTGTGTGTGTGTTTTGTGTGTGTTTTGCGTGTGTGTGTGTGTGTGTTGAGAATTTATGGGGAGTTGGCAAGTTGTTGGCAGCACACCAAGTTTATAAAAGCAGTTCTGGAAATCGCAATCAATCTTACATCGGGTGAAGTGATGAGAATAATTCGTCTTGTGTTTTATGAGTTTTGCCCCCGACTGCAACGTTCTGTTTGAGTGTATCTGGTGTGACAGTGAGTGTTTGTTTTGGGTAATTATCACGTTGAGTGTGCTGTGCACTGTAAGCCTTCCCTAATGATGGTGTCTGCTCTGTAACTTGATGACGGTAATTTACTTTTATTTTTGTTATGGTTAACGTTCCGGGAGGGGACGAGGGTCCGTTTACACTAGCGACGTCACGCCCGTCTATTCGTGGGAGCCGTCCCTCGTACGGGGAGGGTGGCGGAAAAATACTCAAGTGACCAAACACAATTTGGCCTCTAACCCCCCTCACCCCCCCCCCCCCCCCCCCCCCCACACACACACCTCCCCCCACCACAATCCATCCTTCACCCCAACACCCCCATGCCAAAATAGCCCCAGTTGCAAAGGTGACACATAACCTGTCAGGGGGCAATGCGCAAGCACATATCATTTACTGCATTCCGGAGAGTTCCGTTGATGGAGTTGACATGAACGCCCAGTTTCCCTCCACCCCTCTCTCCACCCCTCTCTCCACACCCCTCTCCACTCCCCTCTCCACCCCTCTCCACCCCTCTCCACCCCTTTCCACTCCTCTCCACTCCTCTCCACCCCTCTCCACCTCTCTCCACCCCTCTCCGCCCCTCTCCACCCCTCTTTCCACCCCTCTCCGCCCCTCTCTCCACCCCTCTCCACCTCTCTCCACCCCTCTCCACCCCTCTTTCCACCCCTCTCCGCCCCTCTCCACCCCTCTCCGCCCCTCTCCACCCCCCTCTCCACCCCTCTCCACCCCCCTCTCCACCCCTCTCCACCCCCCTCTCCACCCCCCTCTCCACTCCTCTCCACTCCACTCCACCCCTCTCCACCCCTCTTTCCACCCCTCTCCGCCCCTCTCTCCACCCCTCTCCGCCCCTCTCCACCCCCCTCTCCACTCCTCTCCACCCCTCTCTCCACCCCTCTCCACCCCCCTCTCCACCCCTCTCCACCCCCCTCTCCACCCCTCTCTCCACCCCTCTCCACCCCCCTCTCCACTCCTCTCCACTCCACTCCTCTCCACCCCTCTCTCCACCCCTCTCCGCCCCTCTCTCCACCCCTCTCCGCCCCTCTCTCCACCCCCCTCTCCACTCCTCTCCACCACTCTCCACCCCTCTCTCCACCCCCCTCTCCACCCCCCTCTCCACCCCTTTCTCAGGGCCTTATGGCGCAGTGGGCAGCAAATACTGGTCCAGCTGCCATCTATAGACAAGGCTATTTATATCGCCATGAAAGAAATGGATGGCCTTGCCTTCCCCACCGCGTGTGACTGCCTGCAATTGGAATGGAACACTAGGCTTTTCTTACATTCTGCATTCAGCTTAAAATGTG
Source organism: Argentina silus (assembly GCF_951799395.1). Lineage (NCBI taxonomy): Eukaryota > Metazoa > Chordata > Actinopteri > Argentiniformes > Argentinidae > Argentina > Argentina silus. Next base: position 2,845,783 of record NC_139674.1, on the reverse strand, counting down.
CTGTTCAGATAGCTCAGAAAATGAAACGCCGCCCCGGGGTCATTTCAATGTCATGACAACCATGTAATGTAATGTAATGCATGTACTCTGCAGTAACAGTCCATTGAGAGAATGTGTGAAATACGCCATTCGGCTGACGCTTTTATCCAAAGCGACTTACATTACAGTGAGTGCATACATTTCAGTATATACAGTACCTGTCAAAAGTTTGGACACACCTTCTCATTCAATGGTTTTTCTTTATTTGTATTATTTTCTACATTGTAGATTCATATTGAAGACATCAAAACTATGAAGGAACACATATGGAATTATGTAGTAAACAAAAAAGTGTTAAACAAAAAAGAATATGTTTTATATTTTAGATTCTTCAAAGTAGCCACCTTTTGCTTTGATGACAGCTTTGCACACTCTTGGCAAGGTGTGTCCAATCTTTTGACTGGTACTGTATGGTCCCAGCAGGAATCAAACCCACAATCTAAGCGTTGTTAGCGCCATGCTCTACCGACTGAGCCACAGAAGAAAACAATATGTGCGTTCTAGTGTGATGCTGGAACAGATCAGAGCGGTGTTGTTTCGGAAGGAAATGCGGTACTTTTAGTTGTAGTGGAGGGAAATGTCCGAGTGATGGAAGGTCATTTGAAGGTTGTTTTAAGGTTATTTATTGCCATTCAACTCTGTGAAGGTTTGAGCAGCGAGAGGAGCATGATGTATCATGTTGGCTCATAAGAGCAGTTCAGTAATGGCTCTGGGTTAAGATTAGATGGAATACTACATATACTACATATTAATACTACATATTCGAATACTACACCGAATACTACATATTCCATCCCAGCGGTCTTCTCGTATCGTGGTTTTCCTCATCACGGTTTTCATATTTTACTTTTCTGCCACTGTGCATCGCCCCTTACCGTTATGGCCCACATGCCCATTTGAATATCCATTAAGATAAAATTGACACATCTCCACGCTACTTCCAGCCGGCTTATAGAGTGCTCCCCCACCCCCCCCCTGCCCCACACGCACGCCCCGCCCCCCCACCCCCACCCCCACCCCCACCCCCACCCCCATCAACACACACGCACCCCAACTGTGATGAGGACCGTTTGCTATTTTTGATTGAAGGGATGGCATCGGCGTGGCGTAAAATAGTGATTGATGGCCCGCTACGATTTCCTAATGGTCCACTTACAGGTCCAGAGACCACAGGCACTTAATGGCAAAGGTGCCCTGTCGATGGTCCCTACCGTAGTGAACGTACAGCACTCTACAGTAAAACAGCCTGGCAATCCAGCAACACTGAAGGTTTGTAAGTGGAATATTCTAAAGACTACGGAAGACAGTAAGGGATTATATGAACTCGGGGAGGGAGTCCATGGGGACATAGCATCCTACAGGGTGTGATGTGGGCTTAGTGAACAGTTCAGATCAATGCACCCTGAAGCCCCATCATTAGGGACTCATTTATATGGTAAACCGTGCGTTATATCACTTAGTACTTTCGGATGTATAATTAGTGTAACGGTTATATCAGAGCTTTACGAGGGAGGCTGCGTTCTCAGGAGACGACGGCGCTTCCTCCTCCGTGCTCTCTTTGTTTTCTGTTTCTTTTTCTGTCGGAAATAAAACTGGAGGCTTGAAAGGACTTTTGACCATTTTCAGAGTTAGTTAGTTATGAGAGATAGGGGGGGGTAGGAGGGGGGGGGAGGGGGGGCGGAGGGAGGGGGGGAGGGGGGAGAGAGAGAGAGAAGAGAGAGGGGGGGGAGAGAGAAGAGAGAGACAGTGTGAGAGAGAGACAGAGAGAGACAGTGTGAGAGAGAGAGAGAGACAGTGTGAGAGAGAGACAGTGTGAGAGAGAGACAGAGAGAGAGACAGAGAGAGAGAGGGCTGCGAGCCACGTGAAAGCGTGAACAGGATCCAAAGATCACCTCAAGGTTGCTTTGATTAGAGTAGAAGGGCAGCAGAGCGGGGAGGAACTGGACAGAACTGTCTACCCCAGACGAGGGCAGATAAAACACACCTCCCCACCCTGGCATATGACCATGAATATTCATGCTCCTTCACGCTGTGGCAATAGATAGCAC
>NC_139674.1:2833696-2838696 GCF_951799395.1 Argentina silus | reverse complement strand
TGTGTGTGTGTGTGTGTGTGTGTGTGTGTGTGTGTGTGTGTGCATGCATGTGTGTGTGTGTGTGCATGCATGTGTGTGTGTGTGTGTGCATGTGTGTGTGTGCATGTGTGTGTATGCGTGCATGTGTGTGTGCATGTGTGTGTGTGCGTGCCTGCGTGGGCGGGCGCTCTTTCATACCGGCAAACACTTTCATTCCCACCCTGACCCCTGTCACCTTCTGACACTCTCTCCTGAAAACAATACGCCTCTGGAGCAGCCCATGGAATGTGGAGCACAACGTAAACAGCCCGGCGTGAGGAAGCAGGGCCTCTCACATACAGTACTACAGCCTCGCCCTCAAACAACCACCAACATGTTGACAACGGTTAGTCCTTGTCCACCTACAGAGTTCGTCAGTGCAAACAATGCCAAGCTAATCGAAACCTGAAGTGAAAAAAGCACTATACGAATACAACTCGCATATAGGTAACCCTTGTTATTCTTGAGTCCCTGGTTAAAGAGGACTCTGAAGCGCTCCCATTGTTTTTATTTTAATAAGCAGCGTGACTCATTCAATTCATCCCATGTTTCTCACGTGTCCGGTGCTCCTTTGTGTATTGTATCTCCCTCAGGAGATCCGTTTAATATCTCCGTAGCCCGTGTCGGTTCCAAACCCCAATTTCCCAGGTTCACAGCAGCTGCGGTAAGACATTGGAAAGTCATTTGTATTTGTATCCCCCCGTCCCCCGTCCCCCCCCCCGCACCCCATGCACCGTATACCTGAAGGAGTTCCATTGTATAGAGTAGATGTTGCCTATGTGTCTGTGACTACGGGAGCAGCATTTATAATAGGAGGTTATCTATTAATACTCTGAATTCTCCCGAGATCGGTGAAGGCAATTCTTTAGGTAATTGGAAACAGCGATGTTGTGTACTCCCCTGTGTACCGGGCACCTGAAGGAGTACCAATTGGAAATCTAGCGGTAGGTGTTCTATATTGGATCTCTGTACGCAATACACACGACACGCGACGTCGTAAAGGCGTTCCATCTTTATGCTCTGGTTATTCTCAGTGGGTCTGTTAAGAGACGGCTCTGGGGGGGGGGGGGGGGTAGTGGTGTCAGTGGGTCTGTTAAGAGACGGCTCTGGGGGGGGGGTAGTGGTGTCAGTGGGTCTGTTAAGAGACGGCTCTGGGGGGGGGGGGGGGTAGTGGTGTCAGTGGGTCTGTTAAGAGACGGCTCTGGGGGGGGGGGTAGTGGTGTCAGTGGGTCTGTTAAGAGACAGCTCTGGGGGGGGTAGTGGTGTCAGTGGTGCTTATGTGCAGTGTGTAGCGTGGGTGTCCTGGGTGCTATTAGGCTGGGTGCTGACACGGGTCCTCGGGGGAGGAGGAAATGGAGCCATGCTATAAGGTCAGCATGTTACCGACCGGTCATGCATGGAAGAGCTTCAAAAGAGAGCACGCACACACTTAGACACACACACACTCATACACACACACGCACACACGCACGCACACTCATACACACACACACTCATACACACGCACGCACGCACGCACGCACGCACTCATACACACACGCACGCACGCACTCATACACACACGCACGCACGCACTCATACACACACGCACGCACACACGCTCATACACACACACATTCATACACACACACTCATACGCACGCACGCACGCACGCATGCACGCACACACACACACACACACCACACACACACTCATGCACACACACACACGCACGCACGCACACACACACACACACACGCACACACACCACACACACACACCACACACACTCAACACACACCCCAGTACGGTTGTAAGAGGAGGTGGAGAAGTAGCAAGTGGAAATGTACGATTACTGTCAATTAGATCTTGTTTTGTTTGAAGTGTAACGTAAAGAGTCAGGCTTTTCTTTCCAGACACTGCGTGACGTTCCGGCTGTGTGAAAGAAATGTGGCGCGCACGACGGAACAAGTCAAACAGAACTACAGTTGATTTAATTCCGAAACAAACAAGAACAACTGAAAACGCTTCGGCGAGTCTTGTGACGTCCATCCGAAGCCATTCATGTATTTCTGTCGCGCCTTATTTTGGGATCAACGTGTCCATCTTCGGAGCGGTGACTGATTCGACGGTGAACCCGATTTAGCATGAAAGTGAATTACATCCCGAAATAGGGCTCCACAACAACACTGCAACATCATCAGCAACAGGGCAGGACAGAACAGAACAAAAACAGAACATTGGTTCCTTCCGAACGGCAGACGGTCATTTGTTGTGTTATTCGTCTTCATTCAAGCCCTGCCTCAACAACAGGCCTCTGGTAACAAGGTGGCGGAGCCAAGAGACAGCGTCTCTGTTTTCCAACCGTCCCGTTCCGCCGTGTCCTAACCCCTCCCAAATATGGTCATGCCTGTATCGCTCAGCTGCGTGGGGCGGATAGAGGAATTTTCGACAGAATTCAGAAATCCCCCCCCCCCCCCCCCTCCGAACTCCCCCTTTAAGCTACCCCTTCCCGTCCAATAAGAGCCTCAGCCACAGCAGGCGACCAAAATAAACGTCCAGGAGCTCTAGTTAGTTGGAAAACAGGAAGGCGGGAAGGCCGGGGAATGTGCAGCTAGGGAGCGCTAGGGGTTAGGTGGAGGGCCTGGAGGGGGGGGGGGGGGGGGGGTTCTGGGGGGGACACGATGGGGGAGGCAGCACCACTGGAGAGAGGAAGCCATCGGGAAGCCGCCTACCTCACCAGAACCGATTGTTGTTCAGGTTCACTGGGTTTAGTGGACCCCTATGTGTTGCAAAACAAAGACCCCAGGGGTCTGTTATTCTAAATGACCGTTAGGGGGGAGGGGGGAGGGGAGGGGGGGAGAGAGGGGGCGGGGTGCTGAAAACAGGGGGCTGTGAGGTCACTCTACTCCAGCAGTGCCAGCAACTAGCTCCCGTAAACATGAGGCGACAAAAATATTTGTGCAGTCTGTTACGTCTGTTAATGTCTGCTGTTGGTTTTCAATTAGCTCTCCTAACGTCAGTCAAGTGTTTGACTTTTCTTTTCTTTTTTTCGGATCTTTGTTTGCGACGGCTGGAGATGAAGGGGGAGGAGGACAGGGTTTATCAGGGCACGACCTCGAAGCAAACATGTGGCGGAGGTGGAGGAGGTGGAGGTGGAGGGGGAGGAGGAGAAAGGTCACCCCAACATCAACATCAGGGACATGGGAGGGAATGGGGGAGGTGGGGGCGGGGGGGCGGGGGAAGAGCCTCTTGACCAGGATGTGTCATGCTGTCCTGGTTTCTGTGACCTTCAGGTCAGCTCCCCCTGTACCTACTATTCACACATGCACGGACCCAAGTACACACACACACACACACACACACACACACAGCTTGTTTACCTAGCCATGCTCCCAATCTCTGCTCTCCATCCCCATTCCCTCAATTACAGGTGATAAGATTTTAAGGTTTTTAAGATTTTAAGGTTTTTCTATAATAATTGAATTATCCGTTTTTTTTGCAAACTCATATTGTATGCAAACTCATATCGTATTAATCTTTGTTGATTACCAGTACTATAGCTACTGTGTCTCATTCCAGGGACTAGATGGGCCCACTACTACCAACTGTAGAGACGCAAGGGACCAGTCTATGACCTGGGGGATCCAGCTTCACTAAAAAATGAACGTCAACAAAGCTTCAAACAGGTTCCGACAGAAACAGGTTCTGACAGAACCTGCTCCATGACCAGCCAGTGTTGAAACAATGAAAGGGGAAAAAGCTCTGCACTGACAGGAAGTGGTGCCATCTGCACTGGGTGAACACATTACAGGCCTCACGTACCCACTCTGTTATGAAGCACTGAAGCGCTGGGTGGAGGGTGGGGGGGGGGGGGGGGGGGGGCAGGGGGCGGAAGGGGGGGGGGGGGGTCTCAGCTCCTGCATTCCCACAGGACCAGCAGCGGTAAACAGGGGAACGGCAACATCTGCTGCACGTGCCCAGTGCGTTACACGGCCCAGCGCGCACCCACCCGGGGAGGAAAGGAAAACACTCAGTGGCGGGATGGGGGGACGGGGGACGGGGGGGGGAACTGTCAACAAACGTCCGCTTCCACACGTGTGGGTGTGAGGAGGATATCCCCCCCCCCCCCCACCCCCCTCACTGAAGGGGGCTTGGGAAAATAAGGAACATCTGTAGTATGGTCCTGTTTGACTGTTGATGTGTCCACTACAGTCATTGTGAACAGCCGGTCTCTACGGACTTCTCATGACTGGAGGGACATCTGGAGTCAATGGTGGAGGTGGAGAAAGGACGAGTTTCACACGTTCAGTACAGAGAGTTTCACACGTTCCGTCCAGTTGATTTCACAGGTGTACTCGGAGTTCGTGTGTGACACCATTTCTCACTCCGTGCCATGCATTACAATGAGCCCTTCGCTCTCTGGTTTCTACCTCCGCCAGCCTCCCCTGCTCTGGAGAGGACCCGCGATGTCAACTGCCCTGAACGCGTGAAACTTGTTTCGATTGCGCGAAAGACGTTCACTTCATCCTTCAACGGAACCCACTGTTCATCCCAAGTCTTTGATTGGTTGCGTGAGGGCGACAACCTTAATCTGCACCCCCTCGCTCGGGGTCCCCTGGGTTTTTAACCAAAAAAAAAAAGTGTAATCTGAATCATAATCCAAAAATGATCTTAATCCTTTATTTATTTTTTTTGTTGGCTTTGAAAAACCCAATTCTGAGATTATTTCCCAATCCGATTGCCAAAATCCGATCAGATAAACGTAGGAAAAACTGGGCGCAGGTCCAGGGCTGTTAAATACCTCTGTGTAGAACAGTACGAAACAAAAAGGTGAAGCCCTTCTGTGGGGCCGTGCAGCTTCTCCAAGCTGCTGATTCAAGCAGGAACAACTCACTGTGACACAATATCTCTTCTCTATTTCTGGCTACTCTTCTACGGTATCTTGACTGTGAAGCCTTTCCCTTTATCATCGTCCCCCCAACGTCATCTGTCCTTGGGA
>NC_139674.1:2808696-2811196 GCF_951799395.1 Argentina silus | reverse complement strand
TGTCGGAAAGTATTCAGACCCCTTCACTTTTTATGTTATGTTATGTTACAGCCTTCTAAAATGGATTCAATTCATTTTTTTCCTCATCAATCTACACACAATACCCCATAATGACAAAGCAAAAACAGGTTTTTAGAAATGTTTGCTAATTTATGGAAAAAAATAAAATAAAATTAATATCACATTTACACATTTACATTTAAGTATTCAGACCCTTTGCTATGCCATTGGCTCAGGTGCATCCTGTTTCCATTGATAATCCTTGAGATGTTTCTACGATTTGATTGGAGTCCACCTGTGGTAAATTCAATTGATTGGACATGATTTGGAACGGCACACACCTGTCTATATAAGGTCCCACAGTTGACAGTGCATGTCAGAGCAATAACCAGGCTATGAGTCGAAGGAATTGTCCGTAGACCTCTGAGACAGGATTGTGTCGAGGCACAGATCTGGGGAAGGGTACAAAAACAAATTTGCAGTATTGATGGTCCCCAAAAACACAGTAGCCTCACAATCATTCTTAAATGGAAGAAGTTTGGAACCACCAGACTCTTCCTAGAGCTGGCCACCCGGGAGAGCCATCATCAGGGAAGTGACCAAGAACTCAGTGGTCACTCTGACAGAGCTCCAGAGTTCCTCTGCGGAGATGGGAGAACCTTCCAGAAGGACAACCATCTCTGCAGCACTCCACCAGTCAGGCCTTTATGGTAGAGTGGCCACACGGAAGCCAATCCTCAGTAAAAGCAAATGACAGCCCGCTTGGAGTTTGCCAAAAGGCACCTAAAGGACTCTCAGACCATGAGAAACAAGATTCTCTGGTCTGATGAAACCAAGATTGAACTCTTTGGCCTGAATGCCAAACATCACGTCTGGAGGAAACCAGGCACGCTCATCACCTGGCAATACCATCCCTACAGTGAAGCATGGTGGTGGCAGCATCATGCTGTGGGGATGTTTTCAGCAACAGGGACTGGAAGACCAGTCAGTATTGAGGGAAAGATGAACGGAGCAAAAGTACAGAGAGATCCTTGATGAAAACTTGCTTCAGAGCACTCAGGACCTCAGACTGGGGCGAAGGTTCACCTTCAAACAGCACAACGATCTTAAACACACAGCCAAGACAACGCAGGAGTGGCTTCGGGACAATGAATGTCCTTGAGTGGTCCAGCCAGAGGTCGGACTTGAACCCAATCGAACATCTCTGGAGAGACCTGAAATAGCTGTGCAACGACGCTCCCCATCCAACCTGACAGAGCTTGAGAGGATCTGCAGAGAAGAATGGGAGAAACTCCCAAATACAGGTGTGTCAAGCTTGTAGCGTCATACCCAAGAAGACTTGAGGCTGTAATCGCTGCCAAAGGTGCTTCAGCAAAGTACTGAGTAAAGGGTCTGAATGTTTTGGCTTTGTCATTATGGGGTATTGTATGTAAATTGACGAGGAAAAAATGAATTTAATGAATTTAGAATAAGGCTGTAAATAACAAACGTGGAAAAGTGAATGGGTCTGAATACTTTCCGAATGCACTGTACGTAGATAGACTGTGTGGGTGTGTGTGTGTGTGTGCGCGCCTGCATGCCTGTGGGCCTGCGTACGTCCGCATTTGCGTGTCAGAGAGATAGTAAGAAGAGGTTTACATTTTCAGGCTAGGAGTGTCCCGTCCCTGTACTCCCATGCATTGTATCCAGTTGAGTCACGGGGTATGGAACTTGTCCCTGCAACATCCCGGGGGCCAGCGACAACTCCACAGTGACATTTCTGTCACATTCCCCTCCCTCATGGCAAGAAAGGACATGTTTTCCCAGTCCTCATTCACATCAGAAGGGGAACTGAGAACATCTCAGGCACAGCTGACCCAAATAGGGCACTCGAGTGATAAGGTTACACACACACACACACACACACACACACACACACACACACACACACACACACACACACACACCCTCCCCACTCCTTTACTCTCCCCCTCCTCACCCCTCTCCCCAGCACCATAACAACAACAGATGGGACCTCTCACACCATCTTTGGAGGATGATAACACTGCATTCTCTTCGAAGTGGAAACATATGCACTTGTGGTAAGGGTGGGCAGAGGAGGCCGGGGAGGTGGGGGGGAGGGGGGTGTCTCTCTTTCCTAGAAAGAGAATCCTGGGGAGCTCTTTATAACATAAACCACCATCCCCCCCCCCCCCACCCCACCTCTCCCTTCCTCCCACCCTCTCACCTCTCTCTCTCTCTCTCTATCTCTCTCTCTCTCTCTCTTTCCTGTGGGCATAAACCCAATAGACCCAAGAGAGTGAAGAGGGACTGTGAAGTGTAATGTGTTTCTCTAAGAGGTCTTTGAGATAAGAGACAGAGACACCAGGACCTCTTGTTTACAGTTTCTGAACAGGGAAGGAGGCTGCTGGGGGCTTGATGTTCTCCTGACTTTATCTTATTAGCTGCTTGTGAAAGAAGTTAATGATGCAGAAAAGGACATTGAGATAAAAGCCTCTCG
>NC_139674.1:2638696-2798696 GCF_951799395.1 Argentina silus | reverse complement strand
CGGGTGAGAGGAGTAGGAGGGCCCTTTCCTATCCCCATTTCCACACAAACCATTATATGCTGCATCACTCAAGCCTTTCAGACCTCACCCAGTCATTCCAAATACACAGCCTATTTCATTCAATACACACATAACATTCACAGTTATTCACAGTCAAGAGGCAGTTATCTCTCATTCAGATTATAGTACTCTACAGAATTATTACAGGGTAATTCAGCCAATACAGCAATTCCTCAATGGTCAGATGATTGTTAGGTTACATAACAGTGGTACCAATAGCTGAAGGAGTATAGTAACGCAACAAGAGGGCCTTAAACTGGAGACCTCTTGCATGGATACCACAGACATAAACCGCTATACCAAGAGGATGTCCCTGTGGTACAGCAAGACATATCCGGGCTTCATCACGAGAGGCTGATTCCAAATCACCTCCGCTACATACAAGACAACACACCACCCCTCCTCCACCCAAGATGGAGAGCTTTTACCACAGCAATTACCAGCAGTCCATCATCAGCGCCGTTGGGCATTTATGACCCTGCCCTGGTGCCCCCTGGGAATTGTAGAACAATTACGAGGTATACCCCCCCCCTCAGGGTCCACTGATGACCAAGCCCCAGTGGTGTCCCAAGGGGACGTGGTCCTCGTAGTTCTCATGTTGTCGTCCCTCCCTAAGAGAGGGGGAAGAGGAGAGGAGAGGAGAGGAGAGGAGAGGAGAGGAGAGGAGAGGAGAGGAGAGGAGAGGAGAGGAGAGGAGAGGAGAGGAGAGGTGGAGGAGGGGATGGAAATGCAGAGGTGACCCAGAGGACATGCTCTTCATAGAGAAGTCCAAAGGGCCTACATGGTGTAAACACAACCAGAAGACAACCCAGTTGACAACCATAAAGGGAGGCCATTGGAGGAGGGGGTTGCGAACAGAAACAACATAGTCACAGAACAGTTTGACTCCCAGATGAACTCTATACAGCATGTTGATAGGGAGACTGCTGAAGGATTCTACCATGTGTTCTTAGGTGGGTGACAGAGTCGCCTCCTCACTAGACCCTGTGACACCTTATCGTGTTCCGCATGCTAGCTCGCTAGCTCGTTAGCCAAATGCCTGAGTCAGGGGAGGCTGGTGGAGGTAAAAGTCCGAGGACGGCCTCGTTGTCACGCACGGAATGGAATGAGGGATAGCGTCAAACACACCCACAAGCACCATGTTTAACGCCGTTCCTCGTTCCATTCCAGGCATTACAATGAGCCCCGTCCTCCGATTTCTACCTCCACCAGCCTCCCCCTGGCCTGTAGAGAGTACAGCCACGCCAGGCTTGGTACCGCACAGGCTTCACAATGGTCCTAGTGAGATCTACAGTACATTATGGAGGCGAATACGGTTTAGACTGACGCTAATGGACACTGACAGGGGGGATCCTGCCTGGCTCAGTCACTGGTAGGAAAGAATGTATGAAAATAGAGCAGTAACCCGAGACACCGGCACTGAAATACACATTCACACAGTCCAGTATGTGCTCTCATTCCAAAGGTAATTCTCCACATGTTTTTTTTTTTTTTTTTTTTTGCATCGAGGGTCGTCGGGTTCGGGAATCGTCGGTGAGTCTTGCTGCCTCAGAGGAGGAGTGCGGATCTGCATTCAGCGCCGCCTGCCAAGTCCCTGTCCTTATGGCGTTCCTACGGCTGGCTGGGAGTAACAGTAGCCGAGGTCCCTGACTCTGTTGTGGGCGAAGGGGCCAGTGATGCATGGCTGGGGACGATGGGAGCCATGTGTGGAGGGGGTTCTTCCTCCGTGTGGTATGAGGAGTATATTTATATAGAATGTGGTCGGTGTGGTCGTATTGTAGATGGATCTGTGAGTTCCCGTGTCCCCATACCGCTGTCAATGCTGTGTGTGTGTGTGTGTGTGTGTGTGTGTCTCTCTCTCTCTGTCTCTGTCTTTCTCTGTCTTCCTGTCTGTCTCTCTCTCTCTTCTCTTCTCTCTCCGTCTCTGTCTTTCTCTGTCTCTATGTATGTCTCTCTCTCTCTCTCTCTCTCTTTCTCTGTCTGTCTGTCTCTCTCTCTCACTCTCTCTCTCTGTTCTCTTCTCACTCTCTCTCTCTCTCTATCTCTCTCTATCTCTTTCTCTCCCTCCCTCTCTCCCTCCCTCTCCCCCCCCCCCCCCCCCCCCTCCGCTTTGATGGAGTCCAGACTCTGCTGGTTGCAGTGCCGTGGTACAGAGTGTGTGTGTGCCAGGGAATGCCATTGTGTGTGAGGCTCACAGAGCTCTGTGAAGCCGTGCCAACCCCCAGCGCCGGGCTGCCATTATCGCCCAGGGCCTGATAACTATGGAGCTTATAGGAGCACTGTGGCGAGCTGGCCTCCCCAGGCAGAGGGGTCTTATAGCCCCTCTCTGCTTATTACACAGTGGGGGGGGGGGGGGGGGGGGGAACAGTAGAACAGCCCCAGCACTGTACCCGCTCCATCCCCCCTCCCTCTCCCCTCCCTCCCCTCCTCCGTCTTCTCTCAGCTTCTGCAGCGAAGTGAGAAGGAGTTCAGTTCTCACCTCCCTCAATGTGTTAAGTACTGTACAGTGTCTGTCCCCCCCCCCCCCACCGCCACCCACCCCCACCCCCACCCCCACCCCCACCCCCTCCACTCCATACAAACCTGCCATAGCCCAGCCATAGGTACTTTCTACGCAAGTACGCTGTTATTTCTGTTCCACTGCTGGAAGCACAACTATTGCATAGTGGACAGCCGACCACCATTTTGCTGTTGATGTCAGAGTTCTAGACTGCCTATTCCTACTTCTTTACCTTGGCAGTGAAGTGAGGCTGAACAACTCCTGCCACTTACTGGAACTCAGCTCTCACTCCCCTCAGACGTGCGTTTAACGATCCGGGGCTTGTCTAACACTCAAGTGCAACATAACCCTTGTCTTTGTAATCCCTCGATAAAGCATGTCCGGGCGCTCCCTGATGTGCTGTCATTGTTGCGGCCCTCCTTGTTGTTGTCGTCGTTGTTGTTGTTGTTTTGAGGTCGTCCGTGGGGCGGGAGATAACCCACCTGGCCCGGCCACACCTGCCGGGGCGCCCAGTCAGCGTTGGACCCTGCTCTGGCGGCCCCTCTACCTCACCTCGGCACCCTGGAGTTCAAATGTCAGCATCCGACAGATGGCCCCTCTCAACGCTGTTGGGGGCTGTACAGAGCTGTACAGAGTTGTGGGGGGGGGTGGGGGGGTTGTAAAGAGCTGTGTGTGTGTGTGTGTGTGTGTGTGTGTGTGTGTGGGTTGTAAAGGGGGCTGTACAGAGCTGTGTGTGTGTGTGTGTGTGTGTGTGTGTGTGTGTGTGTGTGTGTGGTGGGAGGGTTGTAAAGGGGTCTGTGAGGGGGAAGCAGAGTTTGTCATTGTTCACTCACGTGGCTAACAGGACAACAAACACAGCTCAGGGGTCAGGAGTGTGTGGCGTGTGCCGGGGTCACTGGGGTCACCGAGGGTCAGGGGTCAGCGCTGTCACAAAGCCACCCCCTCTGCTGAGGTCAGCTGCTCTGAGAGCCTATGCTCTTTCATGGGCTTTTATTGGTCTGCTGAGTGTGACCTGGCATTATTAGTCAATGCCTGATGATTTAACTGACTGATCATTAATAGCAGAAGGGAGATGTGTGTATGTGTATGTGTGTATGTGTGTATGTGTGTGTGTGTGTGTGTGTGTGTGTGTGTGTGTGTGTGTGTGTGTGTGCGTGTGTGTATGTGTGTACGTGCGTGTGTGTGTGTGTGTGTGTGTGTGTGTGTGTGTGTGCGTGGGTGGGCATGCGTGTGTGTATGTGTGTCTGCTGTGTACGTGTCAGCTGTGTTCAGCCCACCGTTGAGAGATGTATGGAAAAAAATCACCACAGAATATCTGGCCCCAGGGTAAACGAGAGAGAGAGAGAGAGCGAGAAAGAGAGAGAGAGAGAGGGAGAGAGAGAGAGAGAGAGAGAGAGACAGAGAGAGAGAGAGAGAGCAGTACATGGAAAAGGTCTTGCCAGTAGAAGTGTATGAGATCATACCTAAATCATACCCTGTGACATTCAGCAGCATATTCCTATACACTCTGTCTCCGTCTCCTGTTACCCCCTCTCCTCATCTGACTGTACTGTTTACCTCAGAGTGACTCAAGTGTTCCCTTTGCTCTGTTTGCCCAGATACACTCCTCAATACTCACCTGAGGCCAACTGACTCAGAAAGACACTTGTTGTTAACTTTCTGTGTGTCTCACCGGAGATGAGAAAATTAAAGAGATCTCTGTGTCCTTGTCAACACCCCCCCCCCCCCCCCCAACCCAACCACCACCACCCACCTTCCACCCCCCATCCCCACCCTCCACAATCCCAATATGCTTATCATCTTCCTTCCTACACCTCCCCCTCCCCCTCTCCCTCTCCCCGCCACCCCCCCACCCCCCACCCCGCTTTAACCCCTACCCCAATTCCCCCCCCCCCCCCCCCCGCTTCCTGAATTCCGGTGGTGTGACATCACTGTCTCCACACGACGGCGGCAGCGGTAGCGCCCGGCCCCCGGTGCTCCACTCCGCTCCGGTTGTTGATTTAGCGTAAAGCTCCGCTGTTAGCTCCAGCCTGCCCCTCTGTGATACCCCAGGCTGGAACAACATGCCCGTGGAATGACTGGAATGCTCAACAACATGGATTAGCTCATCCCCTGCTCTGTTGTCTCCATCCCTGTCTCTGCGTTTGTGATTCTTGGCTCCATTGTGCGGTCTGCGGGCTTAGAGAGCGTGGACCTGTCCGTCATGGCCAGCCGGGCCTCTGCTAAGAGGGACCCTTCGACCTTGAAACACGGGGCCTTTGTACGAATACTCCTAGAAAATGCTTCCTTCCTTCCTTCCTTCCTTCCTCGCTTCCTTGAAGTCATGACTGATCGAAGGTGATTGGATTGGTCCATGCAAGCTTTTCGTAGCACTGCTTTCACCTATCAAGTCATGTCAGATCAGGGATTTGCTCAGGGGAGGGAGGAAGGATGCTTTTTATGAGTATTTAAACAGAGCCACAGCCTCCTCAAACCCTGCCCGTGTCTATGTCAGAGACCCTGTCTCTCTCTCTCAGAGACCCTGTCTCTCTTTCTCAGAGACCGTGTCTCTCTCTCTCAGACCCTGTCTCTCTCTCTCAGACCCTGTCTCTCTCTCTCAGAGACCCTGTCTCTCTCTCTCTCTCAGACCCTGTCTCTCTCTCTCAGAGACCCTCTCTCTCTCTCAGACCCTGTCTCTCTCTCAGAGATCCTGTCTCTCTCTCAGAGACCCTGTCTATCGCTCAGAGACCCTGTCTCTCTCTCTCTCAGACCCTGTCTCTCTCTCTCAGACCCTGTCTCTCTCTCAGAGACTCCATCTCTCTCTCTCTCTCAGACCCTGTCTCTCTCTCTCAGACCCTGTCTCTCTCTCTCTTAGACCCTGTCTCTCTCTCTCAGAGACACTGTCTCTCTCTCTCTCAGAGACCCTGTTTCTCTCTCTCAGAGACCATGTCTATTAATCAGGCCCCAAAACACTTGAGACTTCATCTCAATAGTCTACTGTGGCTTCCTTTCCTTGACTCATTGCTTAGCCTAAAGTATTTCATTACATTGTATCTTGTATATTGTGTAAATGACCATTACAATTTGATTTGATTTGATTTGATTTGATTTGATTTGATTTGATTTGATTTGATTTGATTTGATTTCCTTTCCTTTCCTTTCCTTTCCTTTCCTTTCCTTTCCTTTCCTTTCCTTTCCTTTCCTTTATCTTAAGTGAAAGACTGCATATTTGCAGATGAAAGTAAATTCCTACTATTGACCATGTGACATATTAGCGCTGTGTTTTTGCGATTGCTTTTTCTTAATTTTATATCATTGACTTGACTATAATATTTTCAGTTTTGATACGCTGTGTTTTTCTTTGTAAAGTCTTGGTCAAGTCTGACATCTTGTGGCAGATAATTGCAACGAGCGGCACCTACAACGAAAATCTTCGCCACTGTTATACTTGTCACAGGATGGCGCCATTTATCAACAAATCTTCAGGGGACGCAATCATATTTTAAGAGACGGTTTGGAAGATATAAATGGTGCCGACGTTTTCGAATGTGTGTGAGAAACACCGTATTGACATTTCGGTATGTTTTACTGTTTTACTGAAGTGACATTTAGACAGCTTCCTCTCAGACTTTATATAATGATTGAATAGTATTGTTCCCTAAGCTATTTGGAAGTCTGTTGTTGTACTGCTCTGATCAGTTGATAGATGCTTCTGTGACCGTCATAGAGTCAGGAACTCAATCAGACAAGTGTCAAATAGGCGATACTCAATCAAATATGTCAAATTTGGTCGAGTATTGCCTGGCACATTGGAACAAATGAAAATGTGGAAAACTACAGTACATAAAGATATCTCAAATACTATATATTATACTACAAGTATACAAATACTAGTTATAAAGTTATATCTCAAATAACTTTCAAGCATTTGATATAAATGACTCAGGTCTGGAATCAAGTTCTCATTAGGTTTGTTGAGTCAACCCAGTAATCAAATAAATCTGGTTTATTTCCCCATTGGTCATAGCATGAGTAGACATTTTGAGGGGATCGTAAAAGGGATTAACATTTTTAAAAAGTCTCTTTTCTGACTGTAATCCACTTAATCCACTTTGCAGCGGAATTGCAAAGCATAACAAATTGACTTTTCTGAAAAATAATGCAGACAAAGTCTTCAGAGAGGGATTATTTCATGATATGAAATAGTTGGAGTGTCTGCAAGGTGTTTTGCACATATTGCCAGAATTAATGGGTCCCATTAGCAACATCGTTACTACAAAATAGATCAACTACAGCAGAAAAAAACATCCAGTTAAATATTGATGACCTAGTAACAGGTGTTTTTTTTTCCTTGTTTGTTAGCTTGCTTCCTGCAGTGATGTGTGTGTGCATGTTTGTATTGTTTTTTCCCATCAACAATATCCTGCCAACAGATTTGTATATCCCAATTGACAACATGTGTAATAGCAACTAACAAGGAAATCCCACAGTCCCCGGCAGTGATCCTTTTACTGCTAGTAGGTTGCATCACAGGGTGTATTCTGCATACACATGCATGTCAAACTGCACTGTGCACGTCACCAACAGTGTAGAGAGAGTACTGTCTCTATCCTGGAGTGTGACATACTCTTAACCACTCATTTGCCTATGCAAAGCTCCAGGAAGAGGAAGATCCAGTCACTTTGAATGAACCTCCTTTTTTAAGAAGTCTACCGTTGTACAAACAACAGTGGTCACCACTCACAGTGAAATGTGTGGGAAGAGCAGTGTGGCTCGCCAAGCAGGGGGATGAGCAGAAAGAATGTTTTAAATGTGTCTCAATAGTCGAAAGCAGTTTCCCTCTCCTCTCCTTGTCTCCTCTCCTTGTCTCCTCTCCTTCATCTGCATGCGTCGTGAAAAGACAAAGATAGGTGATGGCGGATGGATGTCTGTCTACTGAGAATTTGCTTTCACCTGTCCAGTTGTTTTACGTCAGTGCAGATCGAAGAAAATGTGACAGAGGGAGAGAGAGGAAGTCACTGAAGACTATTGAGATGAAGGCCACCCTTTGAATGACCGATACACATTTGGGAAGAGACTAGTGAGGGGACAGTTTCCCGAAAGCTTCGTAGTGTACTTGATCTCTTTAAAAAATGGTTGTGGTTCTGTGGAAGTACAACTGGGTAAACCGATCTCAGATCTACAGCACACAGCTCCTCTTTGTATGGGTTTATTAGGATTTCCAACGAAGCAATGCAAATCAAGGAAACCGGACCACAGAGGATTCTTGTAAGAGCAACCAGGAAACTACTGGAATCACATGCCTCATCATCTGACCTTGTGCAAATACTGTTTGCTTCATCCCCATTAAATACTGTAATCATACAGTAATCACACACTCATTCTCAAACATTATAAATAATGTCCCCTGCTGTATGTACACAGGTGACAGGTGGATTAAGGATTATGCAAGCAGTTATTGGTGTGCATGTTATACCTATGATAACGTATCAGTCCTATACAATGTGACCTAAGCGCTCCCATATTTCCTCAGTGTTGGTTTTCTATCATGATTCTATATCAGAGAACAGTAAACAGTACTCTTGTTTGCCAGGCTTAGTGACTCCCTCTCACTCTCAATAAGACGCATATCTCTTCAGGCTAGCCTCTCCTAAAGACCTCTTCATCCCCACTACCCCCCTGTACAGTTTCTCTACTGTAAATAATAATAAATAAAGAAATAAAAAGTAATCCTTCCTTCTTCTAGCATTGTGACTGCCAATATCCTAGCATAGATTTGTTTTTCTTATGATGACTGACGTATAGATGATTCACTTACTTTAGACAAATGTACTTGTAAGTCGCTTTGGATAAAGGCGTCTGCTCAATGTCAAAAATGTAAATGTAATGTAAGCTCTTAAAAGAGACTGACAGAAGGAGAGCAACTGACAGCAGTAGGTAGCTTCACATCTCGTAGTTTTATATACAAATAAAGTACACCACAGAAATGGCAGTAAGAGACCTGAGAACCGTAAATATTACACAACATATGTTACAACCGTCACAGATACAACTGAATACATTAATAATAATGATAATACATAATAATAATAATAATAATAATAATAATAATAATAATAATAATAATAATAATAATAATGATGCATTTTATTTGTCTATAGCGCATCTTTACAAACCTTTACTTCACAGGGCAAGTAAAAAAACGAACATACAGGGGGAAATGATAGTAATGCCCAAGATAAAAACAGGGGAATGCAGTTCAGGGATAGCACAGAACAGGAACATCATACAAAGTCACACATTAACAGTCTGCCTAAGCAGGTGAATCAGTGGCTCTGACTAAGGGGGAGCACAGAGTATTCCAGAGGCCGGGTGCAGTAGAGGAGAAGGCCCTACACCCGGCCTCTGGAACAGATGAAAGCTGTCAACTTTTCAAAATCTGAGGGATCCAAGGCACAAACCAATGATCCAAGGCACAAACAGGAGCCTCAATTATGAAGAAGTGGGAACACTCCTGAGAGGTCCGCAGACTTTCCGCTGACAGTCTCTCTGTTAAGGAACCAAAAATTCCTGGTGAACTCTCTCACAACGGTTACATTTCAATGAAACCTGCAGATCAAGGCAGAGCGATTGTGATGCTGGATGAAGAGAAATATGTTGCAGAAGCACTTCACAAATTCAATCATAATTACTATCAGGAATGTATATCTAGCCCACTGCATAGTGCATAGTAGATTTTACATTTATGGCATTTAGCAGACGCCTTTATCCAAAGCGACTTACAACAAATACATTTGTTTAAGTAAGTGAATCATCTATCCAGCAGTCATCATAAGACAAAGTAATCAATGCTCACACCAGGGGCCATTGGCAGTCATAATGCCAGAAGGCAGGAGAGAACTTGTACAGGGAGGGTAGTGGGGGTGAAGAGGTCTTAGGAAGGACTGTTAAGATGTAGCCTGAAGAGATGGGTTTTCAATCTACGGCGGAAGATCGGTAGTGACTCTGCAGTCCTGACAGTGGGGGGAAGCTCATTCCACCAGCGGGGCGCCAGGACAGTGAAAAGCCGTGACCGAGTGGCGCGGCCGCTGCATCCACGTAGAGGCGGCGGTTCCAGGCGGGAAGAGCGGAGTGATCGTGCAGGGGTTTGGGGGCTAACCATTGCTTGCAAGTAGGGAGATAGATGCATAAATGCATAGTGAATTACTGAAAAGGAGCATGATTTTGTTTCTGTGAGCACCCTACCGCTGCTGTTTTTTATATTAACGTAAGTTCATAAGAACCCAAGGACAATCCCACTGGAAGCCGCTGCTGCAACACTATTCTAATCACAGCGGAGCTCTCAGGGAGCCAGCAGACACTTGAGATTATGTAAAACTCCAAATTGTGTGCCAAAATGCACTTATTTTTTGCATCCACCAGAGGGCGCAAGGACTGAAGCTTTACATGTTGTCTCCCGGTGAAATATACCCTGTAGAGGGTACCGGTCCAGCCCTCCTTCTAACGGGTTAGATCTCCTGTCTAAAGGGACTCACCCTACTAGGATTCAAGAAGATAATCGTAGGCTGGCGTCGAATAGATTCACCCTGCTGTTAATCGTCTACTTCCCACAGTTTCCCCCGCTCCCGTTTAATACTAAGCACTGTAAGTGAACTACAAATCAGAATTCAGCATATGAAAGCCCCAATGGTTAACGATGGCTCTATTCATATATGAGTGCCAGTTGGTGTGGTTGCAGGAATTAGATTATAGATGAGGACAATTCATCCAACGGGGATATTTCAATAAAGTGGCTAGAATAACCATTCAGATCCTTTGATGTAATATGCACAGTGTAATCTATCTTTTTATGCTTAGCAAGGAGGATAACACATTATTTCAGGTGGTAAGTACTATACTATGTATAAATCTAATAAACCTTTTCCTTGGTTTGCAGAGTTGTTCTTTATTCAAGGATTAAGCATGATAGTGCTTACTCCGATAACTCCCGATCACCTAGTAAAAGGAAAGAAAAGATCGAAAAAGTGCTTCTGGTCTATCACCACACCCTCAGCCGAGGGACTCCCGATCTCCGAGTAAAAATAAATATTTAAGGAAAAAAGAATAAAAATAGAAGATTCAAAGTAATTAAAGTAAACCCACGCGGTAAAAAAGAAATCAAAGGAATTAAAGAAATTATTGAAATGCACTAAAATAAAATAAATAAAATCTTTCCAAAGTAATCATAGTAATTTAAATTATAGTAAAATAAAGCATACATATGCGTATTGTAATGCTATAGTAACAGAGTAAAGTAGTTTAACTAAATATAACAAAAGTGTAATACTAAAGTGAGTAAAGTAAAATAAAATAAATTAAAGTGAAAGTAAATAGATTGGAGTAAAAGGAATTACCAAAGCATTAAAGGAAATAAAAACAATTACTGATAGACATTATAGTTCTTGAAGTAAAATAAAGAAAATAAGTCTCGCTCTGGCTGTCCCTAGTGACTTTGAGAACCACTGCCCTAGTCTGTCTAACTTAGAATGAATGTAGAGAGGCTACGTACAGTTTTGACAGTGGCCGCTGCCAAAATACTCTCGAATCCTCTATCAGCCCTGCTGATTTCTCCGAAGTAGCACTGTACCCTCAGCCGAGGAACTACAATGGCCCTCCTCCCAGTACATGTGAAGTGGTCACTCAACCCCTAGCAAACCCTTCCACTGAATATAGGCAGCTAAAAAGAGTGAGCCCACTCCTGATACTAACAGCAATTCAGACTGGGGGCTTTCCGAATCTAAACTCTCCGGAGAGGATTTTGGTCGCGGATACCCCGATTGGGCTAGACATTCTGGTCTCTTTAGGGATCCGTACTCCTCCGAGATCTGTGGAAAATGCCCATTAAAATACGCCTAACAACCAGTTTTGTATAACCCTGCCCCTTCATGAGCTACTCTGAGCATAACATTTTCACGTGAGCAAAGCTTCTAGGTCCCCTTGACATTTACAGTTCCTCCTTACCCACCCTCTGGGTCGTCCTTGACTATTACTTTATCGGAAACCACTGCCTTCTGGACTCAACCCAAACCTCTCTTTCCCTTTCCAATTTATTACATTTCAACTTTATTTGTTACACATAGTTAGACAGATCAGTTTCATGCTTCAAATCATAAAACAGGCAAAACCTCCTTTCATCATAAATCAACCCCAAGTTAGCTGATCAGTTTGATATTTGAATAGTATGTCTTGCCATTAGACATTCAGTACATTAGTAGTACATATCACTAGTAGTATATAATATGTTTTGCTGGATATATTTCAATGTGTTAGTAGCATATATCAGTAGTATATAGTATGTTTTTGCGGATTTTTCAGTTTGTTAGCATCAAAATCCAGCTGCGGGTAATCCATGTCACAAAGGAGCCCTACGACATATTCCTCCGTAGCCTCCGTAGCCACAGCCTCCGTAGGTACCCTCCCATCCGCCATCCCCGACCCCACCCGCCCCCCCTCAGAGAGCGGAGGGGGGCAGGGGCGGGAGCGGGAACCGTTACAGTGAGGTCCCCAGAAGAGACACTGACATCACCATCTTCCTCTCCCCCTTCTGGCTCAACAACCTCTTCTTTAAACCCACCCTGAATCATCCCCTGAGCCGAGCTCTCAGCTTCCCAGACACTTCTAGCCTGAGGACACTAGATGGAGCCAGTCCCCCCTTCCGGAATCCACCGGTACCCACGTGACACCGCCATCCCCCCTCGTCCATAAGGGAGCCTGCCATGATTTGAGTGCCGCAGCCCCCTTCTGTAGTTCTGAGCGGCATGCTCAGGTGGAGATGCAGGTCGGGGGAGGGCCAGACTTCCGACAATGGAGATGGCCATACAGGTTTCTGGAACACATTTTGTAATGGTTGTGGTAAATCTGAAATAACCCTATTTTACTATTTATGTCACATTGTAAATAACATGTTTTGGTATTGTGGGATCGTTAGGGTGGCAAACTCAAAGCAGAGAGACTGTAAACATTGAGCCATGCTGCCTTGACAGGACCAAAGAGGTGTCAATGAAATTGACAAATCAGAAACATATCCAGATGTCTCTGATCCACACTATCAGAAACATATCCAAATGTTTCTGATCCACACTATCAGAAACATATCCAAAACCTTAGGCTTGCCAAAATCAACAGTTTGGAAGGGGAAGACATACATTCTGGTCCCCTTCTTGAGATCCTGATGGGCCAAATGACTGATCTCTCTGTGATGTTTTACAAGCTTGTGGGAATGTGTGGATGCTGTGGTGTCATATGAATAGGATTAATAGGATGAGGTCTCATTGGTTCTCTTTGCTAACAGCTCTTAATTTAAATACTATGTTTGGAAGTCAAGTATAGAAACAGAATGCAGAGGATATTCTCTCTCTTTGTGTTCTGGTCAGAGGTCCCAGCTGTCTTTGTTTCTCTCTCACTCTCTTTCCCACTCTTGCTTTCTATTATTTACCATGAAGGTAGAATGTAACATTTTTTGATTGTGTATTTGCCTTGGAATAATTGTATACGTGTACAGTATTATTAAAGCCTCATTTGATTCATTCTAATGCGACCATTCAACACAAACTAAACAATTCTTCACACAGTGTTAATTAAATTACTTGGATTCAGATTAACATAAGCTTTATTAATATTAACATATGCTTTGCTATTAACAGTACATAGCCACATTTCCTTGCCAACCCTTTGTATTGTAATTGCCAAGCTCTAAATGCCCTACAGAACATAATTAAAAAGAAAAAAAAAGCTCAGCAATCGCAAATGGGCTGGTAGGCCAAGGAAGAATTCTATGGTGGATGACTGAAGAATGCTCACCATAATTAAGAAAACCCCCAAAACAACTGTCCCACAAATCATGAGGAACTCACCAGGAGGTAGACATGAATATGACAAAAAAAAAAAAGCCTGCAGAGGTCTGGAAAATGGTGTTGTGGACAGATAAGACTAAGATTATGGTTACAGAGTGATTGCAAAAGAAAGTTTGGAAAAAAAGGATCTGCCCAACATTTACAGCATACCAACTCATCTCTAAAACATGGTGGAGGGGGTGTTATGGTTTGAACATGTATAGCTGCCACTAGAACTGGCTAATCTGTCTTAATTGATGATGTAACTGCTGACGGTAGCAGCAGAATGTATTCTGAAGTGTACAGAAACATCTTGTCTGCTCGAGTACAAGCAAATGCCTCCAAATTCATTGGATGGTGCTTCATCATACAGCTACAAGATAATGACCAAAAACATACTGCCATAGCAACTAAGGAGTTTTTCAGTTCTTGAATGGTCAAATCAATCTTCAGGTTTAAATCCAATTGAACATGCATTTAATATAAGATCTGATAAGATTTTAGGCAAAAATACCTGAAGGTGGCTTCAGTACTGGCCTGGCAGAGCACTGAATCCTCCTCTCTCTTGTGTCAGCACTGGGTCCACCAGCACTCATGCATGGTCTGTGATGATGATGGTAATTGAGCACTTTACCATAGTCATTCATCTTGTCTAGGTTAAGTAATGTAATTGATATTCAATATTATGGAGCCAGCTAATAAACCTGCTTACACCACACAATCAGTGACAGGTATTGTAGACTAGATAGATAGCAAAACATAGTAAGGGAAATAGATACTTATATTTTGGCTAGATTAGAAGTGTAACCAGTTAGCTAGTTATCCAAATCGAGAATTACCCCACACTGGCTAAAATATGGTAAGTTTTGACCCCGTCAAAACTTACCATGGGACAGACAATCTTTTTTTTTTTCAAACTCAAACCAATCATGACTATTCCACAAAACAATAAATCCATCAATGATTTTCAAGTTACTTTCCAGCGAATGTCTTATTTACATGATTTTATGACTAGCAAAGGAGTTTAGAAGTTGGGGGTACAGTATTTATTAAGTTTGGCAATGTGGACGAAAACTAGCATAGAAGATTGGTCAGCTAGCCCGCTGGTCTAGCCAGTTACATTTAATACGAAACAAAACAGGTTCGGATTATACTTTTGTGTATACAAAACCATGCATATGTACTTCTACAAGTAGCCAGTTACTATAAAAGACAGTTGTGTTTAGATTGTAAAGTAGGTTATAATGCCACTGAAAGCAATGGGCGGTGGATTGATTTTCTGGTGTGATGGCACTATCTTTCCACGGATGCATGAAATCTAAAACTCAGGAATCATTCCACGTTTTATAAGGTAGTTTAGGCAAGTGGCGTCACGCTAGAATAAGGATACCTGACATAAGACAATGGGCCCACGTATGAACTTATGGACAGTTTCAGACATTGTTCTTCTACTGGGTATTTAATTGTTTTTGAACAGTCAAACAGTTCTCATTTTGAATAGGCTATAGTAGTTCATTCATACTTTGCAAGTGAAACCATCACAGGGTTCTGTCCCAAACAAGCCTCAAAGCCTATCCATCACAATATGTTGTTGTTGAATATTAGCGAACATAAAGTTATGGTTAATTTTCATTGTGTGTATGCCTAAATAGCTAACTTTTGCAAGTTGTTTATTAAAGGTCCAGTATGTAAAAGCTTCCTAATGTTGTAATGACTACTAATCGGTAGCGTTCAGGGAATGAAATCCCTTGAAAGACATATTTCATTTACGAACGCTTTTTTTGTCCAACCCGACCCCCAATTTGCATATAAACAGGGTGTACAGCACTGGAATCTACCAAAAGTGTAAGCTGCCAAGGGTGGCTTTGCAGAGTGTGGATATCAAAACCAGTATGCAGTTGTACAGTTTCAAAACCTGTGGTGTAATAGATTGCAATCACTATCTAATTAACATTATTTTGTCTTGCTCAAAATGCACATGGGCCCACCCAGCTGCTACTAGTCTACTGCTGTAGGTTTTTTGCCTATCTTGTTGACATTGCATTTGTCTCTGGGAATTTACATCTTGCAATGTGACAGCTTTCGCAGTGTACCCTCCAACTGCCATGAAACATTGTCAGCAGTTTTTAAGTCTTACGGTGTATTCAATGCATGAGTCACTTTCCTCACACCCTCTTGGTGCCTCTCCCACTTACTGTCTCCCAACTTCCTCTTTGCTGGTTCATTGAAGCTGTCCCAGGGGCCTCTTCCCCTTTGTCACACTGCACAGTAACTCTACAGTATACCCTATGATGGCTATTACTCTTTTCAGACAGACAATATAACCTCAATTGCGCTTTGATAACTGTAGTGATGGAAAGTTATTTTTACTGAATCGGTTCTTCCGAACTTGTTCAATTGAAAGAAGATATCTTTCGATTCATGTTGTTTCGTTTGATTCATTCATGTTGGAGGGCCCCCTTTTGGCTTCTTCTAACAAAAATCTCAAAGAATCATTACTTCTCAATTACCTGATTGTCATGGCCTATTGTAGTATGAAAGTTAGAAGAGTGACAAGTTGAGTATGTTAATTCTACAATTAAATGAGCAGGGCGTAAGTTTGTCAGAAATATGCCACCACTGGCCACTGTGGTGAATTTTGGTTCTAATAATAACACCAACCCCCAAAATGGACTTGTGTTGAACATTCCCTGTTGTGTTTCTGCATGTGCGTACAATGCAATGAGGGGGTCACCAGAGACAGAAAGGCGAATATCAGGGAGTCTACTCCCCTAGAACACCCCTGGCCTCTAACAACATGTTTGTATACAAATTGAGTATCAGGTAGGACATTACATTTTAGAAAGCGTTTTTACAGGACCAAAACAGCGTTTGTAAAACTTATTTTAGAAAGCTTGAATGTTATATACAGGACCTTTAAATTATGTTGTCGGTTATTATTCATTTCTCATCACAAATCATGCTGAATTCCTAATATAATGGGTTTTTTTATCTGGATTTTGAACAGCATGTTGCTGGATTGCATTATAAAAACCGGACTCAGTTTATTCATGTCAAAACTCGCAAAGAAATGAAAATACTGCAAAAATGCAGATTTCAGTTAGGAACATCATAACGCTTTCACTTTCGCTTTTTTTTTAATTGATTTTTTTATAGTTACTCTGTCATTACTAAATATATAGTTTAATTTGCCTTGCAATATTTACATAGTGGCGCCGAAATGTAAACAACGTGGCGCAGCGCCACTCTTACATTCTTTGGGGAGAACCTTGGAAATGATTGAGTTCAAGAACGATTTGCCAACTTTGGTATAAGGTGTAATAAACCTGTTTCTTCCATGCCACATAGCCTATGATGAGCCCACTGAAATTGAGTCCTTGCACTAACTGCCACTCAGGTGCCCCGAACGACTTGGTTCACTTGTGAACTGTGGCTGTGGGCTTTGCTTGCCCACATTTTCAGCAAGAAAAAAAGGAACGATTCACTTAGAAAGGCAAAACGACTCACTTGAATCACTACAAAACAATGATTCCTTTGCGAACTGCACATCACTAGATAACTACATTGATCTTCTAGGTGTCGTCTTTTTACAAAGCGTTTGGACTCACAACGAACGTGTTTAGCGAGTTGGTTAATCAGCGAGTTAACCAGCGCTAATTGTGACATTTGAGACTCGGCTATAATAATTTGCCCACATTTCTCTTCTAACCCTAACCCTAACCCTATTTTAGAGGACATCCCAAACTTTCTCCAGATCTTCATTTCAGTTTCAAACACGTCAGACAGGATCACACAGTGTGTAGCCAGCACCTTTTTGCAATGTGATTGATTGACAGTTCTGCTATCAGTCGCAAAGCTACAGACCTACAGTAAGTCCTGCCCATATTGCACCAGCTTGCAATCAAACCTTTGTTCTGTGTCCATGGAGAAAACCAGGACGCAGTTCAGTTTTTCCCTTTGGTGGCTTAATTGCAGGGAACGGATTATGTAAACTGTCTGATCTCTGCCTCAACTGGATAAACTCTGTCCAATCATCATTATAGTATCAAAACCTTAAATGGGCTTTTAATTAATTTTAATTAATTTTTCTCATGTCAACTGACTACAGAAATTCAAGTTTAAACTTGCTTACAATGCACAAAGCCAGAGTTGCTTCACTATTGGGCAATATTTCTGGCTGACTAAATTTATTGAGAAAACTGTTCAGTGCCCCCACTCAGCATAATAGATAGAAAACACATTATTTGCATGTCTACTTTCGGTTCAGCTACTACAGTATAGACATTCTGTATGGCCTTAATACTTCCCTTTTTCCACACTGCACAGTTTATGTACTCTGTTATGGAAAATACTTTGATCCTAGACATCCACCACAACTCTCTATGATAAACACAAAATGCAGTTTTGTAGAAGAAACTAAGCCACATGCAAATTGTAGTATTATGTAACACAAATTAACCTCTCTAAAACAGGACGTTCCATGTTGCACTGGGTCAGGTCACTAATTGTAGAGTTCAAGTCTCTTTTTCAATTGGTAGAAACTCTTTCCTCGCATTCCTTTCCTTCATCCTCCACTTGCATCCTTCTCACAACGCATTGGGGGAGAAGATCTAGGTTCCTCCCCTTAGATATGCTCCTCCAATGCTTTTTAAAACGAAGCGAGTGGAGGATGGAGGAGAAGACATAAGGAATTGAGTTTCTAACAATTGATAGGGCAGGAGCCTCCTGTTTCTGTAGAGCGAGGTGTACCCCTGAACAGGATGCTGTTAGGATTGGTGGTGAGATGAACCCAAGTGGACGAATACTCAGACAGTAGATGTAGTACAAAATAAAGAGGGGCGAGGATGAGAGCCTCCGGGACGATGGGGTCGGGGGTCTCCACCAGGTCCACCGGATCGAACTGACGGGAGAGCATCAGGTTTGGTGTTCTTCGATCCGGGGCGATAGGATATTGTGAAGTTGAACCTGGTGAAGAACAGACCCCGCCTTGCCTCACGCGAGTTCAACCGCTTGGCCCCTCCAGCCAGTGCCTCCACTCCTCCAATGCCAGCTTAACCGCCAGCAGCTCACGGTTGCCCACGTCATAATTCCTCTCAGCTGGGGACAGCCGACGGGAGAAGAAGGCACAGGGATAAACCTTACTGTCCTTGAGGCACCGCTGAGAGAGCACCGCCCTCACTGTGATGTCTGAGGCATCAACCTCCACCACGAAGGGCCGGGCAGGATCCGGATGCCCAAGCACCGGGGCGGAGGTGAAGCGCTGCTCGAGTGTGGCGAAGGCGTTTTCCGCCTCCGTGGACCAAGCGAATGGAGGTAGGCTCGACTGGGTGAGGGCGGTCAACGGAGCGGCCAGAGCACTAAAACTGTGGATAAACCGCTTATAAAAATTGGCGAAGCCCATAAACCTCTGTATCAGGGAGGAGGGCTGGGGCCAGTCCAACACTGCCTTGACCTTGGCAGGGTCCATACGCAGCTCCCCCCTGGAAACAATAAATCCCAGGAAGGAGACGGTCTCCTCATGAAAAACGCACTTCTCCGCCTTCACATACAGCTGATGACGGAGAAGGCGTTGAAGAACCTGGCGAACATGCTGCCTATGTTGGGCCAGGTCCTTAGAAAAAATAAGAATGTCATCCAGGTAAATGAAGACACATAGATCCAGGAGGTCACAAAGGATGTCGTTGACCAACACCTGGCCAACCCGAAGAGCATGATGCGGTACTTGTAGTGCCCCCTAGGCATGTTGAAGGCTGTCTTCCACTCGTCCCCCTCCCGGATCCTCACCAGGTTGTAGGCATTACGCAGGTCCAGCTTGGTGAAGACCCGGGCCTGTTGTAGGGACTCAAAGGCTGATGTCATTAGGGGGAGTGGGTTAGTCAATGCAAGGCCGCTGTCCCTCATCCTTCTTGGCCACGAAGAAGAACCCTGCACCCGCTGGAGATGTGGAAGGGCGGATATGCCCCGCGGCGAGCGCCTCCTCAATGTACTCCTTCATGGCCAGGGTCTCCGGTCGGGACAGGGAGAACAGGTGACCTCTAGGGGGCATGGAACCTGGCAGGAGGTCGATAGCCCAGTCGTAGGGCCTGTGGGACGGCAGACTCTTGGCCCGTTGCTTGCTAAAGACCTCCGCCAGGTCCCAAAACTCCGGGGGAACACCGGTCAGGTCGGGAGCTGGGGAGGTAGGTGGAGGTGTGTGGACAGTGGACCCCACCCCCAGAAAAACCTGGCCAGTGGCTCAGTTAATCTGGGGATTGCTGGAAGCTAGCCAGGGGTGACCTAGGACAAGGGGGCAGTTGGGAGCCTCAGTGATGAAAAAATGGGTCGTCTCCCAACGAGCCCCCTTGACCTGGAACCGCACGGGGATATTGCGGTGTGTTATGAAGCCAGCTCCCAGAGGCCAACCGTCCAGGGCCTGGACCAGAATAGGTTCCGAGAGCGGGACCCCCCATCCAGCAGCCAGGCCAGCATCCATAAGATTTCCCACCGCTCCCGAGTTGAGCAGGGCCAGGACCTGCTGCGGGTCGGAGCCGAGAAAAGATACTCCAGATACTAGCGGGACCCTCCATTTCCCGACTTCTCCGGGCATGCAGCGCAGTGGTGACCCGACCGGCCACAGTACAGGCAGCGCCCCTCGCTCAAGCAGAGTCTCAAAGGAATGTTTCCAACATCTTGTGGAATCAATGCCACGAAGTATTGAGGCTGTTTTGAGAGCAAAGGGAGGCCCTACCCAGTATTAGTATAGTGTTCCTAATGTGTTCGGTGAGTGTACGTTGCCATGTTACGATGCAGTTAGAGAACATAATTATTTACAAGTCTCTCTGTCTTAACTCACTCCTTAATATACCGATAGCAACTTGTGCTCTGATAGTCTAGATATCACACTAGTTAGATTACTCCTAAAGCCTATATGCGATCACTTTGTGTAGTGGTTTGCACTGGCATAGGCTCCTGCTAGACTGTAGTGCAGGTACAGAGATGCAATTGGTATAGTGACAAATATATGCAACACTCACATGATCAGTGGTATTTATTGGGTCCGGAGAGGTGCACTCAGGTGAATCAGCTGTAGGCCCTGTGTCATTTACTGGAGACCCGATCAATCCGTCATGACTGCCGTACATGTTGCATATAATGCCTTGCTAAAACAGTGGTGTGAACATTCCAAAGGTAAGCCTTGAAGCAATGCTAATACATTTGAAATAGTAACATAATAGGTTGTTTAATAGCAACTGGCCCTCTCAAGCTACATGATCCAGGTCACTTGTCATGCACCTCTTTTTCTGAGAAAGAGGAAGCAAGAATCTGAATGGGTACTTTCCTATTATCTGTTATTGAGAAAGAAAGAAATTGTAGAAAAAATTCTAAGAAAAAAGAATTGAGACAGAAATAAATTGACAGGGCAACAGACAAGAGGGACAAAATGTGGGAAATGTGCCTGATTAGCCGATGTGTAAATGAAGACGCTAACAAATCCCCATAAAATTAAACCTCTCCTGTCATTAGCAGCTACAGTACAGTATATTCGCTTTGCAAGTTTGAAATTTAATTTGAATGAATTGATCTGTACTCTAAACAGGTACACAACACAGCTGTCTATTTAGTATTTCAGTAGTTTTTAGCTGTTTAATGGTTTCGTCTTCATCAATCAAGCAATTTTTAGAGACAGCTCTGGATTTGGCTGTGTTTTATTTTACATTTATGGCATGAAGCAGGCGCCTTTATCCAAAGCGACTTACAACAAATACATTTGTTTAAGTAAGTGAATCATCTATCCATCAGTCATCATAAGATAAAGTAATCAATGCTCAGACCAGGGGCCATAGGCAGTCACAATACTAGAAGAAGGATTTAAAAAAAAAAAAAAGTTTATTAATAGGAGAGAAACTTGTACAGGGGGGTAGTGGGGGTGAAGAGGTCTTTAGGAGGGACCGTTAAGATGTAAGGGACCGTTATGTTTATGCAGCCTAACAGGTTGAGTCTGCTACTTCAATAAAAGTTTCTTATTAAACAAGCAAATATGTATTGCAGGAATTTAGGAGTAGTTGATGTTGTAATTGAAAAACATTTAGTTTGACTTTAAACAAACAGAGGAAATCATTGACTTGTATTTAAATATGATTGTCACACTGAGAAATGCATTTTTCTTGGAATCATATCCTTGATGCAACAGTTATCAGGAAATATGAACATTTTGTGAGTGTGGAGAAGTGACATTGTGTCTTTCTGCACCCACTTGCAAGAAGACCTGAGTTGCAATTTGTAGTGTACTCTACATGACTGCCACCACCCACCCCCCCCACCCCCCCCCCCCCCCCCCCCACCCCCCACCCCCCACTCCACACACACACACACAAACTAACCAAAAAACATGTGACAAGATGTTTCATTTCTGGTAAATACTTTGGTACAATAAATACCCTCCTTTTCATGACCATACACCACACTGTAACAACAGCAGTGTAACGACAGTGCCAGTTAATGTCAGTCAGAGTCCTACCAGGACAATGCTTACCATCAGGATAACAGTGGCTGTCATTTTGCTCTTCATTCAAACCTCCCGGTGTTCGACTCTATCAGGTACTCTATGTTTCCATTGACTTCCACAGTAAATGTTGGTACTATGGCTACATGTGGGGAGCAGGATAGTATGTAGTAGCATGGATAAATGGAACACTGCATAGTCTAAGACACTGTACTGTATTTAGAGTGTCTTCTCAAAGTTAATTGATGTAACCTGTTGTAACCATCCTCTCTTTCTTTATAGATGCCTTATTTGGTCTCTTCAATGCAGATCAGGAGAAGTGTGTGAACAGTCATGCCACCAATGGACCTTTAATGGCAAGTTGTACGTCCATCAGTAAGTTTCTTTCGTTCCGCTGGGTATCTGGAGGGCGGCTCTTCTCCCCTCTCTGGACAAAGTGCATTGGTGTCCAGGGACAAAATGAGGGCAGCGGACTGTGCTGGTATGATTGTGATGAGAAGAGTGACCTCCAACAGTGGGAATGCAAAAATCAAACACTTCTTGCCCTCAAAGGCCAACACCTGTACATGCATATTAACGACAATGCTGAACTAGTGTTGTCTAAAGACATGGGACCCAGGAGCCGGTTCACAGTTACTGGTACGACAGATGGCCCCTGCTCAAGAACACACAGAGGTACAGTATGGCAGCAATGATCACACATGATCATTAGAGAGGACATGATTGATACAATAGGTAGCAGCTGTCACTTACTGTGCAGATTTCCTTTTTTTTGGATAATTATCTTTTATTGTGCAACCAGTTTGAATTTAGCAAATGTTTTCAACATAACACATTCTTGACATTAATTTAAAAGGGATATATAGACAGACATTTACAACAAAGACATAGCAAGAAATATATAGCAATAGACAACAGTGATAAACAATAACAATATACAGACATGCAGGTACAAACACACACATACAGATATTCACTAATACCTACATACTGTGTATACATACTGTAAATCCACACATACATTTCCATGATTCAAAACTGGGGGCAGAGAGATTCCCAATTATGGAGTATAATCTTTTTCATAATAAGTGACAAGAACAATACAATCCATCCTATTGGGTGGTTTTTGTCTCATAGCAAACAAATAGAGGGAGTGAGGAATATTTTAGATCTTCACAATTTAGTTATCCAGGATTTGAACTCTTTCTAGGAACTCTTTTCACATTGGTTAAATCTTAACAAAATGTGCCTGACACGTTTTAGCAGAAGAAAATTGGGGCCCATTAACTGCTTTTTATAATCTTAGATTAAAGAGATTCAACACACATTCATATTAAATGTTTTATTGCTAAAACAACAAACCCAGAATTGCTAGTATTCATGTACAATTCAATTGCTAAAAGATGTCCTTAAATATCTGTAGCATTAAAGAGATGTACATTACACGTTCAACAAAAAGACATGCCAGGAAAATTGTAACGAAACTGGGAGGCAGATTATCTGAGCTCTTACATCTGGTTAGTTAGTCCAGGGAGGCAGGGCATCACAGGGAGAACAGCTAGGGATGACCATCAACTGTGCGCAAAATTGAATTCACTTCAACCAAAAACCTGCCCAAATTTGGCTGAGGAACAGCTAGACTGTTAGATATTCAAGTGTAAATTTGCTCTCATAGCAGATGGCGGGAAATGCTGTGTCTCTCTACTGCCTCCCATCCGTATTATCTTTTGAATATTTACTTCCAGTATCATTCCGATGATGATCAAAACTATTGCATCGTAACAAAATAGACAGACACAAAATATGAACTAAAAGGATAATCTCTTTCACACCTGTATCTGATCTAAAAGAGACACGTTTATGGTCATCCCGTACTGAATTTTGGTTGCAATAGACCCAGACTGTGTTCCAAAATGTGTTCTTGCACTCTATCTAGAGCATATAGCGAGTATGGATATGCTCTAGATAGAGTCCAAGAACGCATTTTGGAACACAGCCCCAGTCTGTCCTCCATGCGTCCTGACCTTAACACCTTTCCTTGTCTGTTCCAGAAATATTTACCATTGATGGTAATGCATACGGCCAGCCTTGCCAGTTTCCCTTCTTTTACAAAGGCCGATGGTATGGAGACTGCACCACATTTGATTCCCCTGTCAATCGTGAATGGTGTGCAACTGAAACTAAATATGAGAATGAACTCTGGGGCCACTGTCCAAGTACATGTGAGTATAAGAGAGAGAGCAAGGCTATGTGCCTGTTCTTACTGTACCTGTAATAGCAATTTAAGGGTTGATCATTATTCTAGTAATAAATACAGAATTGCACCAATAACTTTGTTGAACATGGGCATCAGTTGCTGTCAGCATTAAAGCACTTTACCATCTTTGTGAAAATGTCTTGGCTGGACAGGTGTTTGTGGCTGTAGTTTTTGAAAATCACAGAATTTTTTTCATTTCTCTCACCCCCTTTCTTACAGCCACTGAGAACTGGGATAAAAATCCTGTGACAAAGGTGTTTTACCAATTCAACTACCATTCTGCCTTGACCTGGCACCAAGCCCGGACCAGCTGCCAACAGCAAGGCAGTGACCTGCTCAGTATCACTGAACCTCAAGAGCAGTCTTACATAGCAGGTAGCGCCACCTGGTGGCTCCGCTTTACTATGCATAGCAATTAGCAATTGGTAGCATGTTTGCGATGCCTATTTCAGCTGAAGCATGACCACTTATTCTTGCACAGAAAAACATTCTCAGTTTGTCTTATCTGTTTCTACCTGATACTAACTCTTTGATTGATTCTCTCAAACATACACACACATGCACACACACACGCACACGCACACATGCACACATACAAACACAAACACACACACACACACACACACACACACACACACACACACACACACACACACACACACACACACACACACACACACACACACACACACACACACACACACACACACACACACAGGTATATTGGGAAAAGAGCACTTTCAGTTGTGGATAGGACTGAACATCCTGGACCAGGAGAGTGGATGGCAATGGAGTGATGGGAAGCCTTTCCGCTACCTGAGATGGGATTCTGGTAAGTGTTCCCAACATGCTCTCACACAATATTAGAAGACCAAACACCTGACTATGTGGATGGTATCATGAATGCTATTTGTCATTACTATCACTTACTACTATTGAGGATGGACTTTATGAGTGATTCCTCTGGTTTGGTTCATATCGTCCAGGCCCACCTCATGATGTACTGTTGATCTCTTACTTTAGGGCATCCACTCCCTGATCCCGGGCAGAACTGTGGAGTCCTCAATTCTGCAGTGCAGTCCTACTGGCAAAGCTCATCCTGCTCTAAGAAGCTCGGATACGTCTGTCAGAAGGGCAAGCCTGCACCTCCTGCTCATCCAGGTGAAAATATGATTTTATATTCCACTCATCCCTACTCACATATTGTTGCACATACATTGCTATGACATGTGTCCAGAATATGATATCTGTGATTTATTAGGAAGAGTATCTATAAACATTCCCACCTTTTGGTGTACAGTTGAGCCTGGATTTTGTACAAGTCCATGGATTCCCTATGCTGGCCAGTGCTACCACCTTCGGCGTGCTAAGAAGACTTGGTCCGATGCCATGAGTGAATGTCGCTCAGAGGGAAGTGATCTTGCGAGCATCCACAACATAGAGGAGCAAAGCTTTGTCATCTCGCAGCTGGGATACGGTGAGTTAAAGAATTAAGCACTCCACGTTTTAGACTTGACAACTTGTTGTTTAAAGGAATATTTCACTTTTTTTTTTTACACCTTATAGTCAAATAGTTTCTTACCCTGAAAGTAGTCCATGGGCCAGGAGAAACTGTTCAGAGTTGTTTAAATAGCCACTACTAACTTTAGCCACGGCTGAAAAGAAAACCAATGGGAATGATGTGGGGAATTAGATAGTTAGACTGTTAGACAAAATCAACTCAAATGAACTTTCTGACTTGGTTGGCAGTTACTTTGATTTGGCCAGAAATATTGATGTCAAATTGCCCTCATCATTCCCATTGTTTTTTGTTACTTGTGGCTAAAGTTAGCTGAAGTTAGTAGTGGCTATTTAAACAGACCTGAACCAGTTGTGAACAGTGAACTATCCCTTAAAGTTCAAAGTCTGTGTCATTGTCTCACAAATAGCGAATAATGAAAGTATGGAGGATATTCCATTTCTGAAAAATATTTTATTTGAGAGGGATATGCTATATTGAAGACATCCTCTTGTGTTTTTTCCTGGTCTGCAGCATCCACTGATGAGTTGTGGATCGGACTGAACGACCAGAAGACACCCCTTCTGTTTGAATGGAGTGACCACTCCAGCGTCACCTACTCCAGGTGGGAGGTTGGGATGCCCATCCACACCAACCGTCAGAGAGAGGACTGTGTCCTCATCAGGGGAGAGGTATTGACTCCTCCTGTTTCCATCCCAACCTCATATACCATATCACCCATATTGACCTGTGCGTTACTTTGTCTGTCGGGAATCATCCTTAGAAAACCCAGTGTCTGTCCGGCTTTGTGCTTTTCCTGAGCCAGTCATCTTTCTGTTGCAGGAGGGGAAGTGGGCTAGCCAGATGTGTGAGAACAAGTATGGGTTTGTCTGCAAGAAGAAGTCTGCCTCCAAACCCTCTGGAGATCAGGTTGAGACCAACCCAGGATGCAAACCTGTGAGTTCAGTGTGCTATCCTAGAATACTAGTCCATCTCCCTAGTGTTTTATTGGGTTTGGTTCCGGCAAGACACAGTGGAAGGCAGTCCACTGTATATTTATTTCCACCGCTATTGCCGCTGCTGCCTCAAAGAAAGATTTTATCATTATGTCACATTTCCAAAGTCCATAACATCATTCGAACGCTGAAATACTTTGTCAAACATAATATAAAACTGTGTCAGTTTTTGTTTCCAAATAAAATGCTCCGTTCTGTTTTAAACTTAAACTAAGTAAATACATTGGACTTTTTTCCCTTACAAATGCGCAAGTAGCTGTCTCTCCTGGTCGACAGTGCAGTAGTTATGATTGACAGGAGGCGGGTCTACAACGGAGAAACAGGAACACTTGTCAGTTGGATTGGAACTTCTTTCAATAATAATAATAATGTTCAAAAGTGGGTTAATAAATTACGTATCTGAAAAGTAATACAAACAAATTATTCAGAAGCAACATTTTTGTAATATATCCTTGATTTAAGTGCTTAGAGTCTGTTTACGACTCTAAGTACTAAAATCAATTTCACCTTTTATTGTAAATCGACAATGCAAACAGTCAGCCAAGCATCACACATCCTCCAACCATAAACCAGTCTAAATTAGAGGTTACGCTAAAAGAAAAAAGCGTAGCTAAGAGCGGCTAAATTATTTATGTGTGCAGCCATGTTTCTTTACATTTCATGAGAGAAAAGTCTGAATATGCCATAAATCTTCTTCTTCTTGTAGCTTTCCAGCAGAATGCCATCCGTGATAAGACCAAAGAGGATCCAAACCTCTTATGTATCAAAGCCTCTTTCAAATGAGAATATCTGTATGCATCTTCTTTGATAAGACGCTAATATAAACAAAAATGGCTGAGCCTGAATACAATCTACTTGCCTTTTCTCCAGGAAAAGCATATTACAAATATTTACTGTCAAGCTGTTTACAGTATTTGACAAATGAATTATAGGGCTAGGGTTAGGGTTAAGCAGGCTTAGGGTTAGGGTTAGGGTTCAGCAAATAAAAAAAGTTATGATCTTACAACTTCCTACTGACAGTGGTAATTTGACATGGCTCGAAAAGTAACCATAGTTGCCTGGGGGAAGGTATCGGTGGGGGGATTGGATGTGGGGAAATAGTTTTTGGTTTATGTTAAGTTTATTCAAATTAATTTATGTTCTTCACACATTATTACATGTTTGAAATGCCAAATACTGTAGAACATGTTAACCTTCAGTGAAATTAGCAGTAGAGTACTCTTGCTTGTGTTGGGTTTGGTTAAATCTTGTTTGTATGTTCTTCACTCAAGGGTTGGAACAGGCATGGTTCCTATTGCTACCTTGTAGGATCAGAGACAAAGACTTGGATTGAAGCTAAAGATACATGCCACAGCTCAGGCTCTTATTTGGCTGATGTTTCAAGCGGGTAAGAAAGAAACCAAGACTTTTTGTTTCTTGATTGTAATTTGTATTTGTAAATGAGGTCAGTTCAGCAACACTGTGCATGCTCTACCAGGTTTACATTATTCTTATTCTCAAAACAATTAATCATCATTTTTATAAAGAATACCATTTAAATCCTCATAGTTTTCCTAACTCCATCTAACTTCCCACGTCTAGCGTGCAACTGAAGGTTTCCTTTGGTTTTGTGTCAATCTTTCCAGAGTAGATAATGCATTCCTCATCAGTTTGGTGGGGACAAGGCCAGAGAAGTACTTCTGGATTGGGCTTTTTAACCAGGATGATATTGACAACTTTGTGTGGACAAACACAAACAGAGTTAAATTTGTCCACTGGAATGCAGAAATGCCAGGTATGGGATAAGGACAGCAAAAATGGCACATATCTGTATACTCAATATGATATGATATTGGACAAATTAGTTACTATTGTACTTTATGAGTTTAATCTTTCCTTGCAATCCCTCTTTTCATCCAAAACAACAAGGCAATAGACTGGGTTGTGTAGCCATGACAACTGGGATTTTAGCTGGATTATGGGATGTGCTGAGCTGCACCAACACAGAGAAGTATGTCTGCAAGTACCTGGCGGAGGGGGCGGTTGTGACCCCAGCCCCGATCACCCCAGCCCCTCCCAGCTGCCATGAGGGCTGGTCACCTGTGGGAATAAGAAACTACTGCTTCAAGGTAGAAACAACATCAGCATGTTTATTGTTGTCACACAGTCTAAGGTACATGCCTATGCAAGATGTCTCATCAAATTAGCATTTGTATTTTAACTGTAACTGTTCAACTACATAATAGGTGTTTTGCTTGTGTCTCTTGTCATGTGGTTAGATAAACCCAGAGTTGTTTCTCTCTTTCTTGTCCCAGTTTTTCACAGTGCCACAGTCAGGTAAAAA
Organism: Argentina silus; assembly: GCF_951799395.1. Lineage (NCBI taxonomy): Eukaryota > Metazoa > Chordata > Actinopteri > Argentiniformes > Argentinidae > Argentina > Argentina silus. The sequence continues at coordinate 2,769,710 of NC_139674.1, read as the reverse complement.
GACATGGTTCGAGGCTCGAGACTACTGCAGGGGGATTGGTGGAGACCTGCTCAGCATCCACACTGCTGCTGACAGTGCATATATAAGGTAAGACACATTCCTACACTTACCCTTCTGTATGTCACATTTAAACACTTAGGACATGTGTTCAAACAACCACAGTTTAATATAATGATTTTTTGTGACCGTTTTAGTCAATATGATGTTCTTTTCACCTACAGCCTACAGCAAATGGATGGTAACTGTTATAGTTCATTTTGTACTCAAAATTGTAGGGTTGAAAATTGCACAGCAGAGTTTCTGCAGTCGCCTTTGATTGGTCTTGGACAATACTGTAACTGACCACCAAATGGTGCACAAGCACTATCGGTAAACTGTAAACTGAATTAAATGTCATATTATTTTAATATTTAAGGGCTAGAAGAGGCTGGATTGGTCTCAGTGCCCCGGACCCTGACACTGGCTACGTATGGAGTGATGGATCACCTGTGAGTTAGGCTGAAATATCAATAGAGTTTGCCTTTAACTAAATGTGAACAGAGACAGTTCAGTTTCCGAAAGATTTCTCTTGTTGACAAACACACCAAAACGTGTCTTTCATGTTGTTACTATACACTTTGTTGGGTGATGCTTGTTTAAAATTAGCATACAAGTTTGGCAGGATAAACAATTGTTTTCTGTCATAATTATTTAGTGTTGTTTGTTTATCACAATTATTTTCCTTAGCTATCTTACCAACACTGGATGGACGGAGAACCCAACAACCACAATAATGCAGAATATTGCGTTGAAATGTGGATGTTTCCTTGGGATAAGGAGGCGTCTTGGAATGACGCAGCCTGTGAAAGCTACAATGACTGGGTGTGCCAGATACGTAAAGGTATATTATGAGGACTGCCTGCCTGTTTCTTTCTGTCTGAGTCACAGGATCTGGAGGGAGATAGAGGATCTGTTTAAGGGGTGAAAATGACAATCACACGTAATGACTGTCACACTGTATATTGCAGTGTTTGTATTACTGTGTTGATACTCTTGTGTAATCACTTTGTAATTACTTTGTGATTGATTATTGTTACTCTGTAATACTTAGGCTTACGGTGAAGGTTAGGGCTGTTGTTGTTGTTCGTTGTAGCAATACAAAATTACAATCCTTTATGAAGCTCTTACAAGAGTAACTACACAATAATACATACATTATAAAGTTTTGCCAAAATGTCTGTCTATAAACTGAACCAAGGCTAGTTCATCCATATTACAAAATGAAAGGTTTCTTACCCTGAAAGAAGTCTGACGACAGACATTCTGTTTATCTGGCCACTGTCACTAACCACTACCTGATAGCATTTAGTTTTTTACCAGAAACCAATAGAAGTCAGTCTCCCCTGGTTCGTGACAAGGCTAGATCAGTGGTGGCTGGTTGATCTTCTCATTAGGCTTCTGATCCAGCCTACATTAAAATCCCAATATTTTTGAGATTCATTCAGAAACAGATATGCAGCTAATGAATAGCACAATTTCCCCCATGATGCATTTATTAGCCTAACATACTATGCAATTCAGCTCTCTTTCTCCGTTCTCGGGACTGCAAGGATCACTGTATTTCCCAGTATAGGCAGCCTACTTCTGAACCTCTTCTCCGAGAATGCACAAATATTTATTTGCAAAAAGCAGTAAAAAACAACATCAACCTCCCGCCTATTGTTCAGATGCAGGTAGTGTATTAAAAGAGAAAACCGTAAAACGTTTTTAGTCATTTATTAGTAATATTACTGACTGACAGATTTAGCAGTTGATCTTGGTTGTATCTTTACTCAGAAGGTGATATTATGCTTAAGGAACCAAATATGTGATTTGGTCATTAAGGCAAATAAAAATGTTCAGCCAGATTTGTGCTTTGAAAATACCCTCATGCATAGATTTTGGGACTTAAGTTAATACTCATGACCACAACGCATGTCATAACTACAGTTTGCACCTGGAATAGTTGGTATTTCTGGAAAGTTGCTCTTTAGACTGCAATGAATCATTGGATTTTTTTCTAGAGATGGTTTCCAGCAATGAAGATTTGATTGAACCTTTCTGTGAGTGTGTTTGTCTCTGTTAATTCTCCTCATCTGTGCACCTACAGGAAAGACACCCAACCCTCCTCCAAATGACACTATCCCTGGTAAGTCACAAATTCTGGTATTCCATTGACTCATTCAAATCACTGTGTTTTATTTTGCGTACTGGTTTAATGTATTCTGATATTGTTCACTATTCGTCCGGCAGTTACTATGATGCTACTTCCTTAAAGGTGCAATCTGTAATTCAAACAACAACAAAGCACGTTACCCGCCACTTTTTTGGCAAACAGCTGAGGGATACGGCTGGAGAAATGTAACCACTCTCAGATTTAGAAACAATGGAGTAAAACAAGCATATATTAATGACCAAAAACGTGTTTTAAGTGGGCTTGTCAAAAGCCCACAAAGACATGAACATTCAAAATGAGCACCACCACCCATACTGTAACTTCACCTATGCACTAACAAGGTTTTCCAGCACACAGCTTTAATACTGTACCTGCTGTAGTGCTGTATGTTGGTCTAATGTACTTCAAACAACATATACTCACCACTGGGCAGGTTGCTTAGGATTCAAAAAGCCTAATTCTTACTCTTAAGAGTATGTTTTCTCACAATATACTTATTTACATTTTGCATAACAAGATACATTGTATGGCCTTGTATTTACATGATTGTCACACTTACAGAGAAGCATCAAAGTTTGGAAAGAACAGCGGTAAGCCTGGCCATGGCATAGCTATTATTAAAACACCACACCTCCCGTTTTGGATTACTAGGCGGGAGGGGCTCTCCTCAAGAGCAGCCCAGCCCGATACGGAATATGATCTTCATTTACACTCTACTGTGTATAGAAAGGTAATGTTCTGGTTTATAGGGCATTCATCGTTATCCTAGCAAAGGCACCCCTTTCAGCAATGTCATTATAATTATCTGCCTAGGCGATTTGCCATTTTCAATGGTAGGCTGACGCCAATCGCCCAATTTTGTAAACTGAATTAGATTTCATATTATTTTAATTTTCACAGTTGGCATTTTCACAATTAACAAAAAAAATGCTTTTTTACAAAGCATTATAGATATTCAATGCAAAAAAAATATATTTTAATTAAAAAGACCAGAAGTTCAACTGCGCCCCACAAATCTATATCCTATGCACTGACATGGTTTTCTAGCACACTTAGTTTCTTGGGACAGACTCAGTGTGCTTGCAACGTTTACACTCCAGACTTGTCAAACATAGCTTGTTCAGTGGTTACTGAACAGTCAGTCGCTTGTCACTTGCATCCAACTTCTGTGATCCGATCAATACCACCCCGTCAGTAATAATGCATTATAAGTAATTATAGGCATGTATGATGCATTATAAGGTCTTTATAACACATCACAATATGTAAACCCCCACTAAAGTGACTTTGATTTCCATATCAAATCATTTCTGGGTAAACGTTAGGTTACCTAATCTCCGTAGTACGAGGAGCCAATACAACACCCAAGGAAAACAAGCTTAAATTCGAGGCACACTTTTTTAACGACAGTCGTACTCAAGTGACAGTAATCATACTTTTCACAATTTACTTTAACCTCATAGTGTACGAATACCATAAAACACAGGAACATCTAGTTTTTGACTACAGGTACATGGCCCCTTTAAATGCATTTAAAAAAGGATCATTATGAGATCATATTATAACACAGTTATACAAGTCTTATAAAAAGTTGTATTAGTCATTATAAACACATAACTGTATTCTCTAAGACTAAATAAAGTGTTACTGTCATTGTTTTATTGTTCTGTCACATCCATGACCCCGACACATGGAATACACTATCTTTCAAAACCCAATGGCCTCCTAAAGTATGAATGGACCATCATTGTGAACGTAAGGGGCTCAATTCCGTTTCTCCAAATGAGAGCAAATCCCCTTCACGTCTTCAGTTGATTTGAAGACTTGGATGTGACGGACATGTGTCAAGCAAATAAGTTCTTCAGCTAGTAATGGAATGTACTTTTTCACTCGGCAAGCAATGGCAAAGGGAACACACTTCTCCCTCCGAGAGTTCTACCATTTGAATTGATCATTGGCAAACTCACAGGGCTGTCACCATACAATCAGCCCAACAAAGCCGTTGTTAGATAAACTATCATTCTTTTTTATAAGCCACAGCATATTGTCTTTGGGATTTAATGCACAAATGGAAAGACCTAAAATGATACCATGTACAGTGGGGAAATCAATAGTCAGAATGAAATATTGGACGAAATTAAAGCTATGGCATGATATCATGGAATCATTAAAAGCCTATTATTGTATTGTAACTTAGCCAATTTGAAAATGACATGCAAATGATCATAACATGTGAATGTATAATGTTGTTGGACAACATGAAATGCTTAATGTTTGGGCTAGGGGACTCTTTTTTACTGCCACCATACCTGGGAGGTCCGCAGTAGAGAATGGGCATTGCTTGTATATTCTTCCTAATAGGGTGTAGAATATTGCATTGCTTTGTGGGAGATTCAACCCCAATGAGTCTACATCCATGCAGGCTTGCTGAGAGGGAGAGTAAAGGCAAAGGTTGAAGGCATAGCAAAACAAACTTCACTTGCAATTTACAAGAATAGGAATAGACTTCGCAATTGGGGTGCTGCCTCATCCAGGCTTTTTGGGGATTCTCCCAAGTGAAGTTCATGAGTGAAGTTGACTTCCTGTGTTCACTCTGAGAATCGGACCGTAGCCAGGGACTCACAAGTCTTTTCCAACCTTTTACAGATTTTAATGTCACAAAGGATGGTTGGATTGAGTATGGAGGCAACCAGTATTACTTCAATGATGAAGTCCGGACCATGGATGAGGCAAGACACTACTGTCAGCAAAAGCATGGTGACCTGGTAGTTATCAACGGAGAAGCTGAAAATCAGTTTCTATGGAAACAGGTACATTCCTGTTATATTCCTGCGTTCAAAGACAGTCAACAGTCAGTCAGCCAACATGGCTTATAACCTCTATATTGTACAAGCGCATAACTATTAATGTTAACTTTTGTTTTATTTCTTCCCCCAGATAAACAGAAAACATGGACGTGCTTATATTGGATTAACAGTCGATCTTGATAGGTCATTTGGGTGGGTATCTGAGTAACAATGCTCCATCATTCCCATGTTTGTAGTATAAACAAAAATAGCCATACTAAAGACCATGAATCCTTACGACTTCTGCTGTTTGAAAAAAGCAACTGCAGTACTAGCTACAAAGATTGTGGCAAAAGAGCTTAAAGGCACCATCCAGCATCGCTGGAACTACTTAACACAGAAAATATGGTGTTTCATGTAAAAGTAAGAAAGAGACATTCTAGCAACGCGACTGCCCTCTGGAGTTTTTTTAAAATCTTTTTATTGAGAAATTATGGTGAAATGGCAGCATACAGTAAGTTGCCTGTGTGCGGTGCATCTCTCTTTCTGATCAGATCAGTCGGAGAGTATGTTTGTAAACAAAGCCTTACAGGTGATGTTTGTGCATGGCAAATATGTAAATGATATGATATGAAATATGGTGGTTGGCCTTTCTTCCAGCTAACTTACCCTATTGATGTACTTACTGTACCTCCACTACTCCTACTACCATCAGCTTTTTAATTGGATTAAGGCCTTCTTAGGAAGGTGAAAGCTGAAATGTCTGTTTGTTTTAGAAATGTTTTAGAATTATTAACATCAACAAATCAACAAAGATCTGCAGCAGGTGAGTACTGGCCTTTTTCTTAATTGTACTTGGTTTGTGTTTTGTCCTGCCCAGGTGGATGGATGGCTCTCCAGTAGTGTTTGAGAAATGGGAACAAAATCAGCCCGACTTCATAAACAATGATGAGAACTGTGTGGTGATGAACAGTGACATGGGTGAGTGAACCGACATGAGCTGAGACTGACTGATTGGTTTAGACTCACTGCTGTTATTGGCACACCTGCAAACTAGCCTTATGTAAGACAATTCTCTCGGATGGCTATCATTTTGCATTGCCATGCTCGTGGGTCTACAGAATCTCTGAGTAAAACGTCTTGCTTGAATGAAGCTGAAACATCTCTGAAGTCATTCCACTGTGGTGACATCATATTGTTGAATTTACCTTTAAATTAATTTAAAAAAATGATCTGTCAACAATGTTTCCAAATCAGAGAAAATATTCCAAGGATTAAACACCCAATGCAAGAGAGCCCTGGCACAGTTGGCCAATGTTTAAAAGGTTCATACTGGTCTAAAGGTTAATATTGGTGTACTGTACCTCGATGCCACTACTGAAGAGCCGTGAAGGATGTTTGAAAAGAACCATCCTTCTGTTGGTATTATTTACTGACAGTGCTGACATTATTGGTGTTCCATCCAAATAATCACTCAAATAAACATTCCTATAGTTAATTTTGTTTACTACAGCCCATAGACAGCAATGTTTGTAAACACTGAAAGTCTTGATTCAAGTAATCTTGTCCATAGACACTTCCACCCAATGGTCGGAAGGTCTGGTGGACCAATGTGTCAAACTTGCCCTTTGTTACCTAACACAATGATCAGGAAAAACTCCTGACGCATAGCCATTGGCTTTACCTCCCATCAATTCAACAATAACACCAAAGCAACAGCACCTCCCTGCAGTGCTTGCCAGGTTTGAGTTGTTGTTATTCCAGGCTTATATGCACTAGATACAATAGCCTGTGGACAAGGTAATGATTAAAGTGTCTTATTTCAGTGTGATCTCCTCCATATTTGTAGGGTTCTGGAGTGATTACAACTGTGGGACACAGCACAAATCCATCTGCAAAAGGAATGGGTCACCTCCAATCAACAGCACTGTGGCCCCCACTGTGCCCCCTAAAGGTGGCTGTCCACATGACTGGGTCAGCTATGAGTCAAAGGTCAGAAAGACTAAATGCAGTGGGGAGAGATGAAGAAATCAGACAAATAGAAAGATGGTGATAGAATGCCTAAAGGGGGTACTTGCCTAAATGTTGGCTGTATGTTCACATCATTTGTCAATGATTTCTGGATGTCGAACAGAGCATTTTTGCCATTCCTGAACATTCAACATTTACATTTATTATTGTCTTCCACCATTCAAACATTGTAGTTTGTTTCCATGTGTTTCTCAGGATTTATGTATGATGCCTATGTTGTTGGCTATAGTGTTACAGGCTCATTGAATCACACCAGGACACATGGCGTGAAGCTAGATCACAGTGCATACAGATGGGAGGAAATCTAGCCTCCGTTGTCAACAGGCGTGTACAAGGTTTGTGAGATAATTTTAACCTTACAGGTGCAATATGTAACATTCAAGCTTTCTAATGATTGTAATGACTATGTTTAATCGTTAGCGATCAGGGAATTGTTTACAATTGGCCAGGGGTGTTCTAGGGGAGTGGACTCACAGATCTGCCTCTTCAAATTGTGTACGCATGCAGAAACACCACAGCTAATGTGTGACACTGCAAGTCCATTTGGGGGCGTTATATTATTGTCATGTTGTTGTTTGGAACTTAGAGCTGAATTTTGCCTCGGTGGTCAGAGGTAGCAGACAACTTATGCACAGCTCCTTTAATTAAATGTGATTATGCTCATCATGAAAATGCCCAATGGATCTGTTAGGGATAGGTAGGTCAAGACAGGTACAGAGCGTAGTTTGGACAGCACACTGTCACATTTCACACTCCACTCCCAGGGGTGGGGGTGGGGGGGACTAGTGCGGTCAGGACCCGGGGTGGGAGTGGCGACGACAACATTTTGGGATTATGAGTTATCATTTGTCATTTGAACATCGACGCTCCTCTGGGGCTGGCCGGCACCAACGCCACTTTCTTGGTTTCCCCCACGGGCCATGTACATCCAACACCCTAGATTAGATGAGAGTAGAGATACCAATAGGCAAGCTAGTTGGTTTCATAACAAATCCTAGTACAACAATCTGTCAGTAAAGAGCCGAACTATTGATTCACACCTGACCAAGACTCTCTCCTATGGGTTGTAGTATTTTTGACCACCAAGATGGCTGATGGAGTTACTACAGACCTGTGGATTGGCTTGAATACCTTAGGCCGTAACCAATTCCTGTGGACTGATGGCCGACCAGTGTTCTACACAAACTGGGCTCCAAACCAACCTGAAATGGTACAAATACATGATTTACTGTGTACACATGTTTATACATGTTTTAAAGCCTTAAGCCATGACTTGTGGTACTTAAAGGGGAATAACTGCAAATTTGGGAAATTTTTCAACGTGCCTTCACTAAATGACGCTCATTGTAAGTCACTAGGTTTTTCACTGTCATTATTGACTTTCAAAGGGTAAATTTCAGATCTAAGCCAACAGGCTTCTCTTTCCTCCTTGCTTGGCAGAGAGTTCAGAAAAGGTAAAATTGTGAACCCACGACACAATAGTATCCAATAAAATGCATATGCCATATCTCTGAATCAATTGGGCTTCCCAAATGTAATCTGTGCACTGTGACAGAGCATTTTTTGTATTCTACAAAGTTCTATCTAGTGCTACAGTGAGTGTAACCATGTGTTGTTTTCGCTGTAGGTCTGCTCTCCCTGAGTGAGAGAAGTGTGCATTTTGACAGACAGTCCTCTACTGAGCCAGACTGTTCCCCTTCAATAGTTACAGCTACGTCATGTAATGCTGTATTGGAAACACTATTCCAAAATCATTCAGTTTTTTAGATATGTATCTCCAAATCTGCCAGATAGATCTGATCCTTGATTGCAAACAATTATATAAATCATTCTGATCTAGATTACATTTTTTGAAATACTGGGCCCTGAAGATTAGCAATCCAGATGTTGCACATATAGCCACTCACTTTTGTAGTGTTCTCTCACAATTCTGAGCTTTCTTGACAAAGTTTGAGTTCTGACAGGAATTCTGACCAGGGTTTTTGTGTACCTTGAGACACCATACACAGGAAAAATAAATAAGATATTCTTTGATTTAAACTAGGGTTGTACAGATGAATAGATTAATCAAACAGATTAAGTAATGTTTTAGTTGACGTTGTATTTCTATAGCTTAGATCAAGGACAAGAAGTTAAAGCTATAGTGACTGAAATTAGTAGTAAGTGTTGTACCAAGGAAGCTCAGTTCAAGCAATTATTATCTTTTTGTCTTAATCTATGGGAATGCCAATTCACACCTTTGATTTGACGTTAGTGTAACAGTGTAATCATTGAATTAGATCAATTACAGATTTATCACTTCCGTGCTGCGAACTTTTGACTATTGCTCCCGATTCACTTTTGTTATTGTTTTGTTTTTTTTGCAATCAACTTGTTTGCCAGGGACATTTATGTGAAGAGGTTGCCCATTTTGCCTTTGTAGCCATATTATAACTGTGAGGTTTCGATGGAAAATACTGAGCACAGTCACTGTTTTTTCATAAACCCGCCAGTCACACACACACACGGGAGAGCAAATTGTTTGCCTCATCCATTATCCACATCATTATGCAACGCGTGCCCCCTTTTTGTATTGATTCAACTGGCCTTTATGCACAGATGCATAGCCTACTGTAGCCTACATACACACGGGAGGAGATATCATAGGATGCTTCAATTTAAACATTACTTTCAATAGCATTTTTTCTGCTTTTGGCTCTACACGCCAAAACTTTGGATTTGAAATCAAACAATTACTATGAGGTTAAAGTATAGATTTTCAGCTTTTATTTAGGGGGTATTTTGGGGTATTTATACATTTTTTCATATTTTTGTACATTGGTTTCAGCATTCAGAAATGTTTGGTATTTGGTCGACAATGCTTTGCATGCAACAACTGATGTCTGCGACCCATTGACCCAACCAGACATTGGGTATCTTCTCTGGGGATGCTCTGCCAGGCCTGTACTGCAGCCATCTTCAGTTGTTGTTTGTTTTGAGATATTTTTGCCTAAAATCTTATCATCAGGAAATGAAATGCATGTTCAATTGGATTTAAATCTGAAGATTGACTTGGCCAGTCAAGAACTTTCACTTGTTGGCCCTGAAAAACTCCCTAGTTGCTATAGCAGTATGTTTGGGGTCATTGTCTTCCTGTATGATGAAGCGCCATCCAATGAATTTGGAGGCATTTTGCTTGTACTCGAGCAGACATGATGTTTCTGTACACTTCAGAATACATTCTGCTGCTGCCGTCAGCAGTTACATCAACAATTAAGACAAGTTAGCCAGTTCTAGTGGCAGTGCACAAACCATAACACCCACTTCACCATGTTTCACAGATGAGGTATGCTATCAATCTTGGGCGGATCCTTTTTCTCCAAACATTCCTCTTTTATCACTGGTACATGATAATATTTGTCTTATCTGTCCACAAGACCTTTTTCAGACCTCTGCAGGCTTGTCCTAAATGTAATTATGCATTTAATTGGATGCCTAAATTGGTATTTTTCTGAGTAATTTTCTTGATTTCTTTATTTATCCCAAATGTCTGTTTTCAAATTCTACTGTAGACTAAATCAAGAAGGTTCCATAATCATTTGCTACAATACTTGCAACAGGTAAAGTGCATTCATATATTTTTAGAGTATGTTTTCTCTCAAGATAGTGATTTACATTTTGCATGAGGGAAGATTTGGAGAAAGCGTTTCCAGTACCATAAGGCTAGTTTTTACAGGTTGCTTTGCCTTGTCTAGCTAATGTAACCCTGCTGTTTTAGTATAGGCCTACAGCAATACATACTGGGCATAACTTAATCAACAATTTAATGATGCATACATTATCCATACATTGGTATTTACTCTGTTTTGTGTAATTTTCCCTCCCTTTATTTATCCCAACATTTTGTTTTCAAATTCTACTGTAGAGTCAATTCAGAAGGTTCTACGAACGCATGCAACAACATGTGCGACAGGTAAAGTGCATTCTAACTTGAGGTTAAAGCTGAGTTCATATGTGTCCATAGTTCTATGTGTGCAAATGTTACAGTGGGTGTCTCTTATTCCCTATAACATATTTCTATGCATATAATCAGTGGCGGCTTGTCACTATAGGCAAGGTAGACACGGCCTTACCAATCTTTTCCATTGAGCTAACATAGGAACACAACAACAATAATTAATTCTGTATTTCTCTCTGAGTTGCGTTATCTACAAGTGATGCTTACAGGCGGCATTGAGATGAGTTAATATCACTGGAGACAATTGTCATTTTTGGAGACAGACATCACCGTTAATATGTTCTGATTTGGCCCAAGATTTACTAAGCTTGCAAGTAAGGTAATTTGAGTAATTTACGAGACTTTAGTGTTAATAGACTACTGCGCTGATTCTCTTTTGATGGCAATCATAACACTGACGTCTGTCTCCAAAAATGACTAGTGTCTCCAGATTGGTTTTCATTCTGCAGTTTTCACAGCGTATTACTGTGACTCTTTAATGTGACAATATGCAGTATGTAATAGCAATGATGATGGTAAATCATAATAATACTCATCATCATCATCGGTATTATCATCCTCAAAATAACTCACATGCATTCCATTCAAAGTGCCTATGTATTATACTATAAAGCCAGCGTGACTGTTTTTCGATCAATTAGGGCTCTCTCTCCTTTACCTTTATCAGGATCAGTGTGTTGTGATGGACAGCAGTCTCTCCTCTGTCATGGGAAAATGGAAGTCAAGGTCCTGCAATGACAGCAATGGATACATCTGTCAACGGAATGTTGGTGAGCACAGACCTCCCTCTGCCACTGCAGCCACCTTCAAGGCGGTTTCATTCATGTGGATCTTACAGGACTAAACAAAGAAATAATGATGTTGCAGATAGAGCCTCTGCCTATACATTCAGTTGTCTGAGAGAGGAAGAGAGACAAAGGGTTCAAAGGTCTACAGTGGTTCATTTATAAAGGTAGATATGACGTAGACATGACAATTCACTCTCCAGCCATTTTGAGTCGTCATTCCACTTCCCGTGGGTAACATCATATCAATGAGTCTACCTTTGACTTTATATGTACTGATGTCATTCATTTTCAGATCAAAGCAGATGAAGGACAGGTGTGTTATCTTTGGATGTGTTGATTAGCGTATTCTGTAACACCATCACCCACTTGTTCTAATTCCCTCCCTCCCAGATCCATTAATCCGTGTTACGGCACCAACAGTCTTCCCTAATGCCTACATCAAGCTGGGCAACAACTCCTTCAAAGTGGTGACTCAGAACATGACCTGGAAAGATGCCATGGTGCAATGTGAGAAAGATGGTGCTCAACTGGCTAGTATTCTGGATGAGGGGACTGAGGCCTACATTGAGCTGCAGGCTCTGAACCTCAAGACTCCTTTGTGGATTGGTCTCAATAGAATGGAGGTACAGTACTGCAATGTTACTTCTTCAAGCTCAACAGTTGATTTGAATCTGTAGGTTGCCTCTGGTGTTAGCTGGTAATTACTATTAAATTGTGAAACTATCACTTTATAACTGATTACAGACTTTATAACTGATAAGAAACTTTATTATTGTCAATATTCATTTTGAAACTCCTCTTAGAGAACCCCTGTTAGTTCAATGTAATACTGTATATATGGTATATGGGTTATCTTTACTCACTCATACCTCTATTCAAATCTATCCAATATCATATGTTCAGATTTAACATGGCTGCACAGCGTAGTAAGACATACTTTGGTCCTTCCTTTTCAGACTGAGGGCTACTTCAGATGGATCGATGGCTGGCATCTGACCCTGGCCAGATGGAACGTGGCTGAGCCAAGTCGAGATCGACCCTGTGTGTACTTGGACCCTGTGCGTGGCGGATGGAGTACAGACTTCTGCAATCGCACATTCAACAGTGTTTGTAAGCAGTCCACAGGTGAGATATCAGGCAGATATATACATTTTAGATTTATAGATAAAAATAGACAAAATACTGTAGGCTTATATAAGATGATTCTACAAAGTAGAGTTTACTTACCAGAAAATCATTCCTGTTTACAGTATCAGACATCCCAATGTAGAAGTATTAAGAAGGTTAATGGAGTCATGAATGAATTGCCATCTTCTGCAGTGAATCCATTTGAGTAAAACCTTAAGTGAAACCCTTTGGTTTAGAGATTTAGGTTAAGTTGTAGGCAAATTCTGTCATTTTACTGTGGCAACTGTTGATCACGATGCGATAGTAAGTGGTTCAATGGTCATTGCTGAAGGACTCAAAGTGATCAATAATGAAGGATCAGATGGTGGAGTACAAAATGATGTTTTTATTGACAAGACAGACACAGACAATACAGGCACGAAAGCAGAAGACATACAGGTGTCTTGGAGGAAGTTCTGGATCAGCCATTTCTTAACTGTTACACCTGGTTCCACGTTAGATTTAGCATTGCACTGCTTGGTCTTTTCTTATGGGAGGAATCAAAATCAGACTATCATATTAGAACACCAAAACAGGTTTTGGGTTTCAAATCCACAGTGAGCTGTTTACATCAATTTCTTGCATGGTATGAAGTCACGTGCCGATATGAGAACTTAACCAGATAATGAGCTACTTATTCTCCCTGTCTTATTTTGCCCCGCGGACCACAAACTCTCCGGGGGCCACAAGATAACATTAAGGAGTAAAACTCTTCTCTAATTCATGCTGAACACCTGCATATGACTTCACACTCACAGACAAAGAGACTGTTCTGTTATCAAAAGTTAGCTACATTGTTCAAGCTAAATATGTCAAACAGAGCAATAGTATTCAAATACACCAAAGTCAGAATCACTACGATTCCACTTCTATATCTAGGCCTTTATTTACTTTCAATGGCTGCGGGGGCACCAAACTCTTAAGTTGACTTACAGTATGACCTCTTCTCCCAGACCCCTGATTGCAATTATTAATACATACCAATCTCAATCACTCACTCCCACAGCCTTGCCACCGACTCCACCGGCCCAGTACCCTGGAGAGTGCCCTAAGGATGTGGAAGACGAGCGGTATAACAAGCCTGCCTACTGGGCACCCTTTAGGGGTCACTGTTACGCCTTCATGACACATGAGATACAGTGGGCTGACGCCTCAACTCGCTGTGTAAGAAAAGGTAGGAGCCTTTTTGCCATGGGTCTCATTGAATTAAATGTCATTATGGTCGCTCTTCCTGAAAAGTTAATCAGATTTGGGGTCGGTTGAATTCCAAGGAATTCAGGAAGTAAATTGAATCATTGCATCATTTTTAAAGAGTTCTCAATAAACTGATAATGAGAATCTTTTTAAATGGACCATTTTGGAATTGTAACACTTCCTGAATAGAAATTAAATTGACCCCAACCATGGCATTCATGCTGTACAATGAAAATCCATGTGCTCTTCACACAAAATACATACAGTGCCCTGCTTATTTGATCAGATAAATCTGTCCCATTACTTTTGGGTACCCTGAAAAAGGGGGATTATGCATACCACAATGCACGTGGTGTAATTTCAGAATGGTAAAACCAACATCAACACAAATACCATCAAATAAAAGCTGGGAATCTATACTTTAACCTCATAGTAATTGTTTGATTTAAAATCCAAAGTTTTGGAGTGTAAAGACAAGAGAAGAACAAATGCTTCACTGTCCCATTACTTACGCAGGGCACTGTACATGAACAATGTTTAATCATCAACAAAACACTCCTATTTTGTGAAGGGGCATCTCTGGCCAGCATTGAAGATCCCATGGAGCTAGCCTTCATTATGAGGAACCTGGAGATGCTTAAAGACAGTCACAAATCGTTCTGGATAGGCCTATACAAAACACACCAAGGTAACATGATGGGCCTGTTGCGTTAAATCATGGTCCAACAATAACTGTGATCTCAAACGGTTGAAAGGTAACAGAAAAGTGCATTTTCTTCCTCTAGGGCAGTGGCTTTGGTTGGACAACACAGTGTTGGACTACACTAACTGGACTGAGGGTCAGCCCACTGAGAGAAACACGTATAATTATGCAATGATCCGCTCCTCTGATGGCACATGGGGCACAGGCCACCACTATGAAGGCATGGCATACATCTGCAAGATGCCTAAAGGTGAGAATTGATTAGTAAAGTTGACTTTGTGTTCGTGAAGAAAATTAGTGTCAGTGTATTGTATTGAATTGTAAGACAATAGACCTGAGTGATAGGCGGGTCAGTTATTTCTTCACCTGCCCATGTTTCTTAATAACCCACCCGCCTGACTGTATTTCAGGAATAATGTAAAAAAATAATGACCTGCACCCGACCCCTATAAAAAATGCACTGTACAAATGTAAATGTTTTTACATTTTTTCTCCCACAAGAGACTTATATTAACCGCTTGCACTGCTTTAGGGCTATTGTAGGCTATTGGACGATATTGTCTTGTTTGCTGAAATAAAAGCCAAAATAGGGTGGAATAAAAAATGGTCACACTGATATGCTCATTCATTGAACATTAGTTGAACAATAGGCCAATGTGGAAGAAAGCACATGCTGAAATTGAAAAATGGAACAATATTTTCTGACCCAAAACACATACGGCTGTATGAGTCAACCCATGCATCACTAATAGTTAGGATGGCTCTTAAGAAGATTTATTTTATTTTCCCCCTCCAGTTATTGGACAAAATCCATTACCAACACATGGTGAGTTGTTTTGTCTATCTACTACATGAAACAGAATTTGTCAATCCACTGGAGTTACAAAAGTACATTTGACTAAATCATTAAGTCTTGTTGAATATCCTGACTCGACTATTACTACTATTTTTCTACTAACAGTAAACCTAGTTTATGTTGTTCGTTGATAGTCAGTATGTATCTGCTGTCATGCTTGTTTCTTTCATCCTGCAGAACCACAGGAGGCTCACCAGCATGTCCACTCTGGCATGGCTGTAGTGGTGGTCCTGGCCATCACTTCAGTAATAGGACTCACAGCTTTTCTTCTCTACAAGAGATCTCACCAAATGCTGCCCACATTTGACAACCCT
Organism: Argentina silus; assembly: GCF_951799395.1. Lineage (NCBI taxonomy): Eukaryota > Metazoa > Chordata > Actinopteri > Argentiniformes > Argentinidae > Argentina > Argentina silus. Next base: position 2,753,680 of record NC_139674.1, on the reverse strand, counting down.
CTCTATTTCAACACTGAGCGCCCTCCGCCAGATGTTGTGGACACCAATAAACTAGTAGAGAACATGGAGTACATAGATAGAGCCAATAATAACTAATGTATAGATGATAAAAGATGGTTGTTGGAATTGTTTTACAACATTAGGCTAACTTAGGTAGCTGCAAATGCACTACCCCATATCACCTTTGACCCCCAGCCACTATCTATATGATGCTTGTCTGATATCAAAAATTAAATGCTGTTAGTAGACATTCATGATGTGAATTGACCCGTTTTATTCAGGCAACTTAGATTTATATATATATACAACTGTATTTATACAACTTACAGTAGCTCAAAGTTCAATAGGTTTGTGGTTGAGTGACGGTACCGCAGCAGTACTGCCATGATATTCATACGTTTTATTTTAGGTATTTCACCTGGGCAAAACAACCACCAGTTGTTACAATGTGTTTTAGACCCCTTTCAGTCTTTACAAGCATTGCTGCCTGTGGGCTGTAGTAAACACTGGGTACCTTCCTAAAAATGTGTCTAATTTGTTACCTAATACAGTGAAGCATTTTTAGTTGGTGTTATTTCATTTGTGGAGCTAAGAGCTAGAGTAGGCTATATAAAATATATTATACAGACCCTGTCATTGCGACTGTTGTCACGGTTGTCGTGCAAAAATAGTAGTGAATATTTAACAGTATAGCCTTTCATTCTTTTAAAATGTTCTTTTATTGAACAGTATTATTTGAGGGTTAGTTCTTCTAGCCTGAGGAAAGTTACAGCAATATAGCTGCCTAAATGCTAATGAATTTGCAAGTGGCCCTTTGTGTTTTGTAGTGCATTTAAACTTAAATGTCAGCAGACACAATATTAAAAAAAATAAAGCTTTAACTGTAAAATGAAATTAACAATCTATGAATTATTAAATGATAAATAATCAACATCATCATATAATTTATGAATATATATTTGTTTTATATAAATGATGGTAAACTATTCTCTTGTTTCTGGGTTGAGTGGTTTTCTTAACCAAAACACCTTACAATATCTGGGATACATCAATACAAACCTTGAGTTTGTTTTCATGCATAACATGGTAGGTGGCATACAGGTTTCTGGAACACATTTTGTAATAGTGGTGGCAATTCTGAAATAGGTAAGATACGTAAAGAAAATGCTGAAACTGTGTGCCATTTCGCTGCTCCTATTAAAAATAACATGAACTTCAAGGGACACTTCACCAATTTATTTTACGAGTTTACAAAGTAAAAAATAAATAAATCTTATTACAATTTAAAAATGACATGTATGAACATTGGCAAAGACAAAGAGCAAAAAGAACAAAAGTAAGATAACAAAAAAGAAAAGAAAAAGAACACCCCTACCCACCCACATTAGTCTTTTATTGAACTCTTATGTGGCATGTTTCATCATCATGCATCACTCTGCTTAAAATACATAATAGAAATTAAGACAGCAGAGCCAGGAAATCAGGCAATATATCAGATATAAAACACAGCTGTAAAATAAATACAATGCCCTGCGTAAGTAATGGGACAGTGAAGCATTTTTCCTTCTTCTGGCTCTATACTCCAAAAGTTTGCATTTGAAATCAAACAATTATTATAGGTCAAATTAGAGACTCTCAGCTTTTATTTGATGGCATTTGTGTACATATTTGTTTAACCATTAAGAAATGACAACACTTTTTATACATAGTCCCCCAATTTCAGGGCACCAAAAGTAATTGGCTTGACAGGGGTTTCTGGTTAGTCAGGTGTGTTTCGTCACAACATTTGTGCAGGCATAAGATAGCTGTCAATGTCTAGTATTGATTCTAGGCCTTGCATTTGCCTTTGGAGTCTGCTATTGTCAACATGAGGACCAAAAAGGTGTCAATGAAACTAACAAATCAGAAACATATCCAAATGTTTCTGGTCCACACTATCAGAAACATATCCAAAACCTTAGGCTTGCCAAAATCAAGTTTGGAACTGAAGCTGGAGACAATTCTGACAAATCAATTCTGCCCCCCTTCTTGAGATCCCTTCCCCTGATGGGCCAAATGACCCTTCCCACGATGGACCAAATAATTGTGATCTCTCTGTGATGTTTTACAAGCCTGTGGGAATGTGTTGATGCTGTGGTGTCATATGAATAGGATTGATAGGATGAGGTCTCATTGGTTCTGTTTGCAAACAGCTCTTAATTTAAATGCTATGGTTGGAAGTCATGTATAAAAACATAGTGTAGAGGACAGATTCTCTTTATTTGTGTTCTGGCCAGAGGTCCCAGCTGTTGTACATATACACATCGATAATGTGGTCTGTCTTTGTTTCTCTCTCTCTTTCTATCATTTATCATGAGGATAGAATGTAACATTTCTCTATAATGTGTTTGCCTTGTAAATGTTGTATATGTTTACATTATTATTAAAGCTTCATTTGATTCATTCTAATATGACCATTCTTGCCCTAACCAACACAAACTCAACAATTCTTCGCACAGTGTTAGTTAAATTACTTGGAGTCAGATTAATAATATTAACATATGCTTTGCTATTAACAGTAGATTTCCTTGCCAACCCTTTCCCCAAAACAACTGTCCCACAGGTCTGGAACACTCCAGAAGGTAGGTGTGAATATGAGACGACCATCTGCAGAATACGTCACCAGCCAAATTCACCAGTTTCATTGTAAGGTGCAAACCACTAGTTATCTTCAAAAAGGATGGTCAGGTTATAGTTTTCTAAAAAGCCTGCAGAGGTCTGGAAAAAGGTCTTGTAGACAGATAAGACTAAGATAATGGTTCCAGAGTGATTGCAAGAGGAAAGTTTGGGAAAAAGCCCAAGATTACAGCATACCACCTCATCTCTAAAACATGGTGGAGGGGGTGTTATGGTTTGGGCATGTATTGCTGCCACTAGAACTGGCTAACTTGTCTTAATTGATGATGCAATTGCTGACGGCAGCAGCAGATTGTATTATAGAGTATATACAGTTAGGTCCAGAAATATTTGGACAGTGACACAATTTTCATAATTTTGGCTCTGTACTCCACCACAATGGATTTGAAATGAAACAATCAGGATGCAATTCAAGTGCAGGCCTTCAGCTTTAATTCAAAGGATTGAACAAAAATATTGCATGAAACATTTAGGAATTGCAACCATTGTTATACACAGTCCCCTATTTTCAGGGGCTCAAATGTAATTGGACAAATGAACATAATCATAAATAAAATGTTCATTTTTAATACGAGAATCCTTTGCAGGCAATGATTGCCTGAAGTCTGGAACCCATGGACATCACCAAATGCTGGGTTTCCTCCTTTGTGATGCTTTGCCAGGCCTTTACTGCAGCTGTCTACAGTTGTTGTTTGTTCGTGGGTCTTTCTGCCTTGCAAGTGAAATGCATGCTCGATCGGGTTGAGATCAGGTGATTGACTCAGCCATTGCAGAATATTCCACTCCTTTGCCTGGGTTGCTTTCGCAGTATGTCTTGGGTCATTGTCCATCTGTACTGTGAAGCGCTGTCCAATCAACTTTGCTGAATTTGGCTGAATCTGAGCAGATAGTATATCCTTAAACATTTCAGAATTCATCCTGCTGCTTTTGTCTTCTGTCACATCATCAATAAACACTAGTGACCCAGTGCCATTGGAAGCCATGCATGCCCATGCCATCACACTGCCTCCACCGTGTTTTATAGATGATGTGGTATGCTTCGGACCATGAGCAGTTCCAAGCCTTCTCCACACTTTTTTCTTCCCATCATGCTGGTACAGGTTGATCTTAGATTCATCTGTTCAAAGAATGCTGGTCCAGAACTGGGCTGGCTTTTTTGGTTGTTTTTTGGCAAAGTCTAATCTGGCCTTTCTATTCTTGAGGCTTATGAATGGTTTGCACCTTGTGGTGAATCCTCTGTATTTGCTCTCGTGAAGTCTTCTCTTTATGGTAGACTTGGATAATGATATGCCTAACTCCTGGAGGGTGTTCTTCACTTGACTAGATGTTGTGAAGGGGTTTTTCTTTACCATGTGAAGGATCCTGCGATCATCCACCACTGTCTGTGGACATTCAGGCCTTTTTGTCTTACCGAGCTCACCAGTGCATTCTCTTTTTCTCAGAATGCAGCAAACTGTTGATTTGGCCACTCCTAATGTTGCCGCTATCTCTCTGATGGATTTTTGAGATGGCCTGTTTTACTTGCATTGAGAGCTCCTTTGATCACGTTGTGTGTTCACAGCAACAGCTTCCAAATGCAAATGCCACACTTGGAATCAACTCAGACCTTTTACCTGCTTAATTGATAAAGAAATAACAAAGGAATAGCCCACATCTGTCCATGAAACTGTCCAATTAATTTTGGTCCCTTGAAAAAGAGGGGGCTACATATTAAAGAACTTTAATTCCTAAACCCTTTTTTCCAATTTGGATGTGAATACCCTCAAATTAAAGCTGAGAGTCTGCTCTTGGGGTATGCACATATCACATTCCTACAATTGATGTGATTGCATGGCCAAATAAACAGACTTCTTCTTCTTCTTTAAACCCATATTCATTTCATAACTGTAACTTGAATATGTTTTGGTAAACAGCTAAAATAACAAAAATTGTGTCAGAGTCCAAATATATTTGGACCGAACTGTATATATAGTGTACAAAGTGCCTCCAAATTCATTGGATGGTGATTCATCATACAGTAAGATAATGACCCAAAACATACACTCACTGAACACTCTATTAGGAACACTATACTAATACTGGGTAGGGCCTCCCTTTGCTCTCAAAACAGCCGCAATTCTTCATGCCATTGATTGCATCACGCAATTCCTGCAGATTTTTCAGGTGCACTTTCAAGCTGTGAATCTCCCGTTCTACCACATCCCAAAGGTTGTTCTATTGGATTTAGATCCGGTGACTGGGAAGGCCACTGAAGAACACCGAACTCATTGTCATGTTCATGAAACCAGTTTGAGATGACTTTTGCTTTGTGACATGGTGCATTATCATGCTGGATGTAGCCATTAGAAGATGGGTAAATTGTGGCCATGAAGGGATGCACATGGTCAGCAACAATACTCAAATAGGCTGTGGCATTCAAACGATGATTGATTGGTATTAACAGGCCCAAAGTGTGCCAAGAAAACATTCCCCACACCATTACACCACCTCCATCATGAGAAGGTGTACAGGTGTTCCTAATAAAGTGCTCAGTGAGTGTACTGCCATAGCAACTAAGGAGTTTTTCAGGCCTAAAAAGTGGAAAGTTCTTGAATGTCCAAGTCAATCTTCAGGTTTAAATACAATTGAACATGCATTTAATTTCCTGATGAAAAGATTTTAGGCAAAAATATCTATATAAAAAAAACAACTGAAGATGGCTGCAGTACAGGCCTGGCAGAACAGTGGGATCAATGGGTTGCAACTTCAGGCAGGTTATTGCATGCAAAGGATTGTCAACCAAATACTAAATATGAGTGGTTAATTTGCAATATTATGATAAATTTGTCCCATTGTTTTTGGTGCCCTGAAATGTCACATTCGCCTAACCAAAACAGCAGTTGAAGAGCAATTAAAGAATGAGTTTTAATCAAAATATGAGTGAACCACTGGTCGATGAGAGGGAACCACTGGTGACTTACCTTTTACATACTGAAACCTGAAGCCCCCACTTCACAGATTTTTAACCTCATATTCATTATCTCCGGCACCATACCAGTGTCTGCATATTTGAAAACTGCAATTTTTTACATTCTGTAGTCCAAATGATAGTAGAAAATGTCCTACAGAAATCTCTATGATGTCCAGGGTGGGAATTTCACGACGGCCACGGCCGTCGTTGCCCCGCACTTTGGCCTTGATGCCCTGTGAAAAAATGTTCAATTTACGGCCAAGGTGGCCTTTGTGCCCCTGTCAAAGTTCCAGTGTAAACAACGCTAGTGACGCGTGGTGGGCTTTTATGGAATTACAGCCACCCTAGTGCGCACAGTAGGCTAGTCCCGTGTCTGTGGATCAGAGCGATTGCTTTGCTGTGATTGTTCCAAAATAGAACTTGCGCAACTTCGCGAGCCGCGCAGGTGAAGTATCAACATCACATGCAAGAAGAACGTCAACAAAGCCTCCTCCTCAGCCTCTCAAAACGGGAGCAAGACAAGCACAGCGTATTTAAAGTCGACTCGTTAACGTTACATTTTTTTTGCGTCATGAAAACTAGCGATAGCTAGCTAGTTGGGATAGCGCTAACGTCTTCCCTTCCTCAGGGAAAAGGGGTCGACATCTAGTGTTGCTTCTACTAGCAGATAGCTGTCAGCTACGGTCAGCTTTGAATCTAGTATTTTTCTTGCTAAGCGGTTTTGATATAATACATGACTGACTTATGTGGTTTATGGCTGAACTTAACGTATACGTTTAAGAAACACTATTGCTATTCAGCCATTTGTAATCTTAAAACGACTGGTGTTGACGTTAGTGCTACACTTTTCTGTCATGTTGATTGACTAGCGATAGCTGGTGAGCTATCACTAGTTAGGATACGTCTCTCTTTGGAGGGGGGAAAAAAGGTCGGCATCTATAAGTTACTTGAACCTGTGAATTTAGCCATTTCTCGCCAGTCCAAATACCCACAGTTGACCAAATAAATTTAATTGTAGCTCACTATTGTCACTCCAATATCTGACACTCGCAAAATGCCAAGAGGGTTACCTAGGCTACTGCATCTGACTGACTCCTGCTGTAAAGTAAACAATAGTTGCGTTACCATCAAACATCTTAATGCACGCAGATGCGCATTTTCTGTAGCCGAATTTTCACAAATGCAAGATAGAATATGTGAATGAGCTGGATGGAAACGCAACCAGTGTTGGGAAGTAACTGAATACATGTATTTGGGATTACGTATTCAGAATACAAAATTATGAGTAACTGTATTTTGTTACAGTTACATTTTCATTGAGTGGTATTTAGAATACAGTTACTTTGGTCAATTGTAGGGGTTACTTTTGGAATCCTTCTTATATGAATTTCTGGGCTTTTTGAACTCAAATTCTGACATTTCTTTTGTTTTTCAATGTTTTTAAATTAAAACAAATGTTTTAATACATAATTAATGTTTCTTGGTGAATGAGAATGTTAAGGTATCAATCTGAAAGGTAAAACCAGCGTAATTTAACCCAACGGCTTTTGTGCCCTGTCATGTGGCCTTTGTGCCCTTAAAAAAAATTTGAACGGGAAGGCCAAATGGCCTTGCCCCTAAAATGACGAAATTCCAAGCCTGATGATGTCATTAGGGGGGTAGTTCTTTTGTCAATTCAGTGATTATGAGAAACTACAACAAGTTCCCAGCCAAGGGGAGTGCATCTGTGGCTGTAGTTCTTGAAATTCACTGAATTAATTTTTTTTATACCCGCAATGACATCATAGGGGTAATTTCCTCTGTTCTATGGATTCCGAGGGTCAGTTAGGGTGTATCTGGAGCTCTGGCTGTTCACTTAGGCAGAAATCCAGCCAGTATGACGCAGAATTGGGATGAAGCCATTATCAGTACACTGGAAGTTAATATTAAGATGATTCTTAGATTGTGAACACGTCTATCATACACATTAGATTTTAACACTGGCCACGGGAACCCTAACGCGGGAGGTTGTCCTCTCTCAAATGAGCCATTGATCATATTTGTGCAATATTCTTGAATCTTGAGATACGTGTATTTTAACAGAGGGTCCACCACATTTCTCTGCCTCATCTGTCCAAAATGCATTGCAGATGCAGCCAAACATGTTGCTCCTTCGTGAGGGCGGGCTTCACCAATCTGAAAACAGAAAGGAAAACAGAGAGGAGATGCTATTCCCCAGTTAGTGAAATAATGGAAAAGATAGATTATCAGTAGCCCTTAGTTCATCATGTCAATTTATGGACACTCAGCGGGAGCAAATAACCCAACAACTGGACAAGATAACTGAAATTATGAAAGGTACGATTCATCATATAATAATGTAGCGCCCCCTAGCGTGTCTGGCTATTAGTATGGAGTGCGCTCCCCGAATTCCTATGTAGCGAGAGATCTCTCTCTCTCTAATGTTAATTAATGCTCTAATGTAATTACCTAATTATTACCTACTTGTTAGCATTTACACCTCTTCACATTACACCAATAATTATTAATCCAATGAAATACAAGTCCTCAACAGAAATACGTTTCAACTATTTACTGAAAGATATAGCATTTACATATAAACAGTTTGAGTATCAAAGTAAAACAAGTAAAATGATTTGGTTTGGCTTTTCAAGTGCAATACAAATAAACACAGTTCAATTCAATGATCACACATTCACACACATTCAGTTTCACCTGAAGCTAAAGCTAAGCCGGCAAATGACTAAATAAATGCTCAATGAAATGAATGGGTCGCAAGTCGCAGTCAAAGGAGGACACGTGGCAGGCCCGTAACGTTGCTCGGGATCGTGGAGACCTTAAACAAAATGGCCGCTTCGCGCCGTTGCGCAGCAAACAAAAGAAACTCATTGCTGTAGTGCTGGTCGTTGTCGTTCATCCACGCCGCGGCAACGCGGTTCTGGGGATGCTGGTGGTTGAAGACGTCGTCCGACAGCAAAGCAGATATGGTTCTGGAGATAAGTGCTTCCTCAGACGATGCACAAAAGGGCAACCGAGCAGGCTACTCGCTGGCAAAGTCCTCTCAGCTAACTCGCGCTGACTAGCCATCCGCTCTTTCTCCTTGGTGAATACTCTAACCGAGTTCTTCAAAACCGTCAACTATTACACTGTAAACTTAAAGTAAAATGTCTATAAACTCACTCTTCGTGCAGTCTTAAAGCACATTTACTATACCACGCATTAACTTGGTGTTTTTCCAACTTCTAACGTGGCAGTAGTGATGGCAGTTTGACACTGAAGCTTCGATACGTGCTTCAAACACTGAACAACAATTCCATCGAACCACTGCTTCAAAGCTTGCTTTGGTGCGAAAAAAATCACGTGACATATGACGTCCGAAGCAGCAACTGCTTCGTTGCCTGAATGAATCACCTGACTGGTTCGCGGTCCAATCAGGTGATTCACTGGCACTGCCTCGTCTCGATTCTGACAGGTGATAGGTTGCGACAGTTTTGAATTTGAGTGCCTCAACACTTTATAACCGCTCTAAACAATGCACAATTTGTGGATTGTCGTAGTAGGTGCATTGTTGCTGTTGAGTTGTTGGTATTGCGTTTGTATTCTCTGAGTGTTCTTCTTGTAATCTTTGAGTGTTCCCCATCCCACATAATCACCCCCTGCCATAGTTACACAAACACACCCAACCTATGCCATATTTTCCCCAGCACTCTCTCCTCAATAACACAATACACACATTCATCAATCTTTATTTGTAAATAGAACATGATATTCAGTCTCAGTGTGTGTGTGCATCAAAGAATTTCATCAAAGCAAAGATACTGTAGCGAACGGCGGGGTAGAGCAGCTTGCCTTAAGCGGGTATCGAACTCGCAATCTTTTGCTTACAAACCGGCCGCGCTAGCCACAACACCAAGAGAGGTAACTCCCTTGGCGGGGTTGCTAACGGGCCTTTCACAGGGTTGTTATAATACTTTCAATCCAAGGGTGATCAAAGCAAAGATGCTTCAGAACAAAAGATCTTTTCTACAAAAGTAAAGTAGTTTCTCCAACACTGCTCATTGAGGTGTGTGTGTGTGTGTTCGTGCGTGCGTGCGTGTAATTAAAAGCCTCCTGTCCACCAACTAGCCTGCCTAATTTGACTGCAGCCTTGCACTTCGCCAGGAGAGGTCACTGTAACTGAAGCTTCGAGTAATGAACCCATTTTCGAAACAATTGGCTCAAGTGGTTCAGTGCTTCACAAAAGCTTCATTTGCCCATCACTACGTGGCAGTCCACGGCGCAGTTCTCACTCATCTCGTTCTCCTCGCCTCCTCCCAACGTTCGTCTCCCTCCAACTTCCTGACCTTTCCCCCCGACTCCTGATTGGTCCTCACTCCAGGTAAGTGCATTTTAACTAATACATATTTTTAATGCATGTAAACATTATTTAAACATTTTTAACATTCTGGAAAACATGTTTGAAAAGAAAAGAAACAAAATAAAAAATACAATGAGTTTAGGAAATACCCAAAATTCCCATAGGGCTACAATAACATTAGCGACAGATGGCTAGCTACTCTGAAGCTGTCAAATGTACAGCCTGGTCCTTCTATTAATTTGATTTCTCATACCTTCTACTGCAGGCATATCCATAACAGCAAATGCAAGGCACTGGACAAAAGATTACAATTACTTATCTCTGTTATAATATTAGCCACATTGCTAATGTTTTAGAAGTTGATGTATCTTATATTAATTAAAGGTTTGATATCATTCATGTCATTGTGTGGTTGTTGTTGTGTAAGTCTCAGCTTATATAAAATGATGGCTACGTCTGGCAGTATCAATCGCGTTTATTAACTGGTACAACAGATAGGACTGATGAGAGAGAGCGAGGCTTCCGCCGTTACATGCTTATATATCATCTCTCTTTCCAATGCGCATGCGTACATACATGACAGTTGTGTCAAATGGTGAATGAATCCTTGCAATGAAGAACTACAGTGCCCTCCGTAAGTATTGAAAATAGGAAGCATATTATATTCTTTTAGCTTTATACTCCCAACAGTTTGGATTTGAAATCAAACAATTACTATGGGGTTAAAGTAGAGATTCTCAGCTTTAATTCAATGTTGTTGTTTTTTTCAGATAGGGTTCACCATTTAGAAAGTACAGCATTTTTTAAACATACTCTCCTTATTTCAGGGCTCCAAAAGTATTGGAAAAAATCATATAATGTCCAAATGTCCTCATGTTTAGTATTGAGTATATATGAATGACAATCCTTTGCATACAATAACTGCTATTGACCCCACCAGACGCTGGGTATCTTCTTTGGTCATGGTCCAGACTAAGGCACCTTTCAACTCCTCTCTCCATTTACACAACTATTTTATTGAATACAAATTACAATTCAAGATAATTATGATAATGTTTGGCATTTTCCATCTTTTTTTCCCCAGTCATTGAAAATAAAAACAACATTCATGATATACCTGCTCCGTTTTTCTGTCTCTGGTGGCTGCCTTCAAATCGTGTGCACCTGTGTTACGACTCAGTTGTGTCTAGGGTAAAGGGAAGTGCGTAACAGGTTTGACCAACTGAAGGCAGGAATCTTGAGCGCTTTGGTGTGAAATAAAGGAGACCAGACAAGGATGGAGTGAACTCAAATAGTGGTATATTGTAAATAATAGGGGGGGGGGGGGGGGGGTGTACGGGCAGTGTACACACAACGCAACGGACACACACAACACTAGCAGCCCACAGGCCAAGGGGACACGGATGTTGCCAAAGAAAATAAAGTAACAAAAATCTAGGAGAGTTAGGAGAGGCTACTAACTGACCCGAACTAAACATCCACAACTCAAAATACTGCCTCTCTGACTAGCTAAACTACTCTAACCAGGGACATCAAAATGTACACGGTTGGCAACCACCCCTTTCCTAGTGTATCTAGACCAGGGGTCTCAAACTCAACTTACCTGGGGGCCGCTGGAGGTAGAGTCTGGGTGAGGCTGGGCCGCATCAAGTTAATAAAAAAAACTACTATCAATGCTTTGGCTTCTGCCTACCATACACTTTTACAGCGCTTTGGGCACCCTTAAGGCGGGCTTTCCATTGTGACATGTTTTTATCCCAATACCTGAGTATTTGGGATCTTATTTAGTATGCTCTTTCTATATATTCTGAGAGGGATTTGAAAACTTTATCATTGTTCATAGCTTTTTTGAGCACTTCGTTTTTCTTATCATTATTACATTTATCAATCGTGTTCTCTCTCAGGTGTTTATACACCTTTCACATTCATAAATAAAGTGATCTAGATTTTCTTCTTTTTGTTTACATCCTACACATCCTTCTGCTCTACCAAATCTCTCTGGATACCATTGAGCTAACTCTGGTGTCCATGTTACTCCACCTGTCTTAATTCTTAACATCAAGTGCATTGTCTCATGTTTTATGTCTTTTAATTTCTTGCTTTTTTTGATTAAATTGTTCTTGGTAAATTCCTTTTCTTTTGCGATCGCACATATCTGTCCTTTTTCCTTTTCTTTATTTCTCTTGTAATAATAATCTATAACTTCTTCTTTATAATATTCAGGTTCTAACCATTTAGCTTTTGTTCATGCCGCCCATCTCATGCTATTTGCTATTCATGTAATTCTTTTCCCTTTCCTATTGCAACACTCTGCTGTCTTTATTAGGTCACTGATTACTCTTGTTGAGTCCGCCCACTTCCTAAGTCCTCTGTACCTTGCACTGGGTGACAGGATATATTTTCCTTCCACTTGGTGTCACTCCGGAATCACTTTTCAACCAAATGACTAACGTTGCTAATTTGCATTGGCTAACTTGTCAACAAACACCACCGGAAGCTGTAACGAGCCTGAGCTATGGTAGCCCATAAGTGATAAAAAAATATAAAAACGCCCAGGGCAACGACTCTGCAAAAAGGTGCGTGTGAGAAAAACGTGCGGGCCGCACTAACACTAAACTTTGACCGCGAGTTTGAGACCGCTGATCTAGACAATAGTTCCACCTACGTGTGAGAGTATAGAGGCCTCTGTCTTACCTGCCCCAGGGCCTGGAACGAACGAGAACACACACACACACACACACACACACACACACACACACACACACACACACACACACACACACACACACACACACACACACACACACACACACACACACACACACACACACACACACACACACACACACACACACACACACACACACACACACACACACACACACACACACACACGGTAGGGGGGCAAGTGTCAGTGGGGCTAAGCACATCAAGTGTCACAACATAGCATGAGCTCATGAAGAGAGCGACTGGCATCAAACACGCAGCTTAAATACTAAATGAAGGGAGTTGATTGGGGCCGGACTGGGATGGCAGGTGATTAGGATGATTGGCAGCAGGTGCAGCAAATGGGAGTGGTGATGTCGCCCTATAAAGGAAGAGGGAAAACAGAACAGACAAACCTACGTGGAACGTAACCTTCTCTCTCCATTTACACAACTATTTCATTGAATACAAATTACAATTCAAGATAATTATGATAATGTTTGGCATTTTCCATCTTTTTTTCCCCAGTCATTGAAAATAAAAACAACATTCATGATATATCTGCTCCGTATTTCTGTCTCTGGTGGCTGCCTTCAAATTGTGTGCACATGCAGAAACAGCTAAGGTCTGACACTGCAAGTCCATTTCAGGGGGTCATATTATTATTAGGGAGGATGTTGTTATTTCAAAGTTCAAACTGAATTTCGCTGTGGTGACAGATTTCCTAACCCAACAAACTTTGGGTCCTTTAAGTCTCAGTATTATGCCTCAATTACACATAGGCACACATATAACACTGGAATCTACCCAAAGTGTGTGGATATCAAAACCAGTATGCAGTTGTACAGTTGTATACATTTCAAAACCTGTGGTGCAGTAGATTGCAATCACTATCTAATTAACATTTGTTTGTCTTGCTCAAAATGCACATGGGCCCACCCAGCTGCTACTAGCCTACTGCTGTAGGTTTTTTGCCTGTCTTGTTGACATTGCATTTGTCTCTGGGAATTTACATCTTGCAATGTGACAGCTTTCACAGTGTACCCTCCAACTGCCATGAAACATTGTCAGCAGTTTTTAAGTCTTACGGTGTATTCAATGCATGAGTCACTTTCCTCCTCCTCTGTTCTGGTTATTCACACCCTCTTGGTGCCTCTCCCACTTACTGTCTCCCAACTTCCTCTTTGCTGGTCCATTGAAGCTGTCCCAGGGGCCTCTTCCCCTTTGTCACACTGCACAGTAACTCTACAGTATAACCTATGATGGCTATGGTCTTTTCAGACAGAAAATATAACTTAAATTGTGTTTTGATAATTGTAGTGATGGCAAGTTCGGCTCTTTTTACTGAATCGGTTCTTTCGAACTTGTTAAATTGAAAGAACGTATCTTTAAATTCATATTGTTCCTTTTGATGGAAAATCATGACTTCAATTACCTGATTGTCATGGCCTATTGTAGTAGGCAAGTTAGAAGACTGACAAGTTCAGTTTGTTAATTCTACAATTAAAGGAGCAGGGTGTAAGTCTGTCAGAAATATGGCCACTCTGGCCACTGTGGCAAAATTCGGTTCAAAGTTCCAAACAACAACATCATGTTGTTGGGCATTAGCTGTTGTGTTTCTGCATGTGCACACAATGCGATGAGGCAGTCACCAGAGACAGAAAGGTGAAAATCGCCACTCCCCTAGAACACCCCTGGCCAGTAACAACATGTTTGTATGCAAACCGAATATCGGTATTTATTTTAGAAAGCATTTTCACAGGACTAAGACAGTGTTGGTAAATGAAATATTTCTTTAAAGGGATCTCATTCCCTGACCGCCACTGACTAAACATTGTCATTAAAACCATTAGGAAGCTTTCAGAAAGCTTGAATGTTACATACAGGACCACTTTCACTTTTTAACAACAATGTTGTTGGAGATCAAAGGTAGTTACTGCATCATCACTAAATATATAATTTAATTTGCTTTGTAATGTTTACATAGTTGCGCCGTAAAGTTCACAGCAATATACAGCGCCACTCTTACATTCTTTCGGGAGAACCCTGGAAATTAGTTCAAGAACGATTTGTCAACTTTGGTATAAGGTGTAATAAACCTGTGTGTGGCATGCCACATTACGACTTGGTTCACTTGAATCTGTGGCTGTGGACTTTGCTTGCCCACATTTTCAGCAAGAAAAAAAGCACGATTCACTGACAAAGGCAAATCGACTCACTCGAATCACTACAAAAGAGTCGTTCAAAAATAATGATTCCTTTGTGAACTGCACATCACTAGATAACTGCATTGATCTTCCAAGTGTACCCTTTCAAACAGAGGAAAAAGTGCAGCACCCGAAGCATCTGTACCTTTTTTACAAAGCGTTCGGTCTTTCAACGAACGTGATTAGCCAGTTGGTTCATTTGCTCATTAAACAGCTCTAATCATGACATTTGAGACACAGCTGCAGTATAGTGATTCACACACATTTCCTTCTGTATTTTAGAGGACATCCCAAACTTTTCCCTTTGGTGCCTTAATTACAGGGAACAGATTTTATAAATTGTCTGATCTCTGCCTCAACTGGATAAACTCTGTACAATCATCATTACAGTATCAACATCTTAAATGGAATTTGAATGGAATTCTTTACTGTGTTTGCTCATGTCAACTGACTACAGAAATTCTAGTTCAAACTTCAATGCTTACAACGCACAAACCCAGAGTTGCTTCACTATTGGGCAATATTTGTGTCTGACTAAATTGATTTAGAAAACTGTTGTTCAGTGCCCTCAGTCAGCATAAAAGTTCGGAAACATGTGATTTGCATGTCCAAGTCAGTGCACTTGTGTAAACTGCTTATGTTTGCTATGGTACAGCTACTACAGCATAGCCATTTGGTATGGTCTTAGTATTTCTCCTTTCCCGCACTGCACATAAACTTTAAGTACCCTCTATGATAAACACAAAATGCAGTTTTGTAGAAGGAACTAAGCCACATGCAACTTGTAGTATTATGTACCACAAATTAACCTCTCTAAAAGAGGGTGTTCCATGTTGCGCTGGGTCAGGTCACTGATTTTAGAGTTCAAGTCTATGTCTCTTTCTCAACTGGTAGAAACTCCTCCACTCGCATCCTTCTCACAACGCATTGGGGGAGAAGATTTAGTTTCCTCCCCTTAGATTTGCTCCTCTAATGCTTTTTAAAACGAAGCGAGTGGAGGACGGAGGAGAAGACGTAAGGAATTGAGTTTCTAACAATTGACAGGAGCCTCCTGTTTCTGTAGAGCGAGGTACACCCCTGAACAGGATGCTAGTGCTATGTGCCAGTGCTGAGTGCCAAGCTGAGAGTCATCAGGTCCCATTTTTGACGGTGGACATTTTATGCAGTCCTTCTGGAGAGATAGTTAAAGAAATCATAATAAAAAACTGGTCATTCCCTACACTGAGGTTTCCTGTACCCTGCAACACAATTTTACAATGGGAGAAACACTATCACAACACACATTTGTGTTTACCTAGTAGCTTGTGTAACCATTTCAAAAGGTCATACATTCCATTTTAAAAAGTCATACCTTCTATGATGCATCTAAACCATACAGGTAGTTTGTCATAGTTGATCTGTCATCTATATACATGGAACACTGGATATATTCAATTACCACTAGAAGCCCTGGGTCCTCATTAGTCCCAGGCCACTAGTGAGGTCCAGAGACATCCATTTGCTGACATTAGTGTAACAGTGTAATCATTGAATTCAAAAAATAATGCACTGGTTGTGTTTAGGACTTAAGAGTCAGTACAATACCACATGTTGTATTTTAAAGAGTTTACATATTGAATATAAGATATTGACAGATATAATTTGTGTAACTTTAGATAGCCTACTGTAACAAAACAAAGCAAAAAAGTCAAATGTGAAGCACCAACGCTTGATAACGTCAAACAGAACACAAATCTGAAGCAATAATGACATGTAATGAAATATAATTATACATACAGTGCCCTGCATAAGTAATAGGATAGTGAAGCATTTTTCTTCTTTTGGCTCTATGCTCCAAAAGTTTGGATTTTAAATCAAACAACAATCAACATCTCTACTTTAACCTACTATGAGGTTAAAGTAGAGACGTTTAGCTTTTATTTGATGGTATTTGTGTACATATTGGTTTTACCATTCAGAAATTACAATACTTTTTATGCATATGCCTATTTCAGTGTACCCAAAAGTGATGGGACACTTGGCTTAACAGGTGTTTCTGGTTTATTAGATGTGTTCCGTCACATCTTCTAGACATCATTTTTACATCATAAGATAGCTCTCAATGTCTAGTATTGATTCTAGGCTTTGCATTTGCGTTTAGAGTCTGCTATTGGTGTCTGTGAACAGGAGGATCAAAGAGACATCAATGAAAGTCAGGGAAGCCAGAAATGGTAGGCCAAGGAAGACTTCTACAGTGTATGACCGAAGAATGCTCACCATGATTAAAAAAACCCTCAAAACATCATCATCAGCTTTATCATACAGTAGGACAATGACCTAAAACATGCTGCCATAGCAACTAGGGAGGTGCACTCGGGTGAATCAGCTGTAGGCATTGTGTCATTTACCAGAGACCCGATCATTTCATGCTTTTCACACACACTAACCACTATGTTATTCTCCTATCAACCGGAATGTGATCAAGAACATCAGTGTTGAATAAAAATCAAATAACAGCACAAACCAGCACCTTGTGTCCAGTTACTGGCCATTCTTAACAAAAGGGTGGGGGAAGGTCTGTGTGTGCTTGCTTGAGCTCCACCTATAACAAGCTAAAATAGTTTCCGAATAACAAACAAAACCATGACAATTTATCCAGCACACTCTCCCCTTTCAAACGATCCCTCAAAAAGCGCTATACAAAATAAATGCATTATTATTATTATTATTATTATTATTATTATTATTATTACATTGTGTGAACGAGAGAAGGTTGCCTTTTCAGAAAATGTGGAAAAACAACTGTAGGCTACTTTTCTATCCAACCTCAATCCCATTGAAACCCAACATCCTTACTACTGTCTCGCATGAAAATTCCTAACTTCATTCTGTAATCAATACATTACATTATTAATGCAGATTTTTTCTTAAATATATTTTTAGGGCATTTCTGCTTTATTGGGATAGAGATAGTAGAGGTTGACAGGAAGGATGGGTGAGAGAGAGGAGGGATGACATGCAGGATATGTCGATGGCCGGAATCGAACCAGGGACCTTGCGATCATATGGTATGCGCCTTAGTGTGCTACGCCACTGAGCGCTCTAATGCAGATTATTAATTATTATTATTATTATTATTAATTATTATTCATGTCAGACTACTCTAAAACATTTCCCCCTGTTTCTCTGTGCTGTGAGAGAATGTGTGATGATGGTATGAGAGTAGATAGGAGGTCCGATTGCTTGGTCCTCAATAAAATAACCTGATATTTAAACCATTTCCACTCTTCATCTCTGCAATTCATGAGCTACAATAATAAACTTGATTTTGCCAATGTATCTGATATCTTGTCCGATATATTGTACATGTAGGGCTATCAATCCTTTATGACTGCCATATATGTTGCATGTAATGCCTTGCTAAAACAGGGTGCGAACATTGCAAAGGTAAGCCTTGAAGCAATGCTAATACATTTGAAATATAAACACAATAGGTTGATCAATAGCAACTGACCCTCTCAAGGTAGGCTACATGACCCAGATCACTTGTTGTGCATCTTGTTTTTTTCTGAGAAAGAGGAAGCAAGAATCTGAATGGACACTTTCCTATTAAATGTTTTTAAATGCATGGTTGTCACACTGATTCTTGGAATCATATCATTGATGCAACAGTTTGGGAGTGTGGAGTCGTGTACTGTGCTGCCCCAAAAAAAAAAAAAAAAAAAAAAAACGTGACAGGATATTTCATTGCTGTTAAATACTGTAGTACAGTAGAAAGACCCTCCTTTTCATGACCATACACCACACTCAGGTCCTGCCAACAGTGTAACAACAGTGTTAGTTAATGTCAGTCCTACCAGGACAATGCTTACCATCAAGATAACAGTAGCTGTCATTTTGCTCTTCATTCAAACCTCCCGGTGTTCGACTCTATCAGGTACTCTATGTTTCCATTGACTTCCACAGCAAATGTTGGTACTATGGCTACATGTGGGGAGCAGGATAGTATGTAGTAGGGTAGAGATAGAGCCACATGTATACATCCCTTTAGCTGGAAATCAATTGGTTTAACTAAATCTGCCTGAGATTTAGATGGAACCAGATGTAGAATGGATAAATGGAACACTGCATAGCCTAAGACACTGTACTGTATTTAGAGTGTCTTCTCAAAGTTAATTGATTGTTGTAACCATCCTCTCTTTCTTTATAGATGCCTTATTTGGTCTCTTCAATGCAGATCAGGTGAAATGTGTGAACAGTCATGCCACCAATGGACCTTTAATGGCAAGTTGTGCGTCCATCAGTAAGTTTCTTTCGTTCCGCTGGGTATCTGGAGGGCGGCTCTTCTCCCCTCTCTGGACAAAGTGCATTGGTGTCCAGGGACAAAATGAGGGCAGTGGACTGTGCTGGTATGATTGTGATGAGAAGAGTGACCTCCAACAGTGGGAATGCAAAAATCAAACACTTCTTGCCCTCAAAGGCCAACACCTGTACATGCATATCAACGACAATGCTGAACTAGTGTTGTCTAAAGACATGGGACCCAGGAGCCGGTTCACAGTTACTGGTACGACAGATGGCCCCTGCTCAAGGACACACAGAGGTACAGTATGATCATACACCTCTTTCTGTAGTGCATTGGTTATTTTACCCCATACCAATGGTAAAGTGGAATGTCACTGGAGACACCTAAACAAGTGCACAGCTGTAATAACACTTGACTAGTGTTAAATTTGTTTTGCTTTGCCCATCATCTCTGAAACGGAGACAGTGTGAAAAACTGTGTGTTTAAAAAACGTGACACAGCACACATGTCTTAAATATCAAATAAAACATATTTGATCAAAATCATAAAAAAGCTAAAATAGCTTATAAAATAAAATATTTGCTAGTCTCCTATAGAGCTTTTAATATAAACTTGCTTTGTTGTCATGGTATTCTTTGATTAAGATGCAATCACTTTACTAGTGTATTCAAACTGAGGAATGTTTCAGAACTGGGGGCAGAGATTGCTTCCCAAATATGAAGCACAATCTTTATCATAATAACAACGCTTTTCCACAAGATCGGGTCCCACTCCAGTCTTTTTTTGGGCCCAAGCACTGGTGTTTTTTGGGTGTGTTGTGTTTCCACCACCAAGGGTAATTCTGAGGAGCAGGGAGGAGCAAACTATCAACGTTGTCAAAAACGTGTTTCCTGGCTAGTTTCACCCTCAAACCAGCATGGCTACTCATGACTGAAACAATAAATCTGTGAATAATTTTATTTTTTTTCTCCAGCGAATTTCTTAATACCATGACTTTGAAACAAGCAAATGAGTTGTGAGTTGAATGTGAGGTATTTATTAATTTTAGAAATGTTAATGAAAACTAGCATAGATTGTTCAGTTAGACGGCCAGGTGAGCCAGTCACATTTCCCATGAAATTAAATGGCTGTTTACCCGCAACTGAGCAAACTTAATAGTGCATAGAAATGCTTCTTAACATGACTCCGAATTAATTTTTACCGTTTCTTTTCGACAGTTTGCAGTTGCAGTTTTCAGGCTATATTTGGCTGAATTTTGTTTATTATTGGCAATGACGTGTTATTTTTCTGTCCAAAGACAATATTTCTTTATCAAAATAGTTGTTTAAATTTTTTTTTTACATCACAATCCTACATGCACTCCTCTTGTTGGTACCACTTCAATTAATCACAAAGCAAGATACATTTTTGCAGTATTGTTATATCAAAGGGTGAAAATACATCATACTGGTTAACCGTCCAAGGTTGAATTTTAAGTGCTCTGAAATTGGTTTAATTCATCACAACTGTAAATGATGAATGTTGGCATAAATGTACATGGGTAAGCTACCATACGAAACAATATCGGGCAAATATAAATTATTATTATATACATTTCCCCAAAACTCTGCATTTTTCAAATTAATGTTATAGGGCAGTTAATGTCAATGTTGCCTCTTTCAACCAATCAATACAACGAAATCAATACAATCCATCTTATTGGGTACTTCCATGCTGTAGGCTATTGTAGTTTTTTGTCTCGTATTGTAGCAAACATATCCTCTATATCCTCGACTTCTGAACTTCACAACTTAGTTATCCAGGATCAACTCTTTGAGGGAACTCTTTTTACAGTGGTTCAATCTTTCGACATTTACAAAGTTTGTGGATCCATGCAGTAATTTTTTTGGGACATTTGAGACATGATTCCGAAGTATTGCTGTCAAATTTATGAATGACATCCCTTGTGTAATAAATTCTGTTCATTAATGTATACAGAATCAAAAAAGGTGGTCATTAGTTAAAATGTTGCTGTCAGTCATAGACATTCTTCCCATTTATCACCAATATAATTTCTTCCAAGGTTGAAATTCCAATAATTTTTTTCTAAAAGAGCTTTGCAACGTTGCTCGCAAGTTACCAGCTAAATCGCTGTGATTTTGGCGTTGGGCTACACGTTTCTGGAATGGCCCAAGTGTAAACCACTGCCCTGGTTTATCCCACTTGCAACAAAGATAAGAGCTCGAGTTAACCCGAGTATGTTGTGGCATTAAATATGATGTCTTGTCAGCTGTGTGAGTAGATCTCGGAAGGATCAAAGGTTGTAATGTGCCCTATTAGTTTTGTACACCTGTCTGAAAGTATTTCATGCTAAGTTGAACACAGTAGCTGCCTGAATGCGCTCACTTCTGATCAGGAAATGTTCACTTGATGCAAATAGCAGATATCATTTGAATACAGTGCTGTACCCTAGGTGTATAACATTAAGGGCCCATTAATTGCTTTTTACAATCTTTGATTGAAGAGATTCAACACTTTCTATGAAATGTTTTAGAGCAAAAACAACAAACCTAGAATTTCTAGATTTGATATACATGACTACTAAATAAAAATGGAACTGGGACCAACTCAATTACTAAAAGATTTCCTTTATATTAATATCTGTAGTGTTCAAGAGATTGACATTACATTTTCAACAAAAACACCTATCCTGCTCCTGCGTCTTGACCTTAACACATTTCCTTGTTTGTTCCAGAAATATTTACCATTGATGGTAATGCATACGGCCAGCCTTGCCAGTTTCCCTTCTTTTACAAAGGCCGATGGTATGGAGACTGCACCACATTTGATTCCCCTGTCAATCGTGAATGGTGTGCAACTGAAACTAAATATGAGAATGAACTCTGGGGCCACTGTCCAAGTACATGTGAGTATAAGAGAGAGAGCAAGGCTATGTGCCTGTTCTTACTGTACCTGTAATAGCAATTTAAGGGTTGATCAGTATTCTAGTAATAAATACAGAATTGCACCAATAACTTTGTTGAACATGGGCATCAGTTGCTGTCAGCATTAAAGAGGCACTTTACCATCTTCGTGAAAATGTCTTGGCTGGACAGGTGTTTGTGGCTGTAGTTTTTGAAAACTCTTTTTCATTTCTCTCACTCCCTTTCTTACAGCCACTGAGAACTGGGATAAAAATCCTGTGACAAAGGTGTTTTACCAATTCAACTACCATTCTGCCTTGACCTGGCACCAAGCCCGGACCAGCTGCCAACAGCAAGGCAGTGACCTGCTCAGTATCACCGAACCTCAAGAGCAGTCTTACATAGCAGGTAGCGCCACCTGGTGGCTCCGCTTTACTATGCATAGCAATTGGTAGCATGGTTGCTATGCCTATTTCAGCTGAAGTATGACCACTTATTCTTGCATAGCAGAACATTCTCAGTTTGTATGATCTGAACCTTGGATAGCATCTGTTTCTACCTGATACTAACTCTTTGATTGATTGATTCTCTGTTTGGCTCACACAAACAAACACACACACACACACACACACACACACACACACACACACACACACACACACACACACACACACACACACACACACACACACACACACACACACACACACACACACACACACACACACACACACACACACACACACAGGTATATTGGGAAAAGAGCACTTTCAGTTGTGGATAGGACTGAACATCCTGGACCAGGAGAGTGGATGGCAATGGAGTGATGGGAAGCCTTTCCGCTACCTGAGATGGGATTCTGGTAAGTGTTCCCAACATGCTCTCACACAATATTAGAAGACCAAACACCTGACTATGTGGATGGTATCATGAATGCTATTTGTCATTACTATCACTTACTACTATTGAGGGTGGACTTTATGAGTGATTCCTATCTCTGGTTTGGTTCATATTGTCCAGGCCCACCTAATGATGTAGCTGTTGATCTCTTGCTTTAGGGCATCCACTCCCTGATCCCGGGCAGAACTGTGGAGTCCTCAATTCTGCAGTGCAGTCCTACTGGCAAAGCTCATCCTGCTCTAAGAAGCTCGGATACATCTGTCAGAAGGGCAAGCATGCACCTCCTGCTCATCCAGGTGAAAATATGATTTTATATTCCACTCAACCCTACTCACATATTGTTGCACATAGACCTCATCATGTGCTGTATTGTGTCCAGAATATGATATCTGTGATTTATTAGGAAGAGTATCACATCTTTTCTTCAAACATTCTCACCTTTTGGTGTACAGTTGAGCCTGGATTTTGTACAAGTCCATGGATTCCCTATGCTGGCCAGTGCTACCACCTTCGGCGTGCTAAGAAGACTTGGTCCGATGCCATGAGTGAATGTCGCTCAGAGGGAAGTGATCTTGCGAGCATCCACAACATAGAGGAGCAAAGCTTTGTCATCTCGCAGCTGGGATACGGTGAGTTAAAGAATAAAGCACTCCTGCTCACATTTTAGACTTGACAACTTGTCTGTGTCATTGTCTCACCAAGAACAAAGGGAATAATAAAAGTATGGAGGATTTTGTTGATTGTATCTCAAACAAGCTGGACATCCATTTCTGAAAAATGTTTTGTCTGAGAGGGTATGCTATATTGAAGACATCCTCTTGTGTTTTTTCCTGGTCTGCAGCGTCCACTGATGAGTTGTGGATCGGACTGAACGACCAGAAGACACCCCTTCTGTTTGAATGGAGTGACCACTCCAGCGTCACCTACTCCAGGTGGGAGGTTGGGATGCCCATCCACACCAACCGTCAGAGAGAGGACTGTGTCCTCATCAGGGGAGAGGTATTGACTCTCCCTGTTTCCATCACATCCCCTGCATATACCATATCACCCACATTAACCTGCGCAATACTTTGTCTGTGGGGGGAAACAAGGAAGGTAACAAGGTGTCCGTCCAGCTTTGTGCTTTCCCTGAGCCAGTCATCTTTCTGTTGCAGGAGGGGAAGTGGGCTAGCCAGATGTGTGAGAACAAGTTTGGGTTTGTCTGCAAGAAGAAGTCTGCCTCCAAACCCTCTGGAGATCAGGTTGAGACCAACCCAGGATGCAAACCTGTGAGTTCAGTAAGCTAGCCTAGAATATTAGTCCGTCTCCCTGGTGTTTTGTTGGGTTTGGTTTGGGCAACACACAGTGGACGTGGCAGGCCACTGTATATTTATGTCCCCCACTGCTCCAAAAAAAAAATGATGTCAGTATCCCCATATTTCAAAAAAGTCCATATCAATATTCAACACTTTGCGAAATACATCGGCAACCATAATATAACATGTTAGTTTTAGTTTCCAAATAAAATGCTCAGTTCTGTTTTAAACAAACTAAATACATTGGACTTTCCTGACAAATGTGCAAGTAGCTGTCTCTCCTGGTTTAATTACTTTGCCAAATAGACCATGTTAACCTTCAGTGAAATTAACAGTAGAGTACTCTCGCTTGTGTTGGGTTTGGTTAAATCTTGTTTGTATGTTCTTCACTCAAGGGTTGGAACAGGCATGGTTCCTATTGCTACCTTTTAGGATCAGAGACAAAGACTTGGATTGAAGCTAAAGATACATGCCACAGCTCAGGCTCTTATTTGGCTGATGTTTCAAGCGGGTAAGAAAGAAACCAAGACTTTTTGTTTCTTTATTGTAATTTGTATTTGTAAATGAGGTCAGTTCAGCAACACTGTGCATGCTCTACCAGGTTTACATTATTGTTATTCTCAAAACAATTCATCAACATTTCTATAAACAATACCATTTAAATCCTCGTAGTTTTCCTAGCTCAGTATTAGAGACCAGTGTAGTTCTCCTGTCTAGTGTAAAACTGAAGGTTTTGTTTTGTGTGAATCTTTCCAGAGTAGATAATGCATTCCTCATCAGTTTGGTGGGGACGAGGCCAGAGAAGTACTTCTGGATTGGGCTTTTTAACCAGGATGATATTGACAATTTTGTGTGGACAAACACAAAAAGAGTTAAATTTGTCCACTGGAATGCAGAAATGCCAGGTATGGGATAAGGACAGCAAAAATGGCACATATCTGTATATTCCAGAAAGACTTACTATGTGGGACAAATGATCTTTCCTTGCAATTCCTCTTTTTATCCAAAACAACAAGGCAATAGACTGGGTTGTGTAGCCATGACAACTGGGATTTTAGCTGGATTATGGGATGTGCTGAGCTGCACCAATACAGAGAAGTATGTCTGCAAGTACCTGGCGGAGGGGGCGGTTGTGACCCCAGCCCCGATCACCCCAGCCCCTCCCAGCTGCCATGAGGGCTGGTCACCTGTGGGAATAAGAAACTACTGCTTCAAGGTAGAAACAACATCAGCAAGTTTATTGTTGTTACACAGTCTAAGGTACATGCCTATGCAAGATGTCTCATCAAATTAGCATTTGTATTTTAACTGTATAATAATAGTTGTTTTGCTTGTGTCTCTTGTCATGTGGTTAGATAAACCCAGAGTTGTTTCTCTCTTTCTTGTCCCAGTTTTTCACAGTGCCACGGTCAGGTAAAAAGACATGGTTCGAGGCTCGAGACTACTGCAGGGGGATTGGTGGAGACCTGCTCAGCATCCACACTGCTGCTGACAGTGCATATATAAGGTAAGACACATTCCTACACTTACCCTTCTGTATGTCACATTTAAACAGTCAGGAAATGTGTTCAAACAACCACAGTTTAATATAATGACTTGTTGTGACCATTTTAATCGATATGATGCTCTGTTTGCCTACAGTCGACAGCCTACAGCAAATTAGATTAGATTAGATTAGATTAGATTCAACTTTATTGTCATTGTGCAGAGTACAAGTACAGAGACAACGAAATGCAGTTAGCGTCTAACCAGAAGTGCAAAAAAGCAGAAAGTGCAATGAACAGTATATACAGGTAGTGCAGTATATGAGCAGTAAGTAGTGCAGTAGTGCAGTATAGTACAAGTAGTGCAGTGTAAGCAGTATATGAATTAGCAGTGGCATTATAAGCAGATAAATAGGTTGCAGTATGAACAGTGTAGCAGCATATGAGCTGTATAGGCAATGCAATCTAGCAGTATATATGTATTAACAGTAGCATTAGGGTAGATAGCAGAATAAATATAATATGGAATGCCGTATGAACAGTATAAACAGGTATGTACAGTATGTACAGATATGTG
Organism: Argentina silus; assembly: GCF_951799395.1. Taxonomy (NCBI): domain Eukaryota; kingdom Metazoa; phylum Chordata; class Actinopteri; order Argentiniformes; family Argentinidae; genus Argentina; species Argentina silus. Next base: position 2,727,340 of record NC_139674.1, on the reverse strand, counting down.
CGGTGTATTAACAGTAGTATTAAAGAAAATATAGGAATATGTACATTATGAACAGTATAGACAGATTATGAACAGTATGGTACAGTATATGTACAGAAGAGCAGTGGTATGGAGTAAGAGCAGGTTGGGGGGGGGGGTTGGTAGGTTGTCACCTAGGTGCAGGGTTCGAGTTCAGTAGGGTGACAGCCGCAGGGAAGAAGCTACCTCTGAACCTGCTGGTTCGGGTGCGGAGATGGATGGTAACTGTTATAGTTCATTTTGTACTCAAAATTGTAGGGTTGAAAATTGCACAGCAGAGTTTCTGCATTCGCCTTTGATTGGTCTTGGACTGTACTGTAACTGACCACCAAATGGTGCACAAGCCCTATCGGAAAACTGTAAACTGAATTAAATTTCATATTATTTTAATATTTAAGGCGTGGAGCAGGCTGGATTGGTCTCAGTGCTCCGGACCCTAACACTGGCTACGTATGGAGTGATGGATCACCTGTGAGTTAGGCTGAAATATCAAAAGAGTTTGTCTTTAACTAAATGTGAACAGTTTCTCTTTACATGGAAAACCTCTGTTTAGAGACAGTTCAGTTACCGAAAGATGTCTCTTGTTGACAAACACACCAAAACGTGTCTTTCATGTTGTTACTATACACTTTGTTGGGTGATGCTTGTTTAAAATTAGCATACAAGTTTGGCAGGATAAACAATTGTTTTGTACATTGTGTTGTTTGTTTATCACAATTATTTTCCTTAGCTATCTTACCAACACTGGATGGATGGAGAACCCAACAACCACAATAATGCAGAATATTGCGTTGAAATGACGATGTACTATTGGCAAAGGGGGGAGTCTTGGAATGACGCAGCCTGTGAAAGCTACAATGACTGGGTGTGCCAGATACGTAAAGGTATATTATGAGGACTGCCTGCCTGTTTCTTTCTGTCTGAGTCACAGGATCTGGAGGGAGATAGAGGATCTGTATAAGAGGTGAAAATGACAATCACACGTAATGACTGTCACACTGTATATTGTGTTTCTATTACTATGGACTTTGTTTCACAATCAGGTCAACGTGGCCACAGCCTACACAACTCAAACATTTAATTCACTAAGTTAGTTACTGTAACAAAGTCCGTTTATACACAGAGGCAGACGCAGTATCTCGATAAGGGAATTGGTCCCGTTTATTCATAAAGTATTCCGCTGGCACTGTTTGGCTTTCCAGCCTCGTCCAAAGTCTCTCTCTCTCCCGTCTCAGTTCTCGGCTCTCCTCGCCTCGCCTCGCCTTCTCCAGCTTAGCTCCCCTACTGAAATGGCAGAAGCACACACATCTTAAACATTCGCCGACGAGACTTAATTCGCAGCAGGTGTGCAACAAAAGTCTCGCCGACACAACCCCGGCCACGGTCCTGTAGCTCCCTCTACAGGCCGAACGCTGCATGTCCCCCCACATACCCCCACCGCCCGACACAGGCCGGGGAACCGACGGCCGACGACCTACTCCCCCCCCCCTGCACGGGAGAGGAAGTCTGCCACGACCATCTGCGCCCCCGGTCTGTGCACGACGGAAAAGTTGAAGGGCTGCAACGCGAGGTACCACCGGGTGATCCTCGCGTTTACATCCTTCATGCGGTGGAGCCACTGGAGGGGGGCATGGTCGGAGTAGAGGGTGAAGGCGCGACCCAGCAGGTAGTAGCGGAGGGTGGCGACCGCCCACTTGATGGCCAGGCACTCCTTCTCCACGGTGCTGTACCGGCCCTCCCTCTCCGACAGCTTGCGGCTCAGGTACAGCACCGGCCGGTCGGCCCCCTCCACGCACTGGGTCAGCACTGCTCCCAGCCCTCTATCCGACGCGTCCGTCTGTAGGGAGAAAGGGAGGTTAAAATCAGGCGCATACAGGACCGTTTCTCCACAAAGAGCCCCCTTAAGGGCCTCGAACGACCCCTGGCACTGGCCCGACCATTGGACCGGATCCGGGGCACCCTTCCGGGTGAGGTCCGTCAAGGGACTGGCCAGCTCTGAAAACCCTGGTACGAACTGGCGGTAATATCCCGCCAGCCCCAGGAAGGCCCTCACCTCCTTCTTTGTCTTGGGCCGGGGAGAGGCGGCGATGGCCGCAGTCTTTTCAATCTGCGGTCGCACCTCCCCCCGTCCCAAGTGGTACCCCAGATACCGGATCTCCCTCCGCCCGATCACGCACTTTTTCGGGTTGGCCGTTAGCCCCGCCTGCCTCAGGGACCGCAGAACAGCAGCCACACTCCGCACATGCTGCGGCCAGGTGTCACTGTGAATGACAATGTCATCTAGGTAGGCCGCAGCATAGGCGGCGTGCGGCCGCAGAATACGGTCCATGAGGCGCTGAAAAGTGGCTGGGCCTCCGAACAACCCGAAAGGGAGCACGGTGAACTGGAATAACCCGAGCGGAGTGGAGAATGCCGTTTTCTCCCGGGACACCGGCGAGAGTGGAATCTGCCAGTATCCCTTCGTGCAATCCAATGTCGTGAAGTACCTGGCCGTACCAAGCCGGTCCAAGAGCTCGTCGACCCGGGGCATCGGATATGCATCGAACTTGGAGACCGCATTAACCCGTCTATAATCCACACAGAACCGTATAGCCCCATCTGGCTTGTTGACAAGCACGATGGGGCTACACCAATCACTGCGGGACTCCTCGACCACACCCAGCTCCAGCATAGCTTCCAACTCCGTGCACACAACGTTTCGTTTGTGCACCGGCAACCTATAGGGACGCGTGCGCACCGTTAAACCCGGCTGCGTTTCTATATGGTGGTCGATGAGCGTAGTCCGACCGGGCAGGGGAGAGAACACGTCAGCGAACTTAAGCTGCAAATCTGCAACGTCCGCGGCCTGGCTAGCAGAGAGATGGTTATCAATATCGACCGGAGTGCTAACTTTCGATTTTGGGACTTCCGGACCGAACTCCTCTCTCTCCGGAATTACCGTAGCCAGAGCAACCGTGACCACGTCGTTCCATTTTTTTAGGAGATTGACGTGATACACCTGCAAGCTATCCCCCTGGTCCGAGCGTACAACCTCATAATCCACGTCCCCCATGCGACGTGTGACCACAAACGGCCCTTGCCACTTCGCGAGTAATTTCGTGCTGGAGGTGGGTAACAGTACGAGCACCTTGTCTCCCGGTGTAAACTCTCATAGGGTAGTCCCCCTGTCATACAGGCGTTTCTGACGCTCCTGGGCTTGCAGCAAATGCTCACATGAGATAGCCCCTAAGGCGTGGAGCTTTGTGCGCAAGTCGAGGACATACTGGATCTCGCTCTTACTGTCGCTAGACCCTTCCTCCCAATTTTCTTTAAGCAGGTCTAGGACACCCCGGGGCTTACGCCCGTAGAGTAATTCAAACGGGGAAAACCCGGTGGAAGCTTGGGGAACTTCCCGCACCGCAAACAACAGGGGATCTAGCCATTTAAGCCAATTCCGACTATCCTCGTGGACAAACTTCCGGATCATTGACTTCAAGGTCCGATTGAACCGCTCACAAAGGCCGTCAGTGGCCGGGTGGTAAACACTGGTTCGAATCGCCTTGATGTTCAACAAGCCATACAGTTCCTTGAGGGTGCGTGACATAAAATTAGTGCCCTGATCGGTGAGAATCTCTTTCGGGATTCCCACGCGGGAGATGACTTGAAACAATGCTTGCGCTACACTCCTGGCAGAGATATTGCGCAGAGGTATTGCCTCGGGGTATCGGGTGGCGTAATCTATCAAGACCAACACAAATCGATAACCCTGTGTGCTCCGGTCAAATGGCCCGATAATATCCATCGCAATGCGGTCGAACGGGTTCTCGACCAATGGTAAGGGCTGCAAGGGGGCCCGTGGAATGGCCGGGGGATTTACTAACTGACATTCCCGACAGGAAGCGCACCACCTACGCACCTCTGCCCGAATCCCCGGCCAATAAAATCGAGCCATTATACGGTGCAGTGTTTTGTCATACCCAAGATGGCCCGCCATGGGGTTGAAATGAGCCGCCTGGAAGACCATTTCGCGGCGGCTGCGGGGAACCAGCAACTGGGTTACTTCCTCCTGACTATGTGAGTCACGACTTACTCGATATAACCTGTCACGGATAATCGCAAAATAGGGGTGGGCGCGCACCGTGTCTGGCCGTATCAAAGTACCATCAATTGCTATCACTTGGTCAAAGGCTGATCTTAGGGTCTCGTCACGAGACTGCTCGAGGGGGAAGTCGCCTAGCCGCGGATAGTTCGGCGGGGAAGTCTCGGGGTGAGGCGCCCCCGCCGGCTCCGGCTCCCCGGCAGTGTCGCGAGGCGCCGCCTCGGCACAGAGCACATTACACGCCACACACCTCCCTAGCTGTCGTGCACGCATCCCGGTAGCCCTCTTTACCGCTTGAGGAAACCCCTCCCAATCCACACCTAGAATCAGGGGATGCGTGAGGCGTGGGCTAACCGCCGCCTGTACACTATGGTTTTTCCCCTCAAAATGAATTTCGATAGCGACCACCGGATATTCGTGAATGTCCCCATGCACACACCTCACCCGCACCCTCGATGCCTTCAACAATGCCCCTGGCCGAACCAGGCGCTCCTGGATCATGGACTGCATGCAGCCCGAATCCAAGAATGCCTGGTGCGTATCACGTTGTATCCTTACCGGAATACGATACGCCGCTCCTGGTCCGGGGGGAGGGCCCGGTATGTCGCCGATGCGGACGACCTGTCCCACGTCCATCGCCCGACACTCGGCCTGCACGTGGCCCGGCCGTCCGCACCGCCAACACACCCCCGCTGTCGCTCGAGGTGCTCCCTGTGGGGCCGGGGTCGGTTCCGGATAGGTGGGCCCCTGCCATCTTGTCCTCGGGGCGGGCGCCGGCCTCTCTCCTTCTGCTCCCCCGGTTCCTCCTGGGCGTTGGCCCCCCCCCCCTTGCCGCGGGGCCGGGGTTGGTCGTTGTGGCCCCCGCGGTGGGAGGGAGAGATGGTCCTCGGCCAGTCCCACGGCGGTCTTGAGGTCCTGGGGGCGGTGGTACTGGACCCAGGCGGCGGTGCGGGCCGGGAGCCCCGCGAGGAACTGCTCCATTACCACCCGGTTCCCTACCTCCACTGCCGAGTTGTTCTCGGGGTCCAGCCACCGCCATGCGCTGTCCCCCAGCCGCTGGGCGAAGGCGAAGGGCTGGCACCCCTCCTCCATTGTCATGGCCCGAAACCGGCACCGGTGTTCCTCCGGTGTCAGGCCCAGGCGGTCCCGAATCGCCCGGGCCAGGGACTGGTAATCCCGTTGGGCGGCCGCCGGCAAACTGTGGGCCGCGAGCTGCGCCTCCCCTGACAGGAGGGGCAGCAGATGGTAGGCCCACTCTCGGTCCGGCCACCCCGAGATCCTCGCCGTCCCCTCGAACACCGTGAGGAACGCCTCCCGCCGGCCCTGGTGAAGTCCTGGAGGAGGGCCCTGTCCGCGACCCTCGCCGCCGTCAGCTCCTCCAGCGTCGCCTGCTGGGTCTGCTGCAGGGCCGTCTGTTGCTCGAGGACGAGCGTTATCCTCGATATTGCCGCTGTTAGCGTGTCCATCTTGCCTGTATTCTGTGCCCCACGTTGGGCGCCAATGTAACAAAGTCCGTTTATACACAGAGGCAGACGCAGTATCTCGATAAGGGAATTGGTCCCGTTTATTCATAAAGTATTCCGCTGGCACTGTTTGGCTTTCCAGCCTCGTCCAAAGTCTCTCTCTCTCCCGTCTCAGTTCTCGGCTCTCCTCGCCTCGCCTCGCCTTCTCCAGCTTAGCTCCCCTACTGAAATGGCAGAAGCACACACATCTTAAACATTCGCCGATGAGACTTAATTCGCAGCAGGTGTGCAACAAAAGTCTCGCCGACACAACCCCGGCCACGGTCCTGTAGCTCCCTCTACAGGCCGAACGCTGCATGTCCCCCCACAGTTACATTCCAAAACATTTACTTAAGGAAGGCCCAAGAACAAAGTTTCCACAGTTACTACTGTAAAACACAAAATTGCTGTTTCATACTTCTATATATGCATTAGGCTTCTCATCCAATCTCTAACCCCACAATGCGTTTATTAGCCTGTCCAAAGTACTATGAAGTTCAGCTTCTTTCTCCGTTCCTGGGACTGCAAGTATCTCAGTATTTCCCACTGTAGGCAGCCTACTTCTGAAACCCATTTTTGAGGACGGACACAGGGCACAAATATTTCAGTGCAAAAAATTGGTCAGATGCAGCCAGTGCATTAAAAGAGAAAACTTGTTGAACCAAAGTGTGGATAGAAGTGTCCATAGACTTTCAGGGTAAGGAACCAAATACTGTATGTGATTTGGTAATTTTGCAAATTATCATTTTCAGCTATATTTGTGTTTTGAAAATACTAAAAAAGCTTTCTCTGAACAGAAAATCTTTCTTTGAGTGTGTTTGTCTCTGTGTTCTTACTCCTTGTCTGTGCACCTACAGGAAAGACACCCAACCCTCCTCCCAATGGCACTATCCCTGGTAAGTCACAAATGTCGGTGTTCCACTGACACAATCACAGTGTTTTATTTTGCACAGTGGCTATAGGTACAGACACGTATTCTGATATTGTTCACTATTCATCCGGTAGTTACTATGATGTCACTTTCTTCATCTACCAACTGTTACGGTCAGATCTAATGAACCCAAGCGCGGACACAAAGTCAGGACACAAATATAAAAGAATAAGGTTTTTAATAATGGGGGCTGGGAATGGGACAAGCAGGGGAAAATGATAAACGGGGTAGGGCAGACAGACAGGGTAGGCGGCCACATAGAGCAAGTAGGGCAGGCAGTGCAGGTAGGCTAGGTAGGCAGGTCAGGTGGGTAGTGCGGGCAGGCAGGTTGACAGGCGGACAGGTAGACAGGTGAATAGCAGGGTAGGGTTTCTGGGGAATAAAGGAAAGACGATCAAAAACAGAGAACAAACACGAGGACTAGTATCTAGAATACTAAAGAGGCTGAGAAGCGAGACTAACGTGTAGAAACACTGAATAACGATCTGCCGATGAGTGGATGAGTGGACTCCTCAAAAAACAAACTGGTTAGCTAGGTTGAGATTTCTTTACTGGGTTGCCATGCCAATCATTCCAGATCTATCAACCCAACCTGCGTCCCTAATTACGGTGATATTTCATGCGTTCATTTCTGTTTGCAGTTGGATGCTATTCCATTTTTGATTAGTTACTTAGGAGCTAGCTTTGTAAACTCTACCAACATAAGTAAGCGTAAACATAAGTATGCGTAAAGTTGTCAGCAACTCTACTAACATAAGTTAGTGAATAGGTAGTGTGTTTCTAGCTTGCAAAATACACTGTGCTAGCTCAAACAACAAGATAACTTCAGCTACATCATTCTTACCATTGTATTCTTGTTGCATTTTACCACAACATTCTTTATGGCCAGTTTCATTGAGCCTGTTATCTGTGCCTACCGGGAGCTGTCACAGTGCTCACTGCTAGTGCTACATAAAACGGGAGGGATGTAAAACGAAAACTAATTATATTATTGGTTTATTTGATTGAGCTGTACTGCCCAGAGCAAGCAGATCTCGCTGAAGAACGTGAGCGATCATTGGTGGAAATCATATCTTCTGTTGACGTATTACGAGGAACCAATACCACACCCAAGGAAAACAAGCTCAAATTTGATGCAGAGTTTGATGCAGAGTTTCATAGTGTTACTTCAACCTCTTTGTGTGCAAATGCCATATGAAACAGAAAAATCTGGTCTTTGACTACAGTTGGCCCCTTTAAATACAAAAATCATTATGAGATGATATAAGAGATTATACCACATATAAGTCATGCAAGTCTTATAACAAGTTTCATAAGTCATTATGAACACATTATAACTATGCTCCAAGACTAAGTAAAGTGTTACTGTAATTTCATCATTGTTCTGTCACATCCCTTCTAAATCATGACCCCTACACATGGAATACACTATCTTTCAAATGCCAATGACTTCCCAAAGTATTAGTTCATCACCATTGGGAACATATGGAACTAACAATCTTTTCCAACCTCTTACAGACTTTAATGTCACAAAGGATGGTTGGATTGAGTATGGAGGCAACCAGTATTACTTCAATCAAGAAGATCTGGCCATGGATGATGCAAGACACTACTGTCAGCAAAAGCATGGTGACCTGGTAGTTATCAATGGAGAACTTGAAAATCAGTTTCTATGGAAACAGGTACACAACTATTCTTTGGATTCGGGTTACCTTTCAAAGACAGTCAACAGTCAGTCAGCCAACATGGCTTATAACCTCTTTATTGTACAAGCATATAACTATTAATGTTAACTTTTGTTTTATTTCTTGCCCCAGATATCAAGAAGTTATGGACATTTCTATATTGGATTAACAGTCGATCTTGATAGGTCATTTGGGTGGGTATCTAAGTATTTGACACCATTCCCATGTTTGTAGTATAAACAAAAATAGCCTCAACAAGCCTATGAGCCCTCAACGACTTGTGTTGTTGAAAAAAGCAACTGCAGTACTTAGCTACAAAGATTGTGGCAAAAGACTAAAGGCACCATCCGGCATCACTGTAACTACTTAACACGGAAAACATGGTGTTCTCTTTCAGTTCATAGGTTAGACATCTCACTATGGAATATGTACCAGAGCATACCCTATTTGCTAAAACTCTACTCATACCGAGCGAAGTTCTCTCTAGTTTGGACTGAATTAGTCACTAGCCTAGCTACTTTCTCTCGTGCCGTTCAGGTGCCATGCGAGTTTTGTTGCTAGCTGGTGGGCTTATATAATATATGCCATTTAGCTGACGCTTTTATCCAAAGCTCATTGCAGTGAGTGCATACATTTCAGTATACAGTATATGATCCCAGTAGGAATCAAACTCACAACCTAAGCATTGTTAGCACCATGCTCTACCAACTGAGCCACAGAAGACCACACTGAGCCACAGAAGACCAGAAGCTTTCGTTGTCTAGATCACCATCAAAGTGCTCCCACTAACCTGTTGATAAACTTCAGTCTTCGCTACTACCCCGTACGTGGTCTAATTCGTCGGCTACGCGATGAGGTGGGTGGTTGTTCACACGGCTCCATACCAGTTTGTTTCTCTTTATTCTCATCATCTGGGTTTTATGATAATCCAAACAGCGGCAGGGAAACAGATTGGATATACAGTGCCTCAACAAGCACCTATGGACCTTCCGTTTCCGAATGCTCACGCATCGCATTCTCTTGGAGTCTCTTTGACCCAACTAATGGTTTACCACGGTAGACCTCAAGATGTGCTTTTCGCCATGCAAGGTGTTTCGTCTAGCCACGATAGTCTCATACTGAATGTTTGAGGCTACTTGGGCGCATGGCCTCCTGATAGTGGTAGTCCCACTTGGTCTCCTTCTCATGTGAGAATTCCAGCAATTGGTCATAGCACTCCAACTGGATCCTTCTCTGCATCGGTGCAGATGCATGCTTGTCTCCACATGTGCCTAACGGCGCTACAGCAGTGGAGAGACCACTCGCGTCTGCTGAGAGGCTGCCTCATGGGGAGAGTCCTCTCACACAGGGTTGTTGTAACGTCCCGTCCTGTGCATTAGTGTTGTTTGTCTTTGTTTTTGCTATTCATTTAATTACTGTTTTTCGTTTCTGTCACTTATTTATCTTCCCTTGTGTATTTTCCCGCTTGTGTAATTGTCTACCCTGCCCGGATTGAATTCACCTGTTCCTTTCCATCATTCTCTATGTACAGTTGTGGTCAGAAGTTTACATACACTTGTAAAGAACATGTATGTCATGGCAGTCTTGAGTTTCCAATCATTTCTACAACTCTTATTTTTCTGTGATGGATTGATTGGAGCACATACTTCTTTGTCACAAAAAACATTCATGAAGTTTGGTTCTTTTATGAATTTATTATGGGTCTTCTGAAAATGTGACAAAATCTGCTGGGTCAAAAATATACATACAGCAGTGCTAATATTTGGTTAAATGTCCCTTGGCCATTTTCACCTCAATTAGATGCTTTTGGTAGCCATCCACAAGCTTCTGGCAAGCTTCTGGTTGAATCTTTGACCACTCTTCTTGACAGAATCGGTGCAGTTCAACTAAATTCGTTGGCTTTCTGACACAGACTTGTTTCTTCAGCACACTCCACATGTTCTCGATGGGGTTTAAGTCAGGACTTTGTGAAGGCTATTCTAAGACCTTAATTCTAGCCTGATTTAGCCATTCCAGAACTTTCCTCCAGAAGGCCTTTTCTTTGTCCATGTGATCAGCAGCAAACTTCAGTCGAGCCTTAAGGTGCCGCTTCTGGAGCAACGGCTTCCTTCTTGCACGGCAGCCTCTCAGCCCATGGCGATGTAAAACACGTTTGACTGTGGACACTGACACCTGTGTTTCAGCAGCTTCTAATTCATGGCAGACCTCCTTTTTGGTGGTTCTTGGTTGACTCTTGACCATCCTGACCAATTTCTCTCTCTCAGCAGCAGGTGATAGCTTGCGTTTTCTTCCTGATCGTGGCAGTGACACAACTGCCATGCATTTTATACTTACAAACAATTGTTTGCACAGTTGATCTTAGGACCTGTAGCTGCTTTGAAATGGCTCCAAGTGACTTTCCTGACTTGTTAAAGTCAATGATGCGCTTTTTCAGATCCGTGCTGAGCTCCTTAGACTTTCCCATTGTAGCGTTTTTGGCTGAGTGTAATGAGTGTATCAAACGAGCCCTTTTTAAATGGGCTGAAATAAGTCACCAGCTGTAGTCAATCATAATCACTCATAAGAAATTAAGAGGCCATGCCACAAAGCAAATTTGAAATTTGACACAACTTTCTACATCACCAAAATTGATAATTCAAGATGTATATTTTTGACCCAGCAGATTTTGTCACATTTTCAGAAGACCCATAATAAATTCATAAAAGAACCAAACTTCATGAATGTTTTTTGTGACAAATAAGTATGTGCTCCAATCAATACATCACAGAAAAATAAGAGTTGTAGAAATGATTGGAAACTCAAAACTGCCATGACATACATGTTCTTTACAAGTGTATGTAAACTTCTGACCACAACTGTATATAGTCTGTGTGTTCCTCTGTCTTGTTGCCAGTTTGTTTATTGTTCCTCTGTGTCAATACATTCCAGCAATTACCCTAGTTTTCATGGTTTTGATCTTTGAGTGTTTTTTGACTTCACTTTTTAGCCTTCTCCCTGTTAGACGATCTGCCTTGATCTTGGAATTGACCACCTGTGTACTATACTCTGTTTTGCCTACCCCTTTCTGGATATACGCTACCTATTGACTGCCCACCTGTGTACCAAACCCTTTTGCTAGTAAAACTATTATTTTGGATCAAGCCTGTGTCCTGAGTCATGTGATTGAGTCCTCTGTCTTCGTACTTGTTATTACAGTTGATGTCAGATGCGTCATTACAGGGTTGGGGGGCAGTTTACAAAGGATGTTCAATGAGTGGCATGTGGTCAGACTCAATGAGCTCTGCCCATATCAACGTTCTCAAGCTCTAGCCCTCAGGCACTTTATCCATACCTACAGGGACTTCCATGTCCTGGACAGGTCGTCCATAGTGATGTAGGTCAACCGCTAAGGAGGGACAGCACGTTGCTGTTGGTCTTTAGCGATGAAGGATCGCAACACTCCTCTGGATGTGGATGTGCTGGCTCACGAGTAACCAGACGCGCTCCTTTACGCATTCCCTCCTGTCAGCCTACTTTATCCCACTCTGAACAGAGTGAGGTCACGTTGTCTTTCTTTCTCCTGACTGCCCTGCATTGACCAGGGAGACCACAGTGGGTGCAGCCTTTAGTGACTGTCCACTTGAAACTTTTCCTTAAGGCAGTTTTGTTTTTGGTAGCAACCTCCATGCACTCTCGATTTATCCTTCATGCACTTAGTTTGCCCCAGGCGACTTTGGGTTATGATACGTCCTAACGCCACACTCATTCCAGAAGTCATTCCTATGACATACAGTAGTTGTGCTACTGAACGTTTTCCTTCCATCTCCTGCTGCTTCTTCTCCGGAGGATAGGCATCTGAACACTCTCTGCCTGGTGTGGGCACTACACATTTACAAGGACAGATCTGAGGCGTTCAGGAGTCCTCGTCACTGTATAGTGGCGCACAGTATTAAACACAGAGAAGGGGTAAGTAGTGGATAGATATATCAACAAATAAAATATGTGAACCTGCACAGTGGACATGTTTAAATGAGGAACGTGTTGACAAGGACACCAGGATTTTAAGGGCTATGGTTAAAAAAACATGGTGACAGCTGTACTGTACTTTGGGAGATCTTCACATTGTACTGTAGGTAAAGATGTGTTCTTCACCTACACACACACATACACACATATATAAAGCTCAAATGTCTGTGTGTGTTTTGGAAATGTTAGCTAGAAATGTTTTATTAAATCATCAGCTCTGAGTACTGGCCTTTTTCTTAATTGTACTTTGGTTTGTGTTTTGTCCTGCCCAGGTGGATGGATGGCTCTCCAGTGGTGTTTGAGAAATGGGACCAAAATCAGCCTGACTTCATAAACAATGATGAGAACTGTGTGGTGATGGGGCATAAGATGGGTGAGTGAACCGACATGAGCTGAGACTGACTGATTGGTTTAGACTCACTGCTGTTATTGGCACACCTGCAAAAAAATAAATGCAATATCTGTATTACAGCTGTTTTTGAGGTAGACTTTGCTATTTGATGTAGCCACAAAATAGCCCTGCAAATTATATAGATAATTAGCCTAATGTAAAACAATTCACTCGCCAGCATATTTTGTCATGTGGCTATCACGTTGCATTGCTCGTGAGTCAACAGAATGTCAGTAAAACGTCTTGCTTAGATCAGTGTTAATTTCATCAACAAAATGAATGACGAAAAGATTTCTCTATTTTTCCGTGGCAGAAGACGAGACCATAACTGACTAAATAGACCCAGAAAAAACTGTAACTAAAAGAAAATCATTTGCCATTTTGGTTGACTAAAACGAGACAAAATTATCTCTGTGACTAAAATCAGACTAAATGGATAAGAGTTTTTGGAGAGATGGAGTTGTTATTTGCTTGGTGCAATCAAAAGCATGCATGACGTTAGCAGAGTTGTAAGACTTTCTCATTGCAACGTTGCAATGTTATTGTTGAAAACGTTGCAATGTTATTGTTGAAAAATGAATAGGCCTACCATGCCAGGCCATTTGCATGTCATGACCACCCCCATCTCTGCCCGGCAAACTTTCTCCAATCTGGCCAAAACCAATCATTGATGCAAACAGGCACTCTCTTGTTATCGGCAGAAAAAGGGGCTAATGTGGATTCAAACAAGTCAGAATGCAAAGTTTCCACAGGAGAAGAATGTTTTTGCACCAACAAACTGACAGGGAAAAATATGACGGATCTCAAGACAGTCAGTGAATCTTCACATTTGAGAGGGCCGGTTGGTGTGAGCAATGCGCTGCGCAGAATCACTGATCTACAAATCATCCGCGGTAAAGAAATAGGCACTGATTGGGTGATCAATATTAGTGAATCTGCGCAGTGCCTTGCTGAGGCTGGTCCTCTCAAACACAGAGCTTGTTTTTGCATTGATTCGGCCTACTACCCTTTATGTGCCCTGTCCAGGCATGTGACTTTTAATCTGCTGCAGAGTAAGGTGTTATGAACATAATTTATTATGCATTCAAAATTATTATTATTTTAGTCAAAGACTAGACTAAATCTAAAAAAGGGTGCTAAAATTAACACTGGCTTGGATGAAGCTGAAGTCGTGAACATCTCTGAAGTCATTTCACTGTGGTAACGTTATATTGTTGAATCTACCTTTAAGGTAAAATTATGAAAATATCTGTAAACAATGTTTTTGTATGACAGAAATGATTCCAAGGATTAAACTTTTATTTATCCAGGTTAGTCTCATTTAATTCAATTCTCCTTTGCAAGAGAGCCCTGGTATTTGGTAAAATAGTGAAGGTAACATATATATGTGAACTTGTATCTGAATAGTCTTTATTAAAGTAATATTGTTGACAGACATTTCCGCCCAAGGCTCGGAAGGTCTGTTGGACCAATGCATCAAACATGGCCTTCGTTACCCAATACAAAGATCGACAAAACTCCAGACACATAGCCATTGGCCTCCAATCAGTCATCTCCCACAGCACCTCCCCCCAGTGCTTGCACACCATACATTTCTGATTCGGAGCCACGCCTCGCAGTCATATGATTCGTAAAAACATATTATGAAAAAAAGTTCACTCCCACGAAGGCCAGATTTGAGTCGTTGTTATTCCGGACTTATTTGCACATTTGCACTGTTTTATTATTATTATTGTTGCTTTTTCATTATCACATGCTGCCTTAAATGTTGTTATCTTGTACATTTTGTTTAGTATATATTGTATATTTTTTAGTATTGTACATTTTACATTGGTTGGCATTCTGCGGACAGCAAAGCAAGAATTTCATTGTACAGGGAAACATGTTTTCTACTGTGCATATGATAATAAACACTTTGAATCTTGAATCTTATATGCGCTGGGCACAATAGCCTGCAGACAAGGTTATGATTAAATTATCTTATTTATCTTATCTCCTCCACATTTGTAGGGTTCTGGCATGATTACAACTGTGGGACAGGGCACAAATCCATCTGCAAAAGGAGTGGGTTACCTCCAGCCAACAGCACTGTGGCCCCCACTGTGCCCCCCAAAGGTGGCTGTCCACCTGATTGGGTCAGCTGTGAGTCAAAGGTCAGAAAGACTCTACATTCAGTGGAAGAGATGAAGAGATCAGATAAATAGAAAGATGATGATAGAATGCCTAATGGGGGTACTTCCCTAAATGTGGTTGGCTATGTTCACATACTTTGTCAATGATTTCTGATGTCTAACAGAGCATTTTAACATTCACATTATAACAATTACATTATTGTCTTCCACCATAGAACATTCTAGTTTGTGTGTTTCTCAGGATTTGTATATGAATGTACTCTTTGTTACCTATAGTGTTACAGGCTCATTGAATCACACCAGGGCACATGGAGTGAGGCTAGATCACAGTGCATACAGATGAGAGGAAATCTAGCATCTGTTACGAGCAGGCGTGTACAAAGTGTGTGAGATCATTTTAACCTTAATGAATATGAATACAAATATGATTATGCTCATCATGAAAATGCCCAATGGATCCGAGTATAACTCTGTCAGTAAAGAGCCGAACCATTGACTTACACCTGACCAAGACTCTCTCCTATGGGTTGTAGCATTTTTGACCACCAAGATGGTTGATGGAGTTACTACAGACCTGTGGATTGGCTTGACTACTTCAAAGCGTGACCAATTCCTGTGGACTGATGGACGACCAATGCGCTACATAAACTGGGCTCCAAACCAACCTCAAAAGGTACAAATACATGTTTAACATGTACACATTTTTATACACGTTTTTAAAGCCTTAAATCATGACTTGTGGTACTTAATACTTAGAACTACGTCATTAAGGCCGTATTGGAAGCACTTCAAAAATCGAGTGCAGTGCTTTTACACTTTCATAAGCTTTAAATCTCCCATGTTGACGATAGAACCATATTGTTTTTAAGGATTTAACTTTGTTATTTAGTTATGTCCAGCAGCTGTTATCACTCAACTTGATCACAACACTCAATAGAATGGGAGTCATTGGGACATGTAGTTTCTTACTCTATTAAGCACCAAAACATCCTTTTAGAAATTCTAAAACTCCTGAAGATTAGACTTATAACCAGTCGCTTTTGTAGGGTCCTCTGACTGTTGAGAGTTTTGTCGACAAAGTTTGATTTTTGACTGGGATTTTTGGACACTCTGAGACACCATACTCAGGAAAATAAATAAGATATTCTTTGATTTAAACTAGGGCTGTACAGATTAATCGAACAGATTAATCAACTAATGCTTTAGTTGACAATACACTTTTGAAAATAATTAATCGGATTTCTATAACTCAGATCAAGGAAGAAGTTAAAGCTATTGTAATAGTGAAAGGTGTATTGGACTTGTCTTGTGTTAAATGCCCCTCTTGTGGAGCTATTGTGTATGTGGGCCTTCAGGAGTTCGGGGTTGGAGAGAAGAGTAAAGTTTCCAGTTTCTTGCGCACTGAGTCCTTGATCCTTGTTTTCTTATATACAGTGGGGGAAATAATTATTTGATCCCCTGCTGATTTTGTTAGTTTGCCCGATTACAAAGAAATGAGTGGTCTATAATTTTTATGGTACTTTTATTTTAACAAGTATTTGATCCCCAAGCAAAACATGACTTAATACTTGGTGGAGAAACCCTTGTTGGCAAGCACAGAAGTCAGACGTTTCTTGTAGTTGGTCACCAGGTTTGCACACATCTCAGGAGGGATTTTGGTCCACTCCTCTTTACAGATCCTCTCCAAATCCTGAAGGTTTCAAGGCTTTTGCTTGGCAACTCGAAGCTTCAGCTCCCTCCACAAATGTTCTATAGGATTAAGGTCTGGAGACTAGCTAGGCCACTCCATGACCTTAGTGTGCTTCTTCTTGAGCCACTCCTTTGTTGCCTTGGCCGTATGTTTTGGGTCATTGTCATGCTGGAAGACCCATCCATGACCCAGTGCTCTGGCTGAGGGAAGGAGGTTCTCGTCCAAGATCTTATGGTACATGGCCCCGTCCATTGGCCCCTCAATGCAGTGAAGTCGTCCTGTACCCTTAGCAGAGAAACAACCCCAAAGCATAATGTTTCCACCTCCGTGTTTGACGGTGGGGATGGTGTTCTTGGGATTGTAGCATTCAGCATTTCTCTCCCTCCAAACATGACGAGTCGAATTTATGCCAAAGAGTTCAATTTTGGTCTCATCTGACCACATCACCTTCTCCCAAGCCTTCTCTGAATCATTTAAGTGTTCATTGGCAAACTTCAGATGGGCCTGTACATGTGCCTTCTTGAGCAGGGGGACCTTGCGGGCACTGCAGGATTTCAATCCGTTATGGTGTAGTGTGTTACCAATGGTTTTCTTGGTGTGGTGACTGTGGTCCCGGCTGCCTTGAGATCATTACCAAGCTCCTCCCGTGTAGTTCTGGGCTGATCCCTCACCCTTCTCATGATCATCCTTACCCCACGAGGTGAGATCTTGCATGGAGCTCCAGGCCGAGGGCAATTGATGGTTATTTTGTATTTCTTCCATTTTCTAATAATTGCACCAACAATTGTCTCCTTCTCACCAAGCTTCTTGCTGATGGTCTTGTAGCCCATTCCAGCCTTGTGCAGGTCTACAACTCTTACCCTGATGTCCTTTGAATGTTCTTTGGTCTTGCCCATGGTGGTGGAGAGGTTGGAATGGAAGAGATTGATTCTATTGACAGGTGTCTTTTATACCCATAACAAGCAGAGATTAGGAGTACTTTCTTAAAGTGACAGGAGTAATCTGTGTGCCTCATGGGCATATAACCGGTCTGTATGAGCCAGAATTCTTGCTGGTTTGTAGGGGATCAAATACTTATTTCCTTCGATCAAATGCAAATGAATTTATAACTTTATATAATGTGTTTTTTCTGGACTTCTTTGTTGATATTCTGTCTCTATTTGTTACTATAAATAAAAGTACCATAACAATTATAGACCGCTCATTTCTTTGTAATCGGGCAAACTAACAAAATCAGCAGGGGATCAAATAATTATTTCCCCCACTGTATATAACCACCATACAAGTATGAACCCTAAAAGTATGTCTCCACTATAGTGAGTGAAATTTAGCCAAATAAACAAGAGTGTTGTACCAAGAAAGCTCAGTTCAAGCAATTGTTTTGTCTTAACACTACGAGTGCCTTGGCATCACTTTTTGTTGATGTTAGTGTAACATTTTGGGCATACATATTGAATATAACATATTTATTTGTAGATTGAATAAGGTACAAGTAAACTGAAAACATATGTGTTTTGTAAAATAAAAAGTAAGAAAGTAGACTTTAAACCACAAGACGCGTGGTCAAATATGTTGCTTTTAAGCAATTGCAGCGGGGCTGGGCTCGAATCGCGGCTGGGGAAGCAATCGCTCACATATTCATACGCTCTTATCCTACAGTTCTACTCCAGAACCAGTCAAAACACAGTCAAGTCTTCAGTTTGTGTGTGCAACATCGACAGACAAATTGGTTGCATATTCCACAGGTGTCTTTGGTTTTGTTTTGTGTGCATCTTCCCAACTGCCACTGTCACGGGATGAGAGGCATTCGGATCTGTGTTCTCTGAGCTCCAATAGTGGAACTCCGCCCACCTACTTCTGGTCAATGTACATTTATGTAAATTGAAATTGAAATTTCTTCAAAATAAAAGCACCCACGTTAACCTTGTTTAAACATTTAGAAATACTAAATATGGATAAGGGAACCACAAATTATATGGAACTATAGCTGGGAATAAACATTTAATCATCTCAATGTATAATTTGTGTTTTTAATGGTTTGTAATTCTTCTAATATCCAAATTACCCTTGCTCCACTGCAGAGCACATAGACACATAATGGACTGTACACAAAATATTTTCCAAGGCTAAACATGATTTTTACTACCACTGTACTCGACAGCACTTCTAGTATACATATCAGGTGAGGTTCAACCATGAGAGATGTCATACAAACAATTATCGACCCTTTACTGTGGTCCAACAGTTAAAAGTCGTACCTCTAAATTGCATAGGGAACGCATTATAGACTGTAAATGAAAGCACCCGCGCCTTCAAAAGGGCCAAAAGAAAATGGAAGGCCTTTCATATTTGTTTGAAGGATCTGAAATTGAATGCTTCTGTAAAGAAAGCGAGAGAAAAGTAAGGTTACCTAAAAAAAAAAAGGTTACCTACCATTCTCCAGGAGAATGTGAAAAGTTCTAAGCATGCTCTTGCCAAACACTTCTCGACAATTTTAGACCTATTTCTAAACTCCCCTTTTTATCCAACATTTTAGAGAATGTTGTCTATAAAGTAGCTATCTGGATAGAAATGTTTCATTTGAAAAGTTCTGGTTTTTGCCCAGGTCATAGCACTGAAACTGCTCTATTTAAGGTAACAAACAACCTACTTTTAGCAGCTGATTCAAGTCAGTGTTCCATTTTAATTATTCTTGATCTTAGTGCAGCCTTTGATACAATCGATCATACCATTTTAATAAACCACCTTAGATATTGTATAGGGATTACAGACACTGCTTTAAAATGGTTCTCATCATACCTCTCAGGCAGACAGTTCTCTATTGGTCTAGGAAAGTGTGTCTCTTCCTCAGCCCAAGTGAACTTTGGTGTGCCACAAGGTTTCATTTTAGGCCCAATTTTATTCTCATTATACATGCTTCCACAAGGCCAAATTATCCGTACACACAATATTTCCTTTCACTGTTATGCGGACAACACCCAGTTATATCTTCCCATTAAACCCTATTAAACCCTAGGTGTTCGTCCAGTTTAGCTTCTCTCAATAATTGCTTGGATATTAGATGTTGGATGTCCCAGAACTTTGACAGTAAATCTTGGGTAGTCATATTTGGCCCTCCTAGCTCCACGGTAGCAACACAGGACAGTCTTTGCTGTCTATCAACCAACGGGAAATCTTCAGCTCATAACCTAGGGGTGATTTTTGATGCTGACCTCAGTTTCGAGAAACAAATCAAAACAGTTGTACAGTCATGTTTTTATGAGTTGAAAAACATTTCCAAAATACAGCCTTTCTTGTAATTTATTATTATTTTTATTATTATTATTGTTATTGTTGTTATTATTATTATTATTATTATTATTATTATTATTATTATGTGGTGGCTAGACACCATCAATGCAACTCAAATGATTGAGGGTTTTGCAAAAATTGCTTCCAAACTTTGAATTATTGTATTGACGGGCTGAGCTTTCAAGTGCTGAGGAAGATTTGGAGGAAGTGTTTCCAATACAATGTTACATGGAGTAGTGGTACCACAAGTCATAATTCGGGGCTAGTTTTTACAGTCACTTTGCCTTGACTAGCATCTGGCTATTGTAATTCAGTTGTTTTTGTATCGGCCTACATAAATACATACTGGGCATTACTTAAAGAGATGCTACGGGATCTTTGTGACAGTGCATTCGGAAAGTAAAATGGATTCAATATTTTTTTTTCCTCATCAATCTACACACAATACCCCATAATGACAAAGCGAAAACAGGTTTTTAGAAATGTTTGCTAATTTCATAAAAAATAAAAAACTGATATTACATTTCATATTACATATATTTACGTATTCAGACCCTTTGCTATGACACTCCAAATTTAGCTCAGGTGCATCCTGTTTCCATTGATCATCCTTGAGATGTTTTGATTGATTTGAGATTACTTGATTGGAGTCCACCTGTGGTAAATTCAATTGATTGGACATGATTTGGAACGGCAATGATTTGACAGTGCATGTCAGAACAAAAACCAGGCCATGAGGTAGAAGGAATTGTCCGTAGACCTCCGAGACAGGATTGTGTTGAGGCACAGATCTAGAGAAGGGTACAAAAAAATGTCTGCAGTATTGAAGGTCCCCAAAAACACAGTAGCCTCCATCATACTTAAATGGAAGAAGTTTGGAACCACCAAGACTCTTCCTAGAGCTGGCCGCCCGGCCAAACTGAGCAATAAGGGGAGAAGGGCCATCGTCTGGGAGGTGACCAACCCAATGGTCACTCTGACAGCGCTCCAGAGTTCCTCTGTGGTGATGGGAGAACCTTCCAGAAGGACAACCATCTCTGCAGCACTCCACCAATCAGGCCTTTATGGTAGAGTGGCCAGACGGAAGCCACTCCTCAGTAAAAAGCACATGACAGCCCGCTTGGACTTTGCCAAAAGGCACCTATAGGACTCAAAGATCATGAGAAACAAGATTCTCTGGTCTGATGACACCAAGATTGAACTCTTTGGCCTAAATGCCAAGCATCACATCTGGAGGAAACCAGGCACTGCTCATCACCTGGCCAATACCATCCCTACGATGAAGCATTGTGGTGGTATCATCATCATGCTGTGGGGATGTTTTTCAGTGGCAGGGACTGGGAGACTAGTCAGGATCGAGGGAAAGATGAACGGAGCAAAGTACAGAGAGATCCTTGATGAAAACCTACTCCAGAGCGCTCAGGACCTCAGACTGGGGCGAAGGTTCACCTTCCAACAGGACAACAACCCTAAGCATACAGCCAAGACAACGCAGGAGTGGCTTCGGGACAAGTCTCTCAATGTCCTTGAGTGGTCCAGCCAGAGCCCGGACTTGAACCCGATCGAACATCTCTGGAGAGACCTGAAAATAGCTGTGCACCGACGCTCCCCATCCAACCTGACAGAGCTTGAGAGGATCTGCAGAGAAGAATGGGAGAAACTCCCCAAATACAGATATGCCAAGCTTGTAGCGTCATACCCAAGAAGCCTTGAGGCTGTAATCGCTGCCAATGGTGCTTCAACAAAGTACTGAGTAAAGGGTCTGAATACTTATGTAAATGTGATATTTTAGTTTTTTATTCTTAATAAATTAACAAACATTTCTAAAAACCTGTTTTGGCTTTGTCATTATGGGGTATTGTGTGTAGATTGATAACATAACAAAATCAGGCTATGTAGCGATTTCACACACACTTCCCTCCCTCATGTTTGTTTGTTTAAATATTCCGAACACCTAAAAAGACACAGTATCACTCATTGTAATATATTGCAAAACGTTTTGCAACTATCTGCAAAAGTCGCGACCAACTAAGAACAGGGCAATTCCACTGTAACAGAATGACCCTGGGACTACATTGTTCACTTTCAGAAGTATGCCAAACAAAAACCCTTGATAACAAAGTTTAACAAACTATACAACTCTGTGCAAAAGGACTACTTCTAACAATAAAAAAAATAAGAACTTTTAAGAACTGTGCAGTTTCAATGTTCGGTAACAGAATGACCCTAAAATCTCCCTGGGTTTTTTTATGTAACAATTTTCTCCCCAAATATCTACTCCAAATTAAGATTCAAATATGTCAAATATGTAGGGGCAGGTGGGGTGTGTGTGTGTGTGAGTAGGAATTATGTATTTGTCTTTTGTTGTCTGTCAATAGTTTGATAGTTTGTTGTCTCAGTTATTGTTATACAATTAAGCCAAAAATGTGATCATATAAAAATAAAAACAAATCTATGAACTGATCCACACAACACACACACAGACTGCAGGGCACACGACGGGGACCAGTTTTCGCTACTTTTAAGCACTACTTTTAGAACTATGTGAAATTATACAAATTATCCTGTAGCATCTCTTACTTTGTTCTGAGTAATTTTCTTCAAAACTATTGTTTATTTATACCAACATTCTGCTTAAAATTCTACTATAGTATGGATTGAGAAGGTACCGTACACGCTGGCGACAACGTGGGGAACAGGTAAAGTGCATTCGAAGTTCAATGAATGAATGAATGTGTTCAAATGTAAATTAGTTTATGTGTGTACATGTTACAGTGAGTCTGTTATTCCCTATAACTTATGAACAACACACTGGTCTGTGGTCTTTAAACCACTGTCTGTGGAATGCCACCATACATTAATTGGTAAATGACTATGAGCACTTATGAATTGACTGCTCTTTATTTAATTTGAGGTAACTACCTAGTTATTACATGGTACAACCTATGAATTACTGTGAAGTCATAAGTATATCTTGAACATCACAATATACAGTATGTAATAGCAATGATGATGGTAAACCATAATAAGAATCATCATGTTCAGTATTATCATCCTCAACATAACTCACATACAGTATATTCCATTCAAAGTGCCTATGTATCAGAGTATAAAGCCAGCGTAACTGTTTTTCTATCATCAATTGGGGCTCCCTCTCCTTTACCTTTATCAGGATCAGTGTGTTGTGATGGACAGCAGTCTCTCCTCTGTCATGGGAAAATGGAAGTCAAGGTCCTGCAATGACAGCAATGGATACATCTGTCAACGGAATGTTGGTGAGCACAGACCTCCCTCTGACACTGCAGCCACCTTCAAATAGCATTTTTTTAAGTTAAGACACACAAATCAGTGTTGATTAGCTTGTATCAACAATAATGTCGTAACATTTTTAAATATTTTGATAGGCTGATCTGCTAGGGCCCATCAGACAGCAACGCTGTATTACCAGTGAAGGCCAGGGAGAAAAGTACTTTTAGAGGAAAGGAGTTGTAGAGCAGGCAGACAAGCAGGGAGGAAGGCAAGCAGTCTCAAACAGGCTGTATGAGATTCAAGAGAGGGTAATCACTCAAGTTTGGTAGTAAGAACACAACAGATAGATTCCAGCGAGAGGTAGGGAACTGCAAGATAGTACCAAAAGTCATGGGTAATCCAAGATGGCAATTTTTGAGGGTTGAGTCTTCACAGTTCTCACCCCCACTAAGTCAAATACATAGAATCCACAAGGAACACTCTTGACACAGTTCGGAGAAAGCAATCACAGCTCTCCGTAAACCACTCAGTAGGCAAAAAAAGGCAATACTAATAGGCAAAAATCTTACAAATGGTCAATCGTCCTTTTATACTCCTGGAAATTGAGTGGCATTTAGGGACTTAATGGCTGTGGGAAAGAAGGAATGTTTGGATCTGTTGGTTTTTAGTTTGGGGAGTCTGAAACGCTATTGGCCCTAGTTCCATAAGATTTCAGCATTTACGTCACAGCACAGTATATCATTAATTACTGTACCCAGGTACTTGTAACTGTCAACAATTTCCACCTTAATGGTGGTTTGTTGTGGAACTGGGGATTTACGCTTAAAATCAATGAATGTCAATCAACAGCAGTTTAACATGAGTCTGCAGCCCACTAGGTGCTGGAGTACCAAGTTGAGTAATGTGGCTGTGGCATCCTCAACTCTGGACTTGGCCCTGTAGGTAAACTGTAGTGGGTCCAAGAGATCCTGGGTTCTTGACAGTAGCTCTGTCTTTACCAGTTTTTAACGACTTCATCACTAATGATGTAAATGCAGCCAGCCTAAAATTATTTTGCGTGAGGGGGTGTTTGATTTTAGCTATGGGAATCACATTTGCTTGTTTCCATAGTTTAGGCACTCTTTGCTGATTAAATGACTTCTAGAAAATATCACAAAAGATTGGGCCAAGTTGTGCAGCACAGGACCAGAGAGATATTGTCTGGCCCAGGACTCTTCCTAGCTTTTCTCCACCTGAATGCCTTTATCACACATCATAAAAGTATTTGTCCAGTAGCAGTGGTGTTTTAGACCTCTGATTTCCTTTCCATTAAAATCAAACCGGAGATAAAACTCATAAAACTCCTGTGCTTTGCACCATCAATTTCTATCCACTTCTTACTTTTATCCTTTAATCCAGTAATAGTACTCATCCCATCTCAGACCAAACCCAGGTTGTTCATCCTCAATTATTTCTCTAGCCTTTCTTTGAAGTTTTGTTTGGCCCTTCTTATCTGACCCTCATAGAACGTCCTATTTATCTGATTCAGAAAGGTTTCAAGTGATAGAACGTCCTATGTCTCTGATTCAGTGAGGTTTTAAGTCAGTCAATCATCAGTTGAGTATATTTGTTTCACACTTTTTACATAGACAAATGTCACAAAGTGCTTCACAACAAAATAATACGAAACAATATAGACAATAACACAAAATCATAAACCCCCAGGAGTAAGCCAAGGACAAAACTCCCCAGAGGGGAGAAAATATAGGGCACAGTGGCAAGGAAAAACTTCCTCAGAGGAAGAAACCTTAAGAGAAATCAGACTCCAGGGGAACCCATCCTCCTCTAGCTGATCAGGTGCTGAACAGTAAACTAATGTGGAATGTAGAATGTGGTGTGGTGCAAGATTTCAGGGGTCCATAGTGAAGGGCAGCTTTCTGATTGAAGCAGGATATATGGTGGAGTAGACTCAGCCTGGACGAATTCAGGAACTGGAATTTAGGGGCTCAGAGCCCCTCAGAGCCCCTCGGAGAGATGAGCACAAAGAGGACAAGATTTGAGGCTACTGCAAACTGAAAAACTGATACATTAAACAGTAGGAGAGAATCAGCATAAAGCAGGTGGCCTGAAGCTCGGGGCACATCTAAAATACATCTAAAGGACAAGGCCAGCGGCCGCTTACACCGCATCCACTCTGTCATGGGCAGGGGGGTAGAGGGGGCAGCAGCATGAACCCGAGATGCCCAGAGTCAGCACCACGACCATCCCAGCCTGCACGATTCAGGGCCGTACTCCTGCACTGGGAGGGCCTACAAGCAGAGGCCCCAGCCAAACCAAGCCCGCACACTGCAGGAGCCCACCCACCACTGAACGGGAAGAAGGACCTGAGACCGACCTAGGCAGCAGATGCCCCCCACCCCCCAAACTGTACCAACTGGGTATGAGGGCCAACACCAGGCACCCAGGCCAAACCAGCCTCGGCACCCACAGACAATGACTTCAGCCAGACCCAGATAACGCCCGGGGCAACCACCACCACCCCCAATCTGTGTAGCCCATGCCACATGCCAGCCCAACCCAGCAGTGCCTGCTTACCCCGAGAGATGAAAAGGGATGAAGAGAGCATGGTAATCGCTTGTTAACAGCTAACACCAGCCACCAGACCAATGCCAAGCCAGTGACATTCCTGCATCCGGTGAGAAGGTGCAGCTGGCCAGGTCGGCCCAGTCCCCACACCACCAGAAAGCGCCCCAGTAACCACCCAGCAAGCCAGGCAGAGACAGCAAGGATAGTTTAAGGCTAAGACCGGTCGTAACACTGACTAAAGAGATGAGTCTTGAGCCTAAACTTGAAAATTTAATTTCATGAGTTGGAAGATTATTCCAGAGATGGGGTGCTCTGTAGCAAAATGCTGTGCCCCCTGCTGTAGTCTTAGATATTCTGGGAATGGCCAATCTCCCTGTATCTTGTGAACGAAGCGCACATGAAGGTGTATACGGCTGAAGGAGGTTAGTGAGATACGAGGGAACGAGTCCATGTAACGCTTTATTGGCTAATAATTTTAAAGTCTGCTTGTGCTTTAATTGGAAGCCTGTGCAAAGACGTAAGTACTAGAGCAAGTGATACAACGTCCTATTTCTCTGATTCAGTAAGGTTTTAAGTGATAGAACGATCTATTTATCTGATTCAGTAAGGATTTAAGTAATACGGTGTCCTATTTCTCTGATTCAGTAAGATTTTAAGTGATTTTGTAACCCAGGGGGTGTTGTTGGACGAACCATAACAGTTTTTTCAGGTATAACAGTATCCTTGCAGAAAGTGATGTAGCCACTGAGTTTGTCAATATCTGAGCACAAATACTTGAACATAGTCCAATATGTACAGTCAAAGCATCTCTGAGGACACTCAATAATATCACCAGTGTTTGTTGATATAGAGACAGACTATCGTTGTCCTACCAGTGACCCTGGAAGACAGGTTTGTTATCTTTGTTTAGATTTCCAGAGTTGATTAGCGTATTCTGTAACACCATCACCCCCTTGTTCTAATCCCCTCCCCCCCAGATCCATTAATCCGTGTTACGGCACCAACAGTCTTCCCTAATGCCTACATCAAGCTGGGCAACAACTCCTTCAAAGTGGTGACTCAGAACATGACCTGGAAAGATGCCATGGTGCAATGTGAGAAAGATGGTGCTCACCTGGCTAGCATTCTGGATCAGTGGACTGAGGCCTACATTGAGCTGCAGGCTCTGAACCTCAAGACTCCTTTGTGGATTGGTCTCAATAAAATGGAGGTACAGTACTGCAATGTTACTTCTTCAAGCTCAACAGTTGATTTGAATCTGTAGGTTGCCTCTGGTGTTAGCTGGTAATTACTATTAAATTGTGAAACTATCACTTTATAACTGATTACAGACTTTATAACTGATAAGAAACTTTATTATTGTCAATATTCATTTTGAAACTCCTCTTAGAGAACCCCTGTTAGTTCAATGTAATACTGTATATATGGTATATGGGTTATCTTTACTCACTCATACCTCTATTCAAATCTATCCAATATCACGTGTTCAGATTTAACATGGCTGCACAGCGTAGTAAGACATACTTTGGTCCTTCCTTTTCAGACTGAGGGCTACTTCAGATGGATCGATGGCTGGCATCTGACCCTGGCCAAATGGAACGTGGCTGAGCCAAGTCGAGATCGACCCTGTGTGTACTTGGACCCTGTGCGTGGCGGATGGAGTACAGACTTCTGCAATCGCACATTCAACAGTGTTTGTAAGCAGTCCACAGGTGAGATATCAGGCAGATATATACATTTTAGATTTATAGATAAAAATAGACAAAATACTGTAGGCTTATATAAGATGATTCTACAAAGTAGAGTTTACTTACCAGAAAATCATTCCTGTTTACAGTATCAGACATCCCAATGTAGAAGTATTAAGAAGGTTAATGGAGTCTTGAATGAATTGCCATCTTCTGCAGTGAATCCATTTGAGTAAAACCTTAAGTGAAATCTTTTGGTTTAGAGATTTAGGTTAAGTTGTAGGCAAATTCTGTCATTTTACTGTGGCAACTGTTGATCACGATGCGATAGTAAGTGGTTCAATGGTCATTGCTGAAGGACTCAAAGTGATCAATAATGAAGGATCAGATGGTGGAGTACAAAATGATGTTTTTATTGACAAGAGAGGCGTAGACAAAACAGGCACGAAAGCAGAAGACATACAGGTGTCTTGGAGGAAGTTCTGGATCAGCCATTTCTTATTTCTTTCAATGGCTGCGGGGGCACCAAACTCTTAAGTTGACTTACAGTATGACTTCTTCTCCCAGACCCCTGATTGCAATTAGTAATACATACTAATCTCAATCACTCACTCCCACAGCCTTGCCACCGACTCCACCGGCCCAGTACCCTGGAGAGTGCCCTAAGGATGTGGAAGACGAGCAGTATAACAAGCCTGCCTACTGGGCACCCTTTAGGGGTCACTGTTACGCCTTCATGACACATCATATACAGTGGGCTGACGCCTCAACTCGCTGTGTAAGAAAAGGTAGGAGCCTTTTTGCCATGGGTCTCATTGAATTAAATGTCATTATGGTCGCTCTTCCTGAAAAGTTAATCAGATTTGGGGTCGGTTGAATTCCAAGGAATTCAGGAAGTAAATTGAATCATTGCATCATTTTTAAAGAGTTCTCAATAAACTGATAATGAGAATCTTTTTAAATGGACCATTTTGGAATTGTAACACTTCCTGAATAGAAATTAAATTGACCCCAACCATGGCATTCATGTTGTACAATGAAAATCCATGTGCTCTTCACACAAAATACAAACAGTGCCCTGCTTATTTGATCTGATAAATCTGTCCCATTACTTTTGGGTACCCTGAAAAAGGGGGATTATGCATACCACAATACATGTGGTGTAATTTCAGAATGGTGAAACCAACATCAACACAAATACCATCAAATAAAAGCTGGGAATCTATACTTTAACCTCATAGTAATTGTTTGATTTAAAATCCAAAATTTTGGAGTGTAAAGACAAGAGAAGAACAAATGCTTCACTGTCCCATTACTTACGCAGGGCACTGTACATGAACAATGTTTAATCATCAACAAAACACTCCTATTCTGTGAAGGGGCATCTCTGGCCAGCATTGAAGATCCCATGGAGCTAGCCTTCATTATGAGGAACCTGGAGATGCTTAAAGACAGTCACGAATCGTTCTGGATAGGCCTATACAAAACACACCAAGGTAACACAATGTGCCTTTTGCGTTAAATCATGGTCCAACAATAACTGTGATCTCAAACGGTTGAAAGGTAACAGAAAAGTGCATTTTCTTCCTCTAGGGCAGTGGCTTTGGTTGGACAACACAGTGTTGGACTACACTAACTGGACTGAGGGTCAGCCCACTGAGAGAAACATGTATAATTATGCAAAGATCCGCTCCTCTGATGGCACATGGGGCACAGGCAACCGCTATGAAGGCAGAGCATACATCTGCAAGATGCCTAAAGGTGAGAATTGATTAGTAAAGTTGACTTTGTGTTTGTGAAGAAAATTAGTGTCAGTGTATTGTATTGAATTGTAAGACAATAGACCTGAGTGATACACGGGTCAGTTATTTCTTCACCTGCCCATGTTTCTTAATAACCCACCCGCCTGACTGTATTTCAGGAATAATGTAAAAAATAATGACCTGCACCCGACCCCTATAAAAAATGCACTGTACAAATGTAAATGTTTTTTAAAATTTTCTCCCACAAGAGACTTATATTAACCGCTTGCACTGCTTTAGGGCTATTGTAGGCTATTGGACGACATTGTCTTGTTTGCTGAAATAAAAGCCAAAATAGGGTGGAATAAAAAATAGCAACATCAATGGTCACACTGATATGCTCATTCATTGAACATTAGTTGAACAATAGGCCAATGTGGAAGAAAGCACATGCTGAAATTGAAAAATGGAACAATATTTTCTGACCCAAAACACATACGGCTGTATGAGTCAACCCATGCATTACTAATAGTTAGGATGGCTCTTAAGAAGATTTATTTTATTTTCCCCCTCCAGTTATTGGACAAAATCCATTACCAACACATGGTGAGTTGTTTTGTCTATCTACTACATGAAACAGAATTTGTCAATCCACTGGAGTTACAAAAGTACATTTGACTTAAATCATTAAGTCTTGTTGAACATCCTGACTCGACTATTACTACAATTTTTCTACTAACCGTAAACCTAGTTTACGTTGGTTATTGATAAGTATGTATCTGCTGTCATGCTTGTTTCTTTCATCCTGCAGAACCACAGGAGGCTCACCAGCGCATCCACTCTGGCATGGCTGTAGTGGTGGTCCTGGCCATCACTTCAGTAATAGGACTCACAGCTTTTCTTCTCTACAAGAGATCTCACCAAATGCTGCCCACATTTGACAACCCTCTCTATTTCAACACTGAGCGCCCTCCACCAGATGTTGTGGACATCAATAAACTAGTAGAGAACATGGAGTACATAGAGCCAATAATAACTCTGAAATAAAACTGTCCATCAATACGCCTCCTCCAAATGTATAGATGATAAAACATGGTTGTTGGAATTAGTTGTTTTTTTGTTACTTCATTGCAACTGAGTGGACTGTAAAATCGAACTGGTAGCTACATTTCTATGGCAATAAGTACCAACAGGCTGGCTAGCACATGCTCCTCTCCTTTTGAGACAACATATACTGTACAACTTAAACACAGAAACGACACTGACCATGCGCCACCAAATGTAAGTACTTGACACAGAGAGTCTCAAATACAGTAGAACCAGACAGTGGGGGAAAAAACAGGTGCTCACGGACGCACGTGAGTGGTGGATGAAATGACTGAATAGAGCGTTACATTATTTTGCCACACTTGCATGTCCTTGGCACACGCACGCAGCCAGTATAGTTTCTGTGTTATAATTATAATTATATATTAGGCTGTTTTGCCTCTGCTGCTGCTTTTTTAATAGCCCTTGTGGGTTGTCAAGCACAATCTAATTGGACACAATGGATCAGTTGGTTCACACCTACTCATCTAAGTGGAGAACACAGAGGTGACCCATGGTGCTCTGGCACAATGTGCTGGATGTTTCCACCCTTAATGCCGACACCAACATCACTGCACAACACCCTGATTACCTGGGTGGTGTGACCAATGCACAGCGGCTTTTCATCAAGGAGCTGGGCAAAGCGCTTGTCATGCTACATATGAAGAGGTGCATGGAGGGCACCTACAAAAGCCCCACCTCCAAAAACAGATTACAGAGGCAATGGGAAGATGTGGGATAAAAAAAAAAAAAAGCAGCCACCACCCAGCCACAGGAGGACATCAGACAGGTGAAAGTAAAGAGCAAGAGGTGCAAGATCTGCCCAGCTGCCAAAGACAGAAAAGTCAAAAGACAAAAAAGCACAAACATGTAGTTGTCATTTCTGACATTTGTGAGGCATGTAAGCACTGAGATGGCAGTTTGCGACAAAGTGACAAATAAACATATTTCAAATACTCAGTATTATTGTTTGGTCCAAATCACTGCTAAAATAATTCTTTTAACAAAATTATTATTATAGTATGTCTTTATTTTTTTTAAATCACACTTGCATACATGGGTAATTTTTGACCCATGTGTGTAAACTTGATGTAGTAGTACAAAAAAGAAATGTCATAAAGTAAGAAAGGAAAAATGAAAATAATGATTTGTGGGAATCAAAAACAAGATATTTAATGATATTAAAATAAATGAATTGATTTCAAAAGATATAGCAAAGAAACACTCAGCCATGCATGAAATAACATAGGAAATGAATAAGGGTCATTTTTTACCCATGTTGTGCATTAGAAGGGGTTCGCATAGCTTGTGCATCAAAGGGGTTGCAGACATAAAAAAAACTAAAAAACATATAACAATTTACAATGAAAATAAATAATAAATTACAGAATCAAAAATATTAAAAATATCTGTCAATATTCCTCACAAGTCATCAACATCAGGGATCAAACAGGAGCAATATGGATCAGCCAAAGCATCTACAGCCAGATGTGCCTATCCCCAATTCATTTAGAATTACTTTAGATGCATCAAGTGAGACCAGCTCCCTATGATTCAGGTAATTTTGCAACTGATTCCAAGCAGAGGGAACAGCATACTTAAACGCCCTTTTTCCCAAATCAATACGGGCTTTAAGGACAGTACACTCCGCACAACATCCCCCATTTCCCCCTTCTCTCTGCACAATAAACCCCTCCATTCCCTACACATAACCCACACAACAGTAAGAGGTATGACATCTCAAAGAGAGAGCATCCATGTTGGTGTTCTCTCGTCATTCTCTCTCTCATGCTGTCGATAAGAAAAGTTGGACTTCTACAAAGACGTGCAGTAAAGAGTGTTGAATTAGAGACACAGTAGAAAACACAGTAGAGTGAGGGTTTACATTAAACATGTATTCTGGGCACAGTGGTACAGCAATGGATCATCATGGCAGATCCCACACAACACAACCATTACTACCACTACCATGCTAACACAAACTTCGTAGTCATTTCTATGCTAGTAACAGAGTAGCTTGCTAGCAAGAGGGGGTAAATACATTTAGAGAGTGTTTGTTTCATACAAAAAGAGTGTATATTTCAGAAACTTTCTTCTAGCATTGTGACTGCCAATAGCCCCTGGACCTAGCATAGATTACTTTTTCTTATGGTGACTGATGGATAGATGATTCACTTACTTCGACAAATGCATTTGTTGTAAGTCGCTTTGGATAAAGGCGTCTGCTAAATGCCATAAATGTAAATGTAAATGTAAACTGTAGTGGAGGACATTTTAATTTTCCACTGAAGTAGCCGCTATCCTGTTGTGAATTTTCTGTTTGTCTAAGATAGCAATATTTCTCTGACTGGTTACCCAGGCAAGCAAAGCTCTTCTAATATACTCATATTATTTTGTGTTTCGTCAAGTCAATAGAAGTCTCTAATTAAGTATCTAAATTAAAATTAATTAAAAGCCAGTGTCACAGAACATATTGGGGACATGCAACACCTGTTTACTAATGCACACACATGAACACACAAAGTTATCAAATGGTGAAAGTATGTTTATTTCAGCAGGAACATTATACTCACTTGCCCTCATCTAATCCTGTTAGTATTTTAGTTAATGTATTTAAGTATCTATACATGTGTTGACAGGATTATGACAACTTCGATATGATTCCTATTTGCTTTTGTCTTTCATGTTCAAGCATAACCACCAGTCTGTGAAATGTATCCATTCCCTGTCTCTCTGTATGAGGCGCAAATCTTTTTATTGTTAAATAGACACCGTCTGTATGACTGGTTCATGCCTATCACCATCATTGATACTCATTACTCTAGACACACACATTATAGTATATGGACGACATAACACAATCACAACACAATGACAAGTGTGGGGGATTGGGAAGGAAGAGGATGAATTATAACTGCAAGACCTCATTAGGTCTGTTGATACTTTGGTTTTTAATGGGAAGGGACAGAGTTCCACCACCATAGGTTTAAAGACAGCATCCTTTGGAAATTAAATACATATCTGCAGAGCAACACATTTCAGAACCGTTCCACTACCTATCAAATCCCAATGTAACCCCTGGTTGCACAACTTTCTCATTGATCTCCATATACTGTACTGTGTATCACTTTCATTGTCCTGTGTGGCTCAGGTGGTAGAGCTAGGAATGCTTACTGATGCGCACATAAACTCTAGCAAAGGTTTTCACCCTGCTAGCATGGTGTGGTGAGTGGGAGATTGAGCTGGGTGGTTTGGGGTGCACTGCACATCGTCATTCAAACAACTGACTGGCTGAATCTAAAAGTCCAAAACACGGTTTGAAAAACATTTGACTTGCGCTTGAACGTAACCGTATACCGCAGTCTATGTGCACACAGCTTTAGACTGAGGGTTTTAAAATGTATACACTCACTGTACTTGAAACCACACTCGCTTTCAATAAAAGTGTATGCTAAATGGCATATTGACATGTTTTTGCGTTTTAAACTGATTCAAAATTACAAGACTAATAGAAATGTGATACATTGCAATGTAATTTATGATTATAAGTAATGATATTGAATCTCAAATCAAAGTCTGTTGCCATTCATTTGTGAATTGAGTTACAGAATTAAATAGACCTGCATGTTTGCAGCTGTGGATAGCATTTTGGACATAAAACGGTATATTGTCCTCCATAATGGTCTGACTGTCAAAACTGACTGTCAAACTGTGCCACACTTTATTTACAGCATAGGGAAACAGGACAGTTTCTGAAACCGTCAATATGATCATAATAATCATATTTGTCAGTATGGTATTATGAGTTTGATCAATGGTTATATTAGGGCTGTGACAGTCATGGAGTTTTGGTTTCAGTCAATCATCATGCAAATAACCGTTATAACCATCATAACCGTTTCAAGTAAAGTGCCAAAAATACTACTACTACTACTACTACTACTACTACTACTACTACTACTACTAATAATAATAATAATAATAATAATAATAATAATAATAATAATAATAATAATAATAATGCAGTCACCAATATAGCTGAAAACCGATTTTTGAAAAACAAATATTCTAACCTGCACAGGTTGTCTCAATTTCTGGGATGATGAGGAAAGCACAAATAATTACCTTTATACAACGCCTTGATTAAATCAAACAATCAAGCACGGCTATCTCATCACTTTCACTTGCGAAATGTATGGGGGGGGATTACTTACCAACGTATTACTGAATAACTAGGCCTAGACATCCAACGTTTTTAAATAGAAGATCTATGTATTTATTCAACAGAAAGAGAAGAACATCTGGCATAAAACAAAGTGCACACTCAAACTACATGACGTGTGAACGTGATAGTGAAAGTGAAAGTAACCCATACCCGTTTCCCTTTAGAAAGGAGATGGAGACAGTTTGATAGATAGACTGATTAGAGGAGCAAAACAAATATTAATAATCGATTTACACTGCTGCTATTTGGTAAAGTATATTTATGTGAAAATAAAAAATAAAAATTCTAAAATCAATGTATTGAAACGGTTATGACACTTTTTTGTTTTGGTCGTCTAAACCGTGTAACCGACAGTCATCGTGTAACCATCACAGCCCTAGAAACACCAAAATGATGTACACCCAAATGTTCTGACAAAATATCTTACTGTTAGAATATTAAGTCCCATATTATCAAACACCACAATCATATTAATATCACAATAATGAATATGACAATATGAGTACAGTTTTACAATCACGTCTTAATGGGGTTTTTTCAAAATGTTTCAGGATAGTTTGACAGAGCAAAAGTTTGTTGAATGAATATGAAAAAGAGCAGGTACCATATGTCAAAGCTCTCTTTTTAAAATATTATTCCTGCAAAAATTGGATGGTTCCAAAATATTGATTATCATAGATATCCTAATAGCAAGCTGAGATTTATGTCCTGGAATAGGCAATCTGAGCTATCAATCATCTGTTATTGCTGCCAGGATATCTATGAGGTTTGTATCATTGATAATATATGGATGACATATATGGATGCTGCTGACTACTGACCTGTCAATGGGCTCCTATGAGAGATGGTGATTGGCCCAGCTGTTCATGAGCGCTGTCATCTTGATTCGTAGTGACATCTGATTGGTGGCTCCAACCTGGGAACCAACCCAGGAGCAGTCCGTTGTGTAGAGGCTTGTTTCTGTGCTTTCTGGGTTCACATACTCAATGATGCACACGCATTGGACGTGCATGTATGTTTGTGAGGTCAAAAGGAACCTTCAATTCGGCAATATTACTGAAATCACTGACATCACTACATATACAGTAATAGCAGGAAATAATAGAAACCAAAATCACAGTCCAAAACATTACTTGGCCAGATGTAATACAAAGTTTAACATGGGTTTCAACGGGAAACATGCTTTGTGGCACCAGGCATTGCAGTGCCTTGTATGGCCACCTGGTATTGCAAGCTTCAACATACCTTAACAGCAATGCACGCTTTGTAATGATATTTTGGTGATGATTATCGGTGTGGTGGGCTAACGAGAAATATGCCCAAAAATTATTAAGAGGCCGTTAGTGTGCCACAGGTCGGTGTAGCCTAGGTGCTAGGCGGTTAGCAAGCAGACAAGCCAGGGCGATGCCACCTATCTGGGTGAAGGCCAGCCCCAGCACTGTGGCAGCGATGTGGAAGACGTTGTCATTGACAAAACTGAACACCTTCTGGAAACATCCATGGGGATGGATTCCGGCAGCAACCACCCCTTCGTTGCCCCCTGCTGGTAGTGGTCGGTTCTTGCAGCCCTTGCGTTGCACACAGCAGCTGTCAGGCAGTGACACTGTGGAGCCGTTGCCCAGGGCTGAGACGGCTGCATCCTGGTTGGCCCAGCCAGAAGTCAACCAGTCATGCCATCCCTCAGCACCGCAGCACTCCAGCGCCCTCTGGAGGCTGTCCAGAGCATCAGCACAGCCCTCGTCTTCACCGTAGCCCGCCACTGCACTCTGCAGCCCGCTGCGAAACCCTCCAGCGATGTCCTTGCGGTAAAACAGCCCAGAGAGTCCAGTAGCCAAACCCGCTATCAGTGCAGCCAGCTGGAAGAAGCCGTAAGCCCGAAGCAGGAAGGGCAGGTTGGCAGCCACCCCAAGGCAGCCCAGGAAACCCCAGGCAGTTACGGCTGCCCCCGTGGCCAGTAGGATAAGCGGGGCATTGGGGTAGCGGTTGGCCGAAAGCAGCATGTAGTCCGCCAGTGAGGCTTTTGCCCACACGCCCAAGGTGAAGATGGCCAGCCCCGCTGCCCAGAAGAGGCAGCTAAAGGCCAGCAGAGCCAGGCGCAGGAGGGGCATGACACCCACCAGCCGGCAGCAGGGCGGAGGGACGCCCGGAGGGGGAGCAGGGGGCGCCAGGGAGGTCTCGGAACACAAAGACAAGGAGAGGCGCTGTTGTTGCTGCTGAAGCTGCTCCTGCTGCTCCTGGAAGGGCGAGAGCAAGTACCCCGGCAGCGCCGAGGGTCGACGAGAGACAGCGGAAGGGGTGAGGAGACCCAGGCCCCTGGGAGAGGACAGCCTCCGCGCCGCTTGTTGCTCGCGTTCCCACTCCACCGCACGCCGGGGGCTCAACCGAGCGGGCAGGGAGTCATAGGGCAGTGCACAGCTCATGGCGCCAGCTCTGGCTTTATCTACCGCTTGCTCACTCACACTCGCTCTC
Source organism: Argentina silus (assembly GCF_951799395.1). Classification (NCBI taxonomy): domain Eukaryota; kingdom Metazoa; phylum Chordata; class Actinopteri; order Argentiniformes; family Argentinidae; genus Argentina; species Argentina silus. The sequence continues at coordinate 2,690,593 of NC_139674.1, read as the reverse complement.
TCTCTCTTTCTTTCTTTCTTCTCTCTCTCTCCTCCCGTTCTTTGTTGTTCCCCTCTAACACACAACTCCCTCCCTCCTGTTCTTTATGATTGGCCGTTAATCCTCCCCCCCTGCCTCTGTACCCCAACCTGACCGTAAATTTTGTTGACGGGGCGTTGCACCGTGTTGTTATCAGCATCCGCAGCCTCGGTCTTTCCGCCTTATTTATGTGTTTATTTCGGGCATTCCTTCCACCTGCTTGGTCACTAATGCCCCGTGCCCCTACATTCGCCGGCTCTCTCCTCCCATTTTCTTTCTCTTCCCCTCTCTCTTTCCTCTCTCTGGTCAGAGGTGTTTATGGTGGCCAAGACCAGGAAAACACCCACGCACCGCCTCTCTTGGTGCGGAGGAGTCACTCGTCAAGATTAAAGTGCCAACACTGATTCATTTGTGTCATCAATGAGCTGATTATCTCTCTCTCTCTCTCTCTCTCTCTATATATATATATATATATATATATATATATATATATATATAGATAGATAGATAGATAGATAGATAGATAGATAAGGCAAGTAGGCTAGCATTTTCTGGATCAATATCAGTGACATGTCATGACAGAGGTATGGAAGAGTATACTTTATTGCTATGGCTGAGAAATCCTTGACCACCTGACCTATCACAACATTAAGCTTATCCTCAGGGCACCACTGCTTCCATAGTCCCAACAGTTACATAGTTTTCGTTCCACACACACAGTGACCATTTTTAAACATTCATAACTGGACACGACAATTACTTCTTAACCCAATTGAAATTCTGCAGGATGTGACTGCACTGCTAGCAACAGATTTTCTCACAGTTTACTTTAAATTTGCATCCATAATTGGTATCTTCCCATGGGTATTGTTGAAGGTAATGTGCAATGTGACCAAAAAAAACAACTACAGGGCATTGCATCCCCAATTCTGTTTTTCAATTTATACAAATAGTATTGATTTACAATGTTTTGCTATGGAATAGAGGACATTTCTATGATCCTAAACAGACCTACACTATAAATAGGTTTCTAATTCATGGACTGAAAATATCTCCATTTCCCAGGTGCTGTTAATGGCACCCCAAAATGACTGCATCCCTCTGCAAAACATCCCTCTGCACCCTCCCCAGTCATCCCCGTTCGAGTGCATCCTTTTCAGTCCTCGGTCATCCCCCCCCTCCCCACCTCTAATCAAGGCTCATTAAAGCCCTTCCGCTAATTAAACACATTTTGAGGTTCTTGTTTGAAAAGGACAGCCTCAATCAGAAAAGATGGCTTACCTTTGAGGCCAGTAGGGTGGGGGCAATGATTGATCTGTATTAAGAACTCTGTTGGGAGTCCTATCTGTATTGTTACACCCCTGAGATCCCTCCCTCTGTTGAGAACACTGCCAAACAGCATTATTTTGACACATATAATGCATATTTACACTGCAAGGGCTCTGTGTCCATTGATTGGAAAAAGAGGAAAACATGAAAGGGACAAGAGAGAGAAGTTGAGCTCGATTCTATTGAACAGCCATTTTTATGCGGGAGCCTTTTATGCTGTAGGCTACCCATCTTTTCTTTTTTGAAATGGTAAAATAGTTTGTCCTGTAAAAAAGGGTGATTTTCTAGATAGTGTCCATAGTAAGGCATGACACAGAAACTACACTGGCCGTGAGCGTATGCCAACAAGCGTGTGAACCTAGAGTGTAGTGTCTGAAATAACACCAGTTTCTATTTGAGAAGCAGTGTTACACAGGCACTTGCAGATGCTTGCGGACACTTACAGACGCACGCGAGCAATGTGGGTGAAATTACTGAATAAAATGAGAGTGTTTAAGTGCAAAGCTCACAGCCAGTGTTTTCTTGATTATGTCATACATCATGTCTATGAAAAACATAGCAATCTTTTTTTTTTTTTTTAAAGATATGACATTTTATATTACTATGTTACTCAGCTTTGATGTTGTTTGTGTGAAATAGCTTACATACTTCATCTTGAGTTGAAATACCTAGGTCTGGGGGATGTTTAAGAGTCTTATATTTTCAAGCAGGACCTCTCCAAAGTAAATGTCCAAGAGACAGGAGTCACTTTTATAGAATATTATCAGAGAGGGTTAGGCATTTCCATCTGATGATGTTTACCACCTGTGTGATTACAATAAAACCAAAAAACAACCTTTCAATGACATATTCACTTTTCCACAAGAGAGGCTGGAACTAAGGGAAAACACCAGCAGACACACCTTATGCTACACACACACACACACACACACACACACACACACACACACACACACACACACACACACACACACTGAACGCACCCACATCCACATCCACACCCAACCCCCCATCCCACACACACACACACACACACACACACACACAGACACACAGCTGCACCCAGCCCTCCCTCCTACTGCTTTGGTGGTTTCTGGGGAGAAAAAGCTAGCTAGCAGCCATAGAGAGCATTTCTGTCCTCTCTGTTCCTCATTAGCTGGATTTCCAACCTGTATTATAAGGTATTGGTTAAAATCACATTCCGGGCCAATAACATGTTGTGGTCTTAACCAGTGTCAGTCAAGCCTGACAATATATGCGTGATATAAGTGTACAACAAAAACGTTCGGAGTTAGTAACCGGCGAAGACATTTCCCTTGAGGCCGCGTCGCTCATCACGACCCTCTCTCCAACATGCTTAATCATCACCAAAATATTAAGCTAATATAAATATAAATGCATACAATTAGCCTCACAGGAGTGAAGACTTTTTTTCTGGATAGACTGATAACAGTGGGTATGTCGAACGACCGGTGTAAAACAGCGATGACTAGCGGCTAAAACTGAGGACTTCGGTGTAAACTTCGGTGTAAACTTCAGCTCTCTATTGGTTAGGTCTTGAGAATTTAGATAGAATTTAGATAGAAGGCCTCTGCATTCAAATATATTAGAGCAGAATGTTGGTAGTGACAGTGAAATGAACCAATCACATTGTGACTTGCAATGGGTGAGACCATTTAAACCAACAAATATGACAACTTCTGTCTTCTCGAAGGCCTGAGACAGGTCACTACTGTCTTCATTACAATGAGCCTCTCCTCCCAGGTGTCTATCCACCAGCCTCCACTGAGCTAAATCCCCCTTGGGTTTCATCCTTCCCCACCCCACCCAACGCCGCAGTTTCAGTCCAGCAACAAAAAAGGACAAATAGAAAGGAAGAAATAAGGAAGAAACAAAGTGAAAAAGTCAAAACCGTTTAAAATGGTTATCAAATAACAGGGTTAGGGTTAGGGTTAAAGGGTTAGAGTAAAATACCAAAAATCAAACCAAAGAAGAGATAGAGAGAATAGAGACAAAAATCAAACCAAAGAAGAGATAAGACCACAACCATCGTCCCCCTTCCCAAGAAGAGCCAACCTGCCTGCCTGAATGATTACAGGCCAGTAGCACTCACTCCAATCATTATGAAGTGTTTTGAGAGAGTGGTACTGGCACACATTAAGAGCAGCATGCCGGACACCCTAGACCCCCTGCAGTATGCCTACCGGCCCAACAGGTCCACCTCAGACGCTATCGCTGCTGTCCTCCACTATTCCCTCTCCCACCTGGAAAACAAAGACTCCTACATCAGGACGCTCTTTGTAGACTACAGCTCCGCTTTTAATACAGTCATCCCCCACAGACTCATCCACAAAATGTCCACACTTGGCCTGCACCCCACCCTCTGTGACTGGCTCCTAGACTTTTTGACTGGCAGGCCCCAGTCTGTCAGGATTGGCAATAGGACTTCAGCCAGCATTATTACAAATGTTGGCACCCCACAGGGATGCGTCCTCAGCCCCATTCTCTACACCCTGTTCACCCACGACTGTGTCGCCTCCCACAAGGACAACATCATCCTAAAGTTTGCAGACGACACCGCAGTGATAGGATGCATCACTGGCGGGGACGAAGCAGCTTACAGGAGGGAGGTGGCCAGTCTGGTAACATGGTGCGAGGACAACAACCTCACCCTCAATACGGACAAGACGAAGGAGATGATAGTGGACATGAGGAAGAAGAGGGGACCTCATCGGCCACTGTACATCCGGGAACTTGAAGTAGAGAGGGTGAGCAGTTTCAAATACCTGGGCGTCCACATCAGCGAGGACCTCACCTGGACACTTAACACCACTCAGCTGGTTAAGAAGGCCCAACAGCGGCTGTACTTTCTGAGGAGGCTGAGGAAGTTTGGCATGTCGCCCAAGATCCTCAGCAACTTCTACAGCTGCATTGTTGAGAGCATCCTAACTAGCTGTATCACTGTGTGGTATGGCAGCACTACTGCTATGGACCGCAGACGCCTGCAGAGAGTGGTGAAGACTGCTGAGAAAATCACCAGGACTCCACTGCCCTCTCTGCAGAGCATCTACCACCGCAGAGTCCACAGGAGAGCCGCCTCCATCCTCAAGGACCCCACCCACCCCCAGCTCGGACTGTTCACACTTCTACCCTCAGGCCGGAGGTACAGAAGTGTTAAATGCAGGACCACCCGACTGAAGAACTCCTTCTTTCCCACTGCCATCAGACTCCTAAACAACCCATAGGAGATTAATATAACCGTACTACCTCAATAACTGAACTTTCCAGTTTGCATAATTGCACTGCTACATTTGCACTGTTTTATTATTATTATTGCTGCTATTTTATTTTATGCCTTAAATTTTGCTGTCTTGTACATTTGTTTAGTATATATTGTATATTCTTTAGTATTGTATATTTTACATTGGTTGGCATTCTGCGGACAGCAAAGCAAGAATTTCGTTGTACAGTGAAACATGTTTTCTGCTGTGCATATGATAATAAACACTTTGAATCTTGAATCTTGAATTTGAAGATAGAGAGAAGAACAACAAAGGCTATTCAGGTCCCAACAGGGCCCGGGCCTCAAGCTCCTCTACAAAGTCTAAGCAAGGCTGCCAAGCTGAGTAGAATTTGGCAATAGATCCTATTTTTGTATATCTAATTTTCTCTGGCTTCAATGACTGCATGATCTCCCTTATCCAGTGGGTAAATTAAGGTGGGTACCGTCAATCAACAAAAGTTACTTTCATACCTGTGATACTATGTTTGTGGATAAATCCCGCAGAGGGTGAGAGATTTTCTTGATTTTTGCTAGAGAGGGAGAGAACACAACTGAGCGTGTGCAGAATGAGTGTAATCACTCTCGCTTATTTCTGATTGGAGAAAAGCAGGGTGATACAATTGACCCCTGTTAGATTTTGTCCCTGGTCTCCCCTACTAGCTAGCTTCTATTGTGAAATCAGCTATCCAAAACACTGACATAGCATTCTGACATGTCTTGAGAACAAGTGTGATTTGACAACAGAGTGGTCGTACCAGTCAGGAGAAATCAATACGCTCAAAGCCATTATATGCTGTAGTACAGTGAAAATGTCACGCGTACCTCCTTTAAGCACCTAAAGTTAGGATCCACTTGGAGAGAGAAGTGTGCAAATCATGGATTTAATCTGTTAATAGCACACAACTGGAGTTAGGATCACAGCCACAATGCGTATACAGTAACAATGCAGTAAATGTAAAATGCAGCATTTGATGGCTAAAATCTAATTCCACAGTACAGATTCATTAACAGGTGCAATTCAGTTTTGTGTTTTTTGTGTAAAACATCTGTAGCTCTCTCAGTGATCAGAAATCATCACCTTTTTTGTTAGTTGCAAGTATTATGGATTATGGGATGATAAAAAGTGCATTCATTATGCATTATGAATAGGTGGCTCATAGAAAGTCATTTCACAGGGGTGATCCCACTACAGGGTTAGAGTCAGTCTAGATCCTAAGACAGGCTTCGACTGTTAGCCTTCATGATCTGTGCTTGGTCGATAGATGACAGAGGAGCCTGATATCCTGCTGTCTGGGGGGGCAGGGGGTAATGCGGTTTGTGATTCATGGAGATCTTTGGCCATCAGTCTTGCATGTAACTGGTATTTCCACCAGCCTACGGCTCTTCTCTTTTGTGGTGAGAACAAAACCCTGTTATGCTCCTCACTGAGATCATCCAGACCAGAGAGTCACACACACACACACACACACACACACACACACACACACACACACACACACACTCTGTTGGGAATAATATTCTAGTTACACACACTTATGAACTGACTCAAAGAGGGGGTGAGACATAAAGTTCGTCAGCACACCCTCTGTGACAACAGCTTTTTAGAACAGATGGATTGATAGTCCATTATTCAGATTATTCGAGAGACTCAAATATCAAATAATATGACAGACCTACAGTAATTGTAGACGTCTCTAGTCTTTTAAACATATACAGTGTCCTGCGTAAGTAATGGGACAGTGAAGCATGTTTTCTTCTTTTGGCTCTACACTCCAAAAGTTTGGGTTTGAAATCAAACAATTACTATAACAATTATTAGGTTAAATTAGAGAGTGTCAGCTTTTATTTGATGGTATGTTTGGTTTCGCCATTCAGAAATTACAACACTTTTTATACATAGTCCCCCTATTTCATTGTACCCAAAGGTGATGGGACATTTGGCTTGATAGGTGTTTCTGGTTTATCAGATGTGTTCCGTCACATAATTTCTGCAGTCATAAGAGAGCTCTCAATGCCTGGTATTGATTCTAGGCTTTGCGTTTGTCTTTGGAGTCTGCTATTGGTGTCTGTCAACATAAGGACCAAAGAGACAATGAAAGTCGGGGAAGCCATTATGAGGCTGAAATATCAGAAAAAAATCATTCTGAAACATAGCCAACATTAAACCTACCAAAATCAACATCATTAAAAGAAAAGAAAGCACTGGCGAGCTCATAAATTACAAACCGCCTGGTAGGCCAAGGAAGACTTCTACAGTGGATGACTGAAAAATGCTCATCATGTTTAAGAAAAACAACTGCCCTACAGATCAGGAACACTTTCTAGGAGGTAGGTGTGAATGTGTCAGAGGATACCATCCGCAGAAGTCTTCACCAGCAGAACTACAGAGGCTACACTGCATCATCATACAGCAGGATAATGACCCAAAACATACATCAAACACTTCCATAGCAACTAGAGAGTTTTTCAGGTCCAAAAAGTGGAAAGTTGTTGACTGGCCAAGTCGATCTTCAGATTTACCCCATAGTAATTGTTTGATTGAAAAAATTCTTCACTGTCCCATTACTTAGGCACGGCATATTTTGTAAAAGATACTAATAAATAAAGTTGCTTAATCAGGGAGTGAAGCCCTCATATCTCGGGGTAAGAGATCTTAGCTCAGAGATTTCAAGTTATAGATTTCAGAGATGCTGGTTATTTAAGAGCTATCATCTTGAAGATATTACCTACATGTAGTCCTAAGAGACAAGGTGGAGTCCTAAGAGACTAGTTGATATCTAGACTAGGAGAAGTCCTTAAAGACTTGAGATTTCAGCAGATAAAATTTGAGATTACAGAGCAGAAATACCAGTCCAGAGTGAAAGCCGCCTGGAACTATATGAGTTTGATAACAGCTCAGAGTGATTACAGTTAAGATACCAGTCCAGAGTGAGATCAGTCCAGAGTGATACCAGTCCATAATGATACCAGTCCAGAGTCATACCAGTCCAGAGTGATGTCAGTCCATAGTGATACCAGTCCAGAGTGATATCAGTCCAGAGTGATACTAGTCCAGAGTGATACCAGTCCAGAGTGATACCAGTCAAAATACCACTAACACCAGGTCAGAGTGATTCCAGTTCAAATACCAGTCTACGGTGATAACAGTTCAGTATGATTCCAGTTCAGGTACCAGTACAAGTCTAATGTGATACTAGTCCAATGTGATACCAGTCCAGAATTACACTAGTCTAGAGTGATAACAGCTCAGAATGGTACTGGTTCACAGTGATAGCAGCCTAAAGGGGTTCAGGCAGAGTGATACCAGCCTAAAGGGGTTGAGGCTGAGTGATACCAGTCCAGAGGGGTCTCTTTCTGCTCCAGATGCAGTGCTTCATAGTTGTGCTCCCTCTGTAGAGGTCAGGCTGCCCCCATTGGTGATATGTTGGATGGACTGGTGAGAGGGTGAAGTGGAATAGAGGCAGTTATAGTTCGTTCCACGTCAGGGGAAAGTCTTCTCTGGCCTTTCTCAAGGTTACTCTCTGCAGAACTTCCTCTTCTAAATTTGACCTGTTCGGAATGGAATACATTGAACCATCTAAAACCATACATACATTAGTGTTAATTAATTCTACCGCTGAAAACACACAGGGTGTGCAGGTTTTTGTTCCATCTCAGTATAAAGAGACTAGGGAAAATTGATGCTGACACCATCACAACCGTTTCCTGTTACATAACAGGCATTTTACTGTCACTGTTGTCTGTGTAAATTGAGCTGGGACTGGGCATGCTGTTAAATCACCCAATGTACGATATCAACACCAGTAACTTACCACCCACACTATGAGGAATACACTGGCTGTGGCTGGGATCAGAAGCAGGGACAGGAGGCTCCTTCTGGAGCGAGTATGTTGGTGGCCCTGTGCTTCCCTCCCTGTGAAGGACAAGACGTTACCCAATTCTCCACCCTTTTCCTGAATTTAAGAAAAGTGTGAAGAATTGGGAAACAACAACACTCTTTGCCTTGGTGGTTTGAAATAAATTCATGCACACTGATGGAGCTAATGGTAGTTACTAAATGAGGTAATGATGACCTTCTTTGACAGTGGTCACTAACCCTGGTTATCTGGCTAGCATAACCAGTTTTGTTTTCGCCAAGCAGTAGATTCAGCTAATGATGGTCTTGATAAATTAATAAAACAGTGCTTTAGTGTTTAGTGTCAGTGTTTTAGTGCTGGGCTGGAACAAAAGCCTAAACAAGTGGTTCTTGAGGACCAATGTTGGTGGCCGCTGCTATTAGAGGAAGGGGCTTCTGTATGCTGTTTGTTGGGGCTTGCTGGTGTTGTGGCTGTACCTTGGGGTTGGATGGACGCTGTGTATTAGGTTGGGATGAATGTGATGGGACATGTTTTTACCTGGCGTAGACTGAGTTAAAGGGGTGGGGCACGAAGGAGGTTCACAGCGGTATCCTGCGGCTCCGTGAGCTGCAGAATTTATAATTTCTCTAACGTAGTCGAAGTAGAGTCCAGGCGGCCATTTCACCTCCCTGTAGTGGCACCTGAAGACTTGCATTGTCGCCTCCTGGAAAAACAGAGAAAAGATAGATAAGATAAACTGGACACAAATTACATGATTCATTATCTAATAGAAATGCAATACAAAATACAGTTACTATCATTACACATACAAAACATTTACACAGCATTCTCACAACATAATGAAAGGCTAGGGATGTAGAGATGGTAGCATTACTCAAGATTAGTGACTAAACTGTGTTTGATTGGGTCTAAATCAGGTATTACCAGCTCCTCATGGTCAAGCTTGAAGCGTAAACTCTGCAGCATGGTGATGAAGATTATTATATTATCTTTGTTGGATGAAATGGCGCCAAACATCTGGGCCAGCTCCTTGAGGCTTTTTTCCAAAGGATAGATATTCAGCAGAACCCAGCACACACCACTCTGAAATTGGACAAAGGTAAAAAATCAATAAGAGCACACTCAAATTACAGATTCCAAAACATTCAAAATCTTGGGGCTTTTACATCTCTCACTTTGCCTCATTTTCACTGTCAATAAGGTCAAACGTTGTATGCAACTATATTTTCCCTCTTGTCTCTAATGGCATGATGTATTGTTTTTTTTATTAGATGGCTGTTATGACTTACCATCTCTTTGGGAATGTAATGAACAGGAATTTGATAATCCGTAGGAATATTCTGCTTCTGTAAAATGACAGTATGATCAACACAGTTTTATCACAGCTTGTTGGTGTTTTAGCCAGATCATTAATACAGTATGTTGTATAATAACATTATACATGACTATTAAATCATAATCCTTAAATGTAACTCCAGAGCAAGATACAACAAAATATGTGCCATGTAATGCTATGTTATGAATGCCTAAAGCAGTGCTTACAATGGACTAGTGGTGTAAAAATAGGCATTATACACATTATACACAGATGGTTAAAAAACAGGGTTGATCAGTAAGCTTAAAGGAGAACTTACCAATAACAACAGCCTGCTAACATCATCTGTCACAGGATTCCCAAATCCTCCAGAGCATGACCCAAGACTTGTGAACAGACACACAGACAGGAGGACACACGTTGTTGTCCAGATCTGACAGAGGAGGTGAGAGGTGAGAGGCTGTTATTTTTAGCATATCCACATAATTCGCTATGATTTAAATCCAACCCAGCACACAAAACGCACAAACAAATATTAATGATACAATTTCACCAGGAATGTTGTATATAACACCAGTACCATTTCAGAGACATGGAAACCAGGTTCCGGGATTTACATTGTTGTTGGTGTTAAAATACTTACATATTGAATTCAATTCACCCCTGGACCCATCAGGGCTCCCTTAGTGAATAATTACATTTTTACCCACTGATAATACACCCATGATTACTCACCTTGCTCTTCATAAGGAACTTGATGGGTCACTGAGAAAGATGTGAAATCCAATATTTGTTCCTTCAGATAGAGGACTTCTCATGATGATGTGTGTGGACAGTATGCAGTATGTTCTGGACCAGAGGCTGGCTGTCCTCAGGGAACTGTTGAAGCCTTTCTAGTGGCCAAAAGGCCGCCTCCGGGCACTACTGTCAGACCCATTCATTCATTCATTTTCTCTCTCTCTCTCTCTCTCTCTCTCTCTCTTTCACACACACACACACACACACACACACTCACACACACACAGAGACACACAAAGATAGGAAGTTGCTTTGAAAATGTATTTTCTATTACATTAGTAAATTGTGAAGTGCTTTGAAACGTGACAACACTACAGGGGCAAATACTGAGTTGTGCACATATTGTTGCAAATAACAAATAATATTTAGAGCGTTTACCTGATGTGGAAGAATTCAATAAAGGTAACGCCTGTTTGACATTATGAGTTCTCTCTACTGTACATGGAGGACCTGACTCCCGTTAGGAGTCTTCATAATTTCCATTCAATCATGAACTGCCCTGAAACTCATCAAGCATAGAACACAATGTAGTCATACAAAAGTACCTCTAAATTTCACTATTTTGAAAGCAATATCAGCAAAATAGTTCTCTATATCAATATGTTAACATCCAATGCAATATCATGTTTTGGCTGTGCTATAGAGTGTGTCTGAATGTCTGGGAGGAGAGGCTGTCTGTGATTCATCTGCTTTGATTCATTTGACCTTTCATATACAGCACAACGACAGCATTGTGTGACCAGGCCACAACTATTCAGTTACAGTGTGTGTGTGTGTGTCTGTGTGTGTGTGTGTGTGTGTGTGTGTGTGTGTGTGGGCACGCTAGCAAGAGTATCTCCGTCAGAGTGTTTGTGTGAGTGTGTTTTGACGTATATGTTAGAGGGCGAGGGTTTTTATGTGTGTGAAACAAACGCTGTTTGGTAAGAGTACACGTGGTGGTTGGTAGCATGTATGAGTCAGATGATTTACTGCCATTAGCAGCTCATGTGAGAACGAACATACCAGTCATATGAAAATTAGTCACTCACTGCTGTTGTTGGTCTGGGTCAGACACACAAAATATTGCAAAAGAAAAATTGCATAATTTAATTATTTAATTGCATAATCATAGTTTTTTTGCATAAAAAAATAAGCAATTTGGGATAGTGAGATGTTCAGGTTGGTCCATGTACCTTTTGACCAATTAATATTTCCTATTAAATGAGAAGATATAAAACAGAAAAGGGTTGTTCCTCATTTATTTGGTCTAAATCTGAAATCAAACAACACATAAACAGCTTGCTTTTTTGTTTTCAGTGTCCAAAGGGAATATTGAATAAATATTTCAATGATCCGTTCCGCTTCAACCCATGCACCGTACGTTTTGGCCAATTAATATTTGACACTGAAAATGATACATGGGTCGTTCTTCATGTTCTTGATCTGCATATAAAATAAATAAATAAATAAATAAATAAATAAATAAATAAATAAATAAATTGACAGTCACTGTAATGGTTCATACTGTATGACCAGTCCAAATAGGCCTAGGTCAGTGAGACAGCCACTTCCACACATTTTACAACCATATCTTTTCTTGGTGTGTCAGCTATTGGTTGAAGTTAAATGGTTGAATCGTCATCTTACATCAATAGATATAGGCCTACTACTATACAGTAGGCCTACAAAGATCCAGTAGAGGTCAGGCAAGGATTTTTTTTGTTTTCTTGCATTAGCCTAAATTAATTTCATGTTATACTGTAGGCTACATATTGTAACTAATTAGGGGAAGCCCCAGGTAAAATGTAGAAGCTGTGGTAATGTCGTTCTGAGAGAGGAACAGATGATGCCGTCCTATCATTCTTAAACCTGGTGTATAGGCGAGAGAGGGCTTAGGACTCATTATCTGGGCGGGCCGCCTGTATATTATGTAGGCTATGCTGGAAAAAATATTTGTCTCATTGAGGAAATCAAAGTTTTCCTAATCTAATCTAATGAAGATGTGCCCATTAAACACAAAGACACGGTTTCAGAAAAATTTAAATAAAACTTAAATATTAGAATGATCCTGTCCAGAATACCAGGTTTTTATATATTTAATATGATTTTTTTGATATGTCATATAGTATTATAAATATATGTCTATATTTTGTGATATTCCAATTTCTCTGTTTCTACTTACTCTTTTTGTCTTAAATTACGAGCACTTTTATAACTTAACCGGAAGTTTTATAGTTTGCTTCCAAAGATTAGCATAGTTTTTGTGGTCCCTTGATCCCTTTTTACTATTTCTAGATGCTAAATTATATTCTAGAAGTGTTGCCGATTAGACTGGTACCAGAGATGAGTTAAAACAGTGGAGAAAGAAAATGTGTACAGTCCATTATTTTGGGACAATACTACTGTATTTCATCAGAGTAATTAGGATGTTAGAACAATTACAAACCCTTCTGGGACAATACTATACCAAATATTATATGGTGATGATTGAATATATATTTGTTACGATAATTAGCGGATTGTTTGTTATTTACTATGTTTAAATGCTAAATGCAGTTTAACGTGGGAAAGAAATCCTCATTTACATCAAAGAGGATGAAACCTACTACTCTTCTTCGTTTACATTCAAAGGTAGTAGGTGGGCGGAGTTCAACGGAACACAGATCTTCCAAAGCCCGCCGCCATTTTCACAAATCCTCCTCCGAAGCTAGCTTTAGCTGGCTAACGTCAAACATCTCTATGCTACCGTTAACTCGTTTCCCCCCCCTCAGTGCATTGTTGATAGCTAGATAACTACCATTCTATTTCCATAACATATAAATAAAGCTACGATTGTAACATGGACAAACGAGTCAAGCTCACAGGTAGGTAGTTAGCTAGCTAGCACTAAAAACAGTCATATGTTATTGCTTGCATACCCACATAGTTAGCTCCTAGCACCATCTGTGACTCGCATTACATTGAGCTTACATTCTCATTGTGGGGCTAAGTTAGCTAGTAGCTGTGTCAATAAGATAACGTTATCAATAGCTTTCAATTAATGTATGTTTTTTTTATCACGGGTTGCTTGCTTGTTGAAATGTGTTTAGAGTCACTATAGAATCGGTTATTAAACATGCTGTCCAGTTAGTCACCTAACGACAACGTTATTTCATTTAAAGGTAACTGTTTAGCTAGCCGGTCAATGCTAGTTACCTCGAGTTCCATCAGACCTGCTAAAAAACTGTCCGTCCCAGTCTCATAGCCTTTCTGAATAAAAGTTCTCAGCCCAGATGTGCATTGAAACACACTGGAGCAAGAGGCGTAGCTAATTCAACACACAGACACGTGTACTGGTTAGTTAGGCTACTTAAATCTAGCCGGTTAGCGTCCTGTATGCAGTCCTATGGACAGATGGAGTCGGAGGCTTTGCCTAGAGATCGAAATAAAAATGACCCCGCCAAGACAGTTTGTGATTTATATAAAAAAATAAAAAAAATAATCACTGACTGGTCGTTCGTCGTGTGGTGCCTTCTTTGATGGGCATGTGGCTTGTAAAAAACGAATAAAGCACTTTTCAACTAGTACTGGATGGGTATACTGTACTACCAATCGAGCTAAGGGAGTTAGCGAGCTAACTCGAGATCCAACTCAGGATTTGGTCGAAGTTAGCTCGCCAACTCCATTTACTTGCTATTCAATGACTTTGCAAGAGGCAAGAGGCATTTGGCAAGCTTGATACCCGTAAAGTGGATAACCACCCGACGAACCCTCAGTCAGTAAAAGAAAGATTGTTATTGCAAACTTTGTCTTGGTGGGGTCATTTTTATTTCGATATATGGCAAAGTCTTAGACTATCTGTCCATAGGACTGCATAGAGGATGATGCTGCTATCTGGCTAACTCAAATCTAACTATGTCACTAATATTCTCTCTGTTGCTCATATTGCCATAGGTCCCCCACTTCCTCTTCCCTCCTTGCGCCTCTTGGTCTCTCCCCTGCGACTGATGTATTCATTTGTGTGGCAAGTGGTGATACAACGAAATGTGATGCATTACGGAAAGGTTGAAGAATTTGTGACTTTGGTGATGGAGACCGTTCCAGAGCTGCTGAGTTTGAAACAGAGCGCTCAACTCATCTTAGGCCTTAGAGCAAGGGTAAGGCTAGTGATTTACCTTCCTGATAGCACATAGTAGAATGACAAAATACTGATGCCAGTGGACCTCAGATGCATAACAAGGGAGGAGAAAATGTTCAGATATCCTCTAAAAATATGTCTTATATATCCTCTGTTTTCATTACGTAGATGATCTTGGAGTTGTTTCGCAAAGACAACCCACCCAACCCTCAGGCCATCCAACGTCTCTTGGACAACATGAACATTTGTACATCCTTGGGGGTAAGCATCTTTAACTCAACTCTGTTCACTGCCCTAGCCTAAAGCGTGACTTGAAGTCCGTACATGTCTTCAGAGTCTAGGGAAGTCCTTTGATGTTGTCAGCAAGGTGAGTAGAGGATGAAGGAGCTGTGCCCTACGCTGGTTGGTGTACCCACTGTATTGTTTATCTTGTATCATTTTGAGTTGAATGAACCATGAGGTATGTTTGTTTTAAGCACTGGCAAAGGCATCTCGTTCTTTGCTCCTTTCTTTGGAGCGAAACGTGATGCCTTGCCCAAATGCAAATACAAAGCATGTGAGAACCAATCGAAGCGCTCACTCAGAAGCCGGCTGGAATATAATGTTTGATCATGACATCGCAGTCTCATGTGGGAGAAGGCACTTCCAGACAGCATGCATAACACTGACATTATAGGCCAAGACAAATCATATGGATATCGAATGGAGAGAACATGTTAAATTAGGTTTTTAAACAACTATCCACAAACAGAATTAAAGAGTGTATACAAAGTATAAGGCACCACAGAGAGAAAAGCGAAATATGTTTTCTTACTGGACATTTTGTGCTGCTTTGGTGAAGGCCTCCACTCTGTATACATAATGTGCATGCAAGATCCACATAATTTGCAGGGTCCAAAATTAACACCTGCTTGTGAATGGCAGCACTTTATTCCATATCACAGAGTTTTTAAATATCTATTTGGTATCATAATTTAGGCCTAATAATTGTATCCCTCGGCTTTCAAAGATTGGACAGATGTGTTTCACTTTGACACTAGGTGTGCACAGTTTGAGGCGGATAGCCTAACTTGCAATTCGAGATTGGTCATCCTGTCGTTTTCCTTTCCCAACATCAATGTAGCAAATCATTTATTGGCAGATCATAGTGTTTTCTTGTTGGCCTATGGTTTTCCCTTCTGCAGGAAAACTACAGAAAACTACCTGAGAATAGTTTTGCATGCGCAGCAATTCTAAATGTGACTTGTCAAGGAAATGTGGAACAATGTTTTGGCTGAGGCCTAGTAAACAGTTGAATGTATAATTTTACACGTAGCATCAGTCATAGGCTATAAGGTTGCTATTAGAATGAAATGACAACAAGAGAGCTGTATTGAACATGTTGTGTTATAAAAACATTATGTAGGCTAATGAGAACTCTCAGAGAGTTTTTGCAGCTCGCACCTGGTGCGACCAAAACTTGTTTTACTCGCACAGCAGAGTGAAATGGTCGCACTTTGGAGCCCTGCTATATATGTTATTTTTCTTTTTTTTACACCTATCTGCCTCCTTTTGAGGACTAATTGTTTTCAGACTGAATATGCCTCCTAAAAACCCTAAAGGCAGCACCTCTCTCTCTGACTGGCAGTTTTCTTTCTGGTAACCAAAGTGGCTGTACTTGCAGGGCTAGAAATGTACTTTTTTTGCGTAGTAGCGAGCACCAGTGCCTTCCAAATCTGAAAATGTAGGAGCACCCCCAAAAACTGGTTTGAGTAAACAGCACTACAGATAGTATAGTAGGCCTTTATACCACTGTTAGACATTTCAGTTACTATTTAGAGCCTTGTTTATTTGTTAACACCCCTGTTGATTCACATGCTGTGTTATAGAAGCAAGATCCAGAAGTGGAGGAGTCACAGGCTAACTTTGTGGCACTGGTCCAAACCCTGCTGAGAAACCCTAATGAGAGGAAGCACTTCTTCCAGGTTTGGCACACTATCTCTCCCTCTCTCCTCTAAGCCTTTCCATTTTGTTGTGTTACAGACTGTTCCACTGTTCCTCTCTTTTTAGGAGGTGTTTCCTGTACAGTATGGCCCAAAGTATGATGCAGCACTGCAGGCACTTGTTGGAGGCTTGGTCTTCAGACTGGAACAATTGTTGCCGATGCCAGATCTTTCCCAGGTATGGAATTGACACCAAGGCCATAAATTGCAATGCACTGACTATATTTATCTCATTACTAGACTACATGTTTAAACAAAGGTTGCCTCCGTAACTTAAAGGGACACATCACCATATTCTGTAGTCAAAAGATAAGAGCAAATATCCTAGGGAAATTACCCCCTATGATGTCAAGGGGTAAAAAGAAATATATTTGTTTTACCCCAACAACAACATACAGGGTAATTTCATATTCAGGGTAATAACCTTTTGTCTTATGTTTTTGACTACAGAACGTAGTTCATGTAGTTTTCATATATGTAGTTATTGGTATGTTGCTGGAGATAATGAATATGAGGTAAATACAAATGTGTAAATACAAGTGTTGCTTTTTGAGTTGAAAGACATTGACCAGAGGTTGTAAGGTCAAAATACATCCACCCTTGTGCCAAAATCCACACTTTAGTGCAAGAATTTAATATTTAGGGTAAACCAACACTAAAATCACAAATCTGTTTTAAGTTCACCACTTCCTTTGGCTTTTAAATTCCTGTCCTGCCAATTTGAAAAAATTGTGTGGCTAATTATTGAAAAGATGACTTTCTGCTCTGTGTCCTCTTCTCAGATCGGAGCTATGATCACTGCTGCCCCCTCAGTCCTGGAGGCGTGTGGACAGACAATTTCTGACGCTGATCAGCTCAAGATCCTCCTTCAGCACCAGCACCAGCAACTTAAGGGACGCTTGAACAAAAGTGGTAGGTATTAAAGACCCCCTCCAGTCAAAATAAAACATTTAATGCTGAAATATTGATGATGTTTGAAGTATAATAACAGTCAGTAGAGCCTCTATTCCCCTTATAAATGTGAAAGGTTGGACAACACTTTTCTTGCAGGGTGGCAGCTTACAGTGAAACGTTTACTTTTATTGTCTATTCTTCATATTCCCCCGTCATTAACATTATTGCATGCTTGCTTACTTTGTTTTATCTCTTCCCTGACATTTTACCCCAGCCCCCCTTGGCAGCTTTCTTTCATTCTCTTATCAAACTCTGTGACAGACCATCCAAGGTGTTTGATAAGAAACTTGTGGTCCCTCAGATTCTTAGGGGAATACATATCATAACCGTAATAATTATATTTGTTTACTAAATGTCTTGTGTCTAGATAGTTAACAATTGCTTTAAAAAACATTTATTTATCTATTGACTCTGTAACACTCCAAAAAAGTGTCTACACAGTGTTGCTGTGTACCGTTATATCTGTAAAAGGGTTCCCTAAATGTTGTCCAACAGCACCTGAACCTTTGCTCGCCAGAGTCAGTAGGGTCATGTGAACTGGGCAAATGAGAGAATGTTGGTTCTTACTAAAACTAGGGCAAAACTAATAACGATGGGAGAATTAATAATTAGTCAGCAATCAATTGAAACTGTTCACTCTGCAATCAATCCAATTGGTTAACACCTACATACAAGAGTCCCAGCTGAATGGGACAAGGCACTTCAGTATGTGACAGAACAATCAAAGAAACAACATACGAACACAGCCAGCATAAACACATTCAGACAGTAAACAATACAGGCCTTATGAATTCAAAGCAGCTTGAGACACCCTAACTAATTAAGGCTCCACCTCGTAAAACCATATGAGATAAAAGTCTATACCTTCCGAGAAGTCTACACCATTTAAGGCTCCACATAAACTGTATTATTATTATTATTATGTATATATATTATATATATATACAAAACAGAAAAATCTCCAATGCAAATAACACGATCATACATCTCCCCAGTCCCCCCACTGGTTCCCAAAACCACTCTAAAAGCTACAACTATGTGTAAAACATCAACTTCAACTGTTTCAGATCCAGAATGGTGCCTTTCTCAGGTCTACACAAAAGGATGGTTGGGTTAGTTTGCTAAAAAGCCTGCAGACATCTGGAAATCAGTCTTGTGGACAGATAAGACGAATATATCATGTACCAGAGTGATAGTAAGAAGAAAGTTTGGAGAAAAATGGATTTACAGCATACTACCTCATCTGTGAAACATGGTTGAGGGGGTATGTATAGCTGCCACAAGAACTAGCTAACTTGTCTTAATTAACAATGTTACTGCTAAGGCCTATCTGTATGTTAGATTAGATTAGATTAGATTAGATTCAACTTTATTGTCATTGCGCAGAGTACAAGTACAGAGACAACGAAATGCAGTTAGCGTCTAACCAGAAGTGCAAAATAGCAGAAAGTGCAATGAACAGTATTTACAGGTAGTGCAATGTTAAAGGTTTGTTCCACTTTTTCTACACACATTTTCCTGGTGTTACCCTTAACCATCATAACATGAGTTGGAATGGGTTGTCTGCATGGTGTTTTTGACATTTCCAGAATGATTTGAAAAAATATGAAGCTAGAAAAAGGTTGTGAAAGACAGAAAGAGACCACTGGCTGACCTGCCCTGATATTTTGAGAAATCTAGAAAATGGTGTTGTAGCCGAGACGAGTGAAAAGTAGAACTTTGACTGGACAGGAGTGGCCCGTGTGTGCTCCTGTGGATAAGTTCAGGGTAAAATTGTGTTAAAATGCATTTCAAACAATGTATCAGAATATCTGTAATGTACAGTAATACATTTGTATTTTCTATTGCCATTTGTATTATGTGCCATGTCCCTAATCTCCCTCTCTTCTCTCTTTCTCAGTGGCTATCACATCCTCCGTGGGTGACTGCGTGCTGTCCTCGCTTTCCTTCCGTCTTACCCCTAAAGAGCCACCCAATCAGCCGGAGTTCGACGACCCACCTGTGTCATTTGAAACCGCCCAAAACCTCATGAGCCCCGCCTCCTTCAGTGACTTGGATCTAGGAGAGATGTCGGACGACTTGGACTACAATGGAGCGGAGAGAGTAGAGGGGAACACTGGCGATGACAGAGGAGTTACCCAAAAGCAGAAGGACGTATCTGTGACGATAAACCAAATGAGTGCCAGTCACGAGGATGCACTGCAGAAGAAAAAGCCAGAGTATGAAGTGACATCAAAAGGGGGGAGTATGCTGCCCTTCCCTATAGGGAAGCAACAACAGCTTATAACACTGATGACTGGGACCATCCCGAAACCTTCCCCATTACAAATTGTCATCTCTTCCAATGCCACCGCCAATGGGAACCTCCGGGAGAACCCGCGACTTGGGCTAACGAGTTTGCACCAGTGGGTGTCTCAGATTGCCAGTAACACCATTTCACTTCCCGCCTTGCCTCCCCTTCCGCAAAATCGTGACATAGATAAGGAGATGGGATTGGGTGACATCTGTCTGGGAAGCAGTGTGGTGATTGGGGCTCAAGAAACAGATGCCGATCCGATGGAGAAGGCCATCACCCGAAAGAAAATGGGGCCCCAGAAACGAAAAGTGAAACCCAAAAAAAAGAAAACCCCAGAAGCAACCCACATCTGCCCTGAGTGTGGGAAGAAGTTCTTATATCAGTCTCAGCTAGAGGATCACCAGCGCATTCACACTGGAGAGAGACCTTTCAAGTGCACACATTGCGCCAGGGCCTTCAGGACATCAGGGCTCCTGACGACCCACCAGAAAATTCACACCACAGAGCGCCCATTTAAGTGTGATGAGTGCGACAAGAGTTTCCTCAAGAAAGCTGACCTGCAGAAGCACATGCGTGTCCATACAGGCGAAAAACCATACAAATGCACCATCTGCAAAAAGGGGTTCACTCAAGCGTCCTACCACAAAATACATATGGAGTGTCACACGAGCGATAAGACCTTTCCCTGCACCTATTGCGAGAAAATATTCCCAACGCCATTCAAGCTGTCAAATCACCTGCGCTGGCACACCTTGGAGCGCCCGCATGTCTGTGATCAGTGTGGAAAGAGCTTCTTCTGCCCTAGCCTGCTGAAGCGCCACATGGGATACCATATCGGGGACCGCCAGTTTCTGTGCGCCCAGTGTGGACGAACCTTTGTCTACTTGTTTGATCTTAAAAAACACCAGCGTGACCACGGCCCCAAGCCCCAGCTCCCCTGCCCCATCTGCCAGAAGGTGTTCCCTGGCAATGGCAATCTGAAGGTCCACATTCGCACGCACTCCAGCGAGAGGCCACACAGATGCACCATATGTGACAAAGCCTTTGGCACCCTTAACACTCTGAGGGTGCATACAAAGCTACACTCAAATGAGCGCCCTTACCGCTGCAATGAGTGCGGGAAGACTTACAAGCTGTCCTCGCACCTGAGGGAACACAAGACCACTCACACGGGGGTGAAGCGCTGCCACTGTGCCACATGTGGGAAAGGCTTCAGGTACATAAGCCTCCTGAAGAAGCACGAGGAGTTGCACTCAGGGGAGCGGGCTGAGCGCACAAGGAGGTACAGTCACACCAGCCAGCGCAGGAGGCATTCCTCTAAAAGGATGCCTGATTACTGATGTGGACTCTTAAAATCTGCTCAGACTTTGCCATGGCCGCCACATGCCATGACTTGAATGCTGATTCTTTTTTACTTTATTTTTGGTCACAATGCAATGTCATTGGCTTAAATTAGATTCCTCCTGTTTATTTGCTTGACCATTTTGGATGTGCATCAAAGATTCCATGATTTGACTGACAGTTGGTAGGATGCGCTTGCTTTATTGTGCAGCAAGAGATTGCAACCGTGTTAGATTGTAGTCAATGAAAGTAACAATAGGCCTTTGATTGATTTTGCATTCTTAATGACATGCTTTGGATTGATAGCTATTCACCTGTTGCACATCCTGAGAATGTTCACTGATGGTAACATGCCGTTTATGCTTAACTTTAAACTGAGACAAACTTAAATTAATGGAAGCAAAATCGTTATTCAAATGAAAACCATATATTGTCAAATAAAGTATTAAAATATCAAATACAATTATTTTGAGCCATTATTCACAAGTAGTTAATGTTTTTAGAAGGAAATTAAAATAAAAAAAATATCAATATGAATTCAGGCCTTTCTACAAATTACCCGTATACACTGATATACAGTATACACTGTATACTGTATGCAGCTACTGATCTACTGAATATTAAAGGTTTACTTTCAAAGGCTCTTTCAAAAAGTAATTTGAAGATGTAAAGTAATGTGTAGTTGAATATTGGGAAATACTGCTGAAGCAAGCCCACTAATTTTCACAAATTGCCAATGGTATACATGCAGGGCTATATCTGTTCCAGTGGTTCTACATTTTCAAGGTCTTCCCTTTCAAGTTCATACATGGCTAAACTTTTCTGGCTGGCTTTGCACCTTTGTGTTGGCTAGTTACCATAATTTCATGTGGGGCTTGTTTTGGTTCTTGTGAACGGCTGAGGCAGGGACCGTATTGTCAGTCAATCAGGGCTGTGGAACATGAATATTAAATATTAATTAATATTATTATAAGTAATGATTCAGCATGGTTATTTAGTGACATTTTCAAGAGGGAAAAGCTACATATTGCACCTTTAAAGGCCCACTCCAGTCTAAGTTGTAATTTTCCTGTCTTTTGAATGTTCTTTGCACAGTGATACTGTATATTGAATAAACAATGTGAAATGTATGTTCTGTGTTTTACAAAGCTTACATTTTGAAAATCCCAACACATTTTTCAAGCTGTCTTGAAGTTGTGATATTGAAGGCTTGAAGTGATCAATAATGAAGACATGTCAGATGGTGGATTTGCTGAGAATAGATGATGTTTATTGGTCAAACAGGCCCGGGAGAAACCATACTTGACAAGTATTCAAGCATACAAGTACTGTATTCAGTAATTTCTCAAAGTGCATTACCTTTTGTACTTAGATTTATGTTAGAATGTACCTTGCAGTATAATTAGTTTAAAATAATTAAATCAAATTCAGCATATTGTACCACCTTGGTGTAAGATTTCAGTTGACTGGTTAATACATATTTGGCCCTTCTTCAATTAGGTGAGGGGCAAATACAGACCATACTGAACAGTCCAGGACTGTTCTG
This sequence comes from Argentina silus, assembly GCF_951799395.1. Lineage (NCBI taxonomy): Eukaryota > Metazoa > Chordata > Actinopteri > Argentiniformes > Argentinidae > Argentina > Argentina silus. The sequence continues at coordinate 2,667,778 of NC_139674.1, read as the reverse complement.
CCTGCACTTGGCCAGCATTAAGAGCATGACGTTTCCCCCAGCCTGTAGCAGGCTGCCCATCTGGAGCACCGGGAGAATTCCGATCTGTGGGCTTCACAGGGCCCTGCCTGCACCCCTGCATCCCCCCACACCCCCCTCAGCTGAAAGTCCAGCTCGCACTGTTTGGCAACCCTGGAGCTGCTTTATCAATCTCTTATTCCTGCAGAGCACACAGAACAAAGTACAGCATCAGGCATGACGCCCCTGGCAGGCTGACATCTCTGAGCCTGAAGTCATACAACACCTCCACAAAATATGGGTATGGGCACAGGACACACTTGTCCACCATAGATGTAATGAGAACGAGTAGTCATGAAATATCACTGTTTCTTATCCACTTGTACCGCCGCCCTGGCCTCCGCCAGAGTCTGCAGCGTCCATACCTGAACATTGAACTGCAGACCTCCTCCTATGGCAACAATCTGTCATCGTTTCTCCACCATTCAGTACCCTGTATACCCCAATGACAACACCTGTTCACTTTCTGGGTTGTATATACCGATGAAAACGAATGATACCATATAAGGGTTACTTAGGGTTACCTGAGGCCAAATCAGTATATACTGTATGTCAGCTGGTTTCCGTCTCCGTGCTCCCATCGTTTCAGAATTACCTCCACCCCTTTGGTTGAGCCTTCCCACCTTCAGGCAGCCCAAGCTAGGGGTCCTACCCTTATTCCTCACACCTCTCTCCATTTCTTTCCTACTCTATTAAATTTGCTGCCGTGAATTTACAACAGGTCTCACATCGCATTTGGTCAACTTTGTCTTTGCCTCCCAATCTGCACTTGCCTCTAATCCCCCTTCCCATTTGGTAGAGAGCCCATGTCCACAAGACGTGATATGGACGCAGTACACTCTCTGAGTTACGTTTTTATTTAACCCTTATTTTAGCTGGGAGTCCCATTGTGCTCTTTAATGTACCACCCTTCCAGCTTGAGAGTGCTGCCTGGCCTAACGCAACTCCCCAAGCTTACACAGGATGCAACCACCACTGGATCCCCGTAGAGGCCCCCAGGGCCGCCCTCCCCTCTAACTACCACCCCAGGGTTCAACCTGGTCCCTAATAATGTTTTCTAGATTGGCTAGAATTGGTTGCTCTTGTTCTAGCAATGCCCCTTCATCATTAGCCTGCTCTTCCCCCTGGGATCCCTTGACCAATTTGCACTGAAACCAGTGTCTCCACCGTGGCTCCCCCACCGTGTCCTTGACGCATACTGCCGTGTCCGTGGTCAGTAATACCTGTGCAGGTCCCTGACAACTCCCCTCCAGAGACCCCCTCACTGGCTTTTTCACCATCACCCATGATCCTATTTCGGGGAGTCTGTCCACTGGCCCTTCCTTCTCAAGCCTTCCTCTGTCCTTAATCTCCTGTCTTGCTCTCACCTGCTTCTCAGACACTTCAGCCTCAAAACCATAGTATCTTCTCTTGGAATGGGGCTGGGTCTCCTTCACCCTGATGGGGACATCATGGGGCAACCTCATGGGTCTTCCCATCATCAGTTCGAATGGTGTCAGATGTGTCACTTGGTTGGGGGTTGCCACATCAGTCCCCTTCCCGATCTCCTGGATTGCCTTGGCCAGATTCAATGTCATTGTCCTATTCATCCCTGATCCGAGTCGATAGTGTGCGGTATTCCCCATCTAGGAAACACCTCAAGTAGAGAAGATCTTGGCTGTGGTCTCCACTGTACAGTTCCTGCAGGGGAACGCCTCCACCCACCTAGAGAAGGTGTCGACGATCACTAGGATGTAGGAATCAAGCAAAAGATTTTCCCCATAGCGCTAGGCCTGGGGCATCATTCATCCTAACCTTCCTCGCCGGTGCCACACTATGTTCCATGCACACAAGGCATTGTGATGAGGTGTTCTGAATGTCCCTGCCCATGCCCGGCCACCACGTTTCTTGTATCTGGCTCTTCATGGCCCTGCTCCCCATATGCGTTGGCAGGTGGTAGGAGAGTACGATCGCCCTCCTCCAGGGATGATTACACTGCCACCCTTCCTCCAGATCCCCAACTCATCTGGTTCTCCTCCTGCTCCATCTCTCTTTTTCCTCAGAGGTCTCATCTTCATAGATTGCTTTTCAAATTGATTTGAAAGCTGACGTCTATTTCAATTAGCCACTACTTACCATTGGGATACATGCAGGGCTCTCTCTGTTGCAGTGGTTTTGCATTTTCAATAATCATGTTCAGACTCAAGTTCATACATGGCTAAACATCTCTGGCTGGTTTGTGGGTTTATTTTGGTTCTCATGAAAGGATGAGGCAGGGACCGTTCTGTCAGCCAATCAGGGCTGTGGAACATGAATATGAATGACGTATTTATAGGCAATCACAACGGCAGACTCCAAAAGAAAGAAAGGGTCTGGAAAAAAAATCATTATAATAGTTATTGACGATTTTTGCACATTGGTTTATTAGATGCTTAGATGTTTAGGGATGAAGGCCTGGCCTGAAGGAACACCTTGCATGCTGGGTGCTGGAACATGCAGGTACTGTAGTCTGAGGCAACGTTTTTCAGTACTACTAAGAAATGTGATGATGTGTGCCTTCCAGAATAGTAGGGTTAGTGGTAGCTGGCAAGTGTGGGTTGTTGAAGTGCTCCTTCATCTCATTTACATTACATTTATGGCATATAGCAGACACCTTTATCCAAAGCGACATACAAGAAGTAATTTCATGTGAATCATCTATCCATCAGTCATAAGAAAAAGTAATCTATGCTAGGACCAGGCGCTATTGGCAGTCACAATGCTAGAAGAAGGAAGAATTACTTTTTTTTAAATTAATTTATTTACAGTAGAGAAACTTATACAGGGGGGTAGTGGGGATGAAGAGGTCTTGAGGAGGGACAGTTAAGATGTAGCCTGAAGAGATGGGTTTTCAATCTACGGCGGAAGATAGGTAGTGGCAGTCCTGACAGCAGTGGGAAGCTCGTTCCACCAGTGGGGTGCCAGGACAGTGAAAAAGATCGGGCAGGGGTTTGGGGGCTGACCATTGCTTGCAAGTAGGGAGGGGCTGTTCCCTTTGTCGCCCAGTAGGAGAGCACCGGGGTCTTAAATCTGATGCGAGCTAGTGAGACAGTTGGTTAGAGAAGGGATACTGGTATGTAGTTATGGACAGCAGACGGGTCAAGAGTTGGTTTCTTGAGAAGAGGCTTGACTCTGGCTGTCTTAAAGGCAGCTGGGACAGAATTGGAGAAGGGGAGAGGGGATAGGATCAAGGGGGCATGTGGTTGCCCGCTTGGATGTGACCAGTTTTAGAATATCATCAAGGGAGAGGGGAGAAAAAGCTGATAAACCAGAGACCGAGTGTAGCGCAGTGGGTTTGGGAGGAGAGGTAGCAGTGTTGGTGAGCGGTAGAGGGAAAGAGCTGCTAATGTCATCAACCTTCTTTTCAAAGTAGGTGACAAAGTCATCCACAGACAGGGAGGAGGGAGGAGGGGGAAGAGGAGGGTTGAGGAGTGAGGAAAATGTGGAGAACAGTTTCCTTGGGTCAGAGGCAGAGGATTGAATTTTGGAACTAAGAAGCTTTAGCAGCTGATGCAGATGAGGTGTAGTTGAGGAGGAGTGAGAGATAAGGTTTTAGGTTATCAGGGAGGCTGTTTTTTCTCCATTTCCTTTCAGCTGCCTGGAGCCCTATTCTACAAGCTTGCAGGGTTTCAGACAGCCAAGGAGCGCGTGGAGAGGATTGTGCTGGCCTTGAGGTCAGTGGACAGAGAGAGTCGAAGGATGAGGAAAGAGTGGACAGGAGGGTGGTGGAGGCTGCATCAGTGGATAGAAGGGAAAAGGATTCACCAGAAGGTAGGGAGGACAAGACAGAGGAAGAGAAAGCGGTAAGGGAGAGGGTACGCAGATTGCGACGAGAGGACACTGTGGGTAGAGACTGGGAGGGGGTGGATTTGAGGGGAAGGGAGAAGGATACAAAATGATGATCAGAAAAGAGGGGTAACAGTAAGGTTGGAGGTATGCGAGGATCTGGTGAAGACAAGGTCGAGCTGATTGCCCGTCTAATGAGTTGGAGGAGAGTGGGACAGGGTAAGGCCAAAGGAGGAGAGAATCAAAGGAGGAGACATCCATCTCATATAAGAAGTGGCCAAGCTGACCTGGTGGCCGATAGATAACGACAATGTGAAGTTTGAGGTGACAGAAACAGCATGGAATTCGAAGGTGGATATAGACAGGTGTGACAGGGGAAGGACATTATGTGACCACTTAAGTGAGATGAGAAGTCCTCTGCCTCCCCCTCGACCAGAGAGTCTAGGGGAATGAGAAAAGGAGTACACATCAGAGAGGGCTGCCGGAGTAGCTGTGTTTTCCCGTGTAATCCATGTCTCTGTGAGAGCAAGGAAGTGGAGGGACATGAAGCAGGCGTAAGCTGAGATAGCCTCTGCTTTCCGGACCGCTGACTGGCAGTTCCAAAGTCCTCCCGCAACAGTGAGGTCGTGGTCAGTTGAGCATGGTGGGTAGAATAGATTGGAATGGTTGCAAGGGGAGGTGTAGCATCGATGTGTCCTACTGAGGGATGAAATAACAGGAATGGGGAGAAAGCACATTGTGATATTTGCCGGTATAGAGAAAGGGTTTGTGGGCAATACAAGATGTAGGTAGCGCTCAATACACTCAGTGTAGTGAAAAAATAATCAAATAGAATAAAAATACTTAGTAGTTTGGCCTTCTTCGATGGCATACTCAATCAGTGTCTTCTTTGTTTAATTTTCACCCCATGTATGTATACAAAGCATGTAAAAGGGCCATTTTAAATGTGTTACAGGCACAGGCAGCATGATGATTCAGATTGAAATTCAATCTTACAAAGCCTAGCAAAGTCAAGTGGAGAGTCGTAGACTATTGTTTCTGTTATGGAAAATACATTGTTAGAACTGTTTTCAGGTTATACACTTTCATATGACTGATACAACTTGTGTAAATATTGTGATTACATTTTCTCTTGCCACACCTCTAAAGTTCTATAACCACTATAGCCACTATTGTTCTGAGAAGCACTGTATAATTTACCATATGAACAGTGGTGGTTTCGGAGGGAGTGGTGAGGGAGAGCAGTAATGGGGGGACAGACGTATCTTGCCGATAGGTGTGAAATGTTGAACGCCGATTGATCAGAAAGAAAGCGCCGATTGATCAGTAAGAAAGTCTCCCCATTGTTCATTCTCTCCCGCCCTCTCTCACGTAAGCACAAGCTTGTCGGTGATAGCCTTGGCGGCGCCTACCATTATGTTCAATCTGTATAAAAGACAACCCTGATAATCACCTCTTCAGACTTGTGCTGAACAGACCCCCGGATCTACGCTGGGCTGCTGTTACGCTCTTGTCTCTTGTTTGCAAGCAATAATTACCGGACTCAGATATTGTGGCTACTCAGGACTTGTTTCTTGATTCAGAGTGGTACATCCTAGGCTTCCACCACATTTCTCAAATATATTCTTAAAACCCTGAAATATAATACAGTATATCATTACTGGCAGGGTAATGGAGACAGTATGTGGGCAGGTGAAATGCTCAGGACAGAGAGAGGGAGTAATGAACTCATTATAAAACATTATAAAGCAAATTGTAGAATTGACAATTACAGTATGCATCACAAACTCACTCGCAATCGGAATATTTGAATTATGACTCAAAAACAACCCAATTGCGAGGGGCCTCTGGATTTTGCGTTATGCCAGTGATTGTGCTACTTTTGTCAGAAGACAATATTTTGTCTAGATAAGAGGTAGCAACAAAAAAAAATTAATTATCTGTTTAAAAGAGAAAGATTTTCGAGAGAGATGATAGTGACACTTGAGGGGAACAACCAGACGATCCAACTCCATTCAAGGGGATTTATTATGAATTCAGTGTTAGAATTCAATGTTCATTGAAGGCACCTACATAAACAATGAGCATGTTTCCCACAACACAAATACATATAAAAACACAAATTTACACTTAGGTACACCATCTCATGGTGGAGGTGGCGTAATGGTGTGGGGACTGTTTTCTTGTCACACTTTTGGCCAGTTAATACCAATCAATCAATCATCGCTTGAATGCCACAGCCTATTTGAGTATTGTTGCTGACCATGTGCATCGCTTCATGGCCACAATTTACCCATCTTCTAATGGCTACTTCCAGCAAGATAATGCACCATGTCACAGAGCAAAAGTAATCTCAAACTGGTTTCATGAACATGACAATGAGTTCAGTGTTCTTCGGTGGCCTTCCCAGTCACCGGATATGAATCCAATAGAACACCTTTGGGATGTGGTAGAACGGGAGATTCACAGCTTGAAAATGCACTTGAAAAATCTGCAGGAATTGTGTGATGCAATCATGTCATCATGGACCAGAATCGTAAAGGAATGTTTCCAACATCTTGTGTAATCAATGCCACGAAGAATTGAGGCTGTTTTGAGAGTAAAGGGAGGCGCTACCTAGTATTAGTATAGTATTCCTAATAAAGTGTTTGGTGAGTGTATATTGATAACATAAACATATGCAATATCAAGTCTTTCATTTTAGCAATTCAATTGGTCAATAATTCTAACCCATTCTATTATATTACCGCACATTGCAGTGCACTGATGGGACTATATGCAGTGTTTTTATAAGGGCGTGGCAAATCTGATAAATGACATGCCTATTATTGTATGTTTTTATCATACTAAGTTTTACAGTAAATCTCAACTTCAATGGGGTGACGTCAGAGTCGGCCGTCCCAACAATCCTAGTTAGCATTTACCCTACCAGTACTACATACTGTGGCAACTTATCGATTTTAGAGGAGAGGAGGATAGAGGAATCAAGGAGAAAACATTCTAGACTGTTGAGAAATGGCCAAGTTGATTAAATAAGGCTCTTTGTCCCCAGACGTGTGCACTTAACACTTGAGAAATAAACAAATTCAGATAGGTCAATACATTCAGATTGAATCACCTGTACAGAGATCAAATATATGTGTTCTATGTCAAGGACAAATACAATACAGAATTGTCATCCACCGCTAACTGTATATCAAATAGTCTCTTCAAACTGGAATCTACTTTGCCATCAGGCCATGCTAACTTGATCAATTGTTTAGTGATTTCATTTTCAGAAAAGTGAGGTGAAAAAAAAAAAAATCAAAGTATGTTGAGTGTACGAATACCTATCTTAGATCGATGAACATTACATTTATGTGAAATATTATGCTATATTTCAGTTTGATTATTTAATACATTAACATTAATGAATTTGTGGTCCCTAAACAAGACCTTAGCTTAAGTCATTGGTGTTTTGGTTATGGAAAGGTGGAAAGGTTGTTATTACCTCATTATGCCATTTATAAGTAATATTTATCAAAATCCAGTGGTAAGCCTATTCAGTATAGACAGCTGAACAGCACTAAACACAGCTAGTTGAGCTACAAAATATGAAATCTGTAGTTTTTCGTTTTGTTTATGAGGTCTGGCCTAATATACAAATCTAAACAAACTCTGAGATTCCCTCCTTTGAATTCTCCCCTTTGCTCTGCTGTCGGCTTTCATATTTCTGCTGTTTCACCAGCTCTGGGCTCATACCTGACGAAAATAATTACTAGAAAATAATCAAAAGTAAAACAAAGTCATTTGCGGGCCCTATCAGAAAACTATGCATTGCCCATGTTAATAACAATTGATCTTCTTCACATTTACACAATAACCAAGAAAATATCAACTAGAAACGTAGTCAGTGCTGAGAAACCTGCTGCCCTCCTGTAAAGGTACAAAACTTTCTGTGTTTGTTCTTCCTCCTCAGTCCCTCTTGGCTTCCTCATCTTCCTGGTCAGACTGGAGAACACACAGGTTCAGCTGAACCACCCTCGACTGGTACTGCTTTGCTGTGTTCACAAAACCCTCCTCGGCCATTTTATCCGAAATCTCTGTATAAATGTATGCCTGTTCAATATCTTTTCTCAGATCTTCTTGCAGTTTTTCGCTGCCCCAGATATTGAAGAGCACCTCAGTCTCTTTGATACTCCATTTGGAGGTCTGATTCTGGGGAACCTAAAGAGAAGATCAACGAGTCACACTTTAGTGTTCTTATTGTTACTTATGTCAGGTTTTATCGCAATTAGAGTAGCAATGTTACCTGCTCCATGATCTTGCTCATCTTGGACCTCTCCGTTGTCTTCAGCAGTAGCACCATTATATTCCTCAACCAGTGTATCTGCGGTTAGATGCTTGTTTCCCAATATTTGTAACTGATTGTAGAACTTGCACTCCACTTGTACTCCTCCACTTCTGGGGAGATATAACATAACATTATGATCAACATAGCATTGCTGTGCTGCAGGAATTGTGCTCCTGTGTTCAAAGGCAGATAAAATTCAACATATGCCAAAAGCAATACATCAGTGTGTATAATAATGCTGAAGCAAAGCAAACTCCTCTTATTCTGACTAGCAATATGTAAGCTTTCCTGTGCCAAAATGAGCATGTCTATCTGTATACTTTACTATCTATGGTAAAGGCAGGATGTCATGAGTGAAGGAGGTTGGGTGCACACACTTGATTGCTTTAAAATAATACTGTCCTTGGGCTGCTGATGAATTAAATAAAAATGGGCCAAGAGGCAACAACCCGTTGGCACAGCTAACATGTTTTCTTGATGCTTTGCAACGTTTTCTTATGCACTATAGTAGTAGACTTCCCCTCTATGTTATTTGATCTGTTTAAGTAAATTAAGTAGCATACAATTTGTCACATCTTTCACCATTGCTTTATATGCATGTTTTCATTGCGTGTGAAATGCGCTTTTAAACTGAATCTAACTTGAATCTCTTGTCATCATCTGTTCTGAATATCTCAGAATAGAACAGTAACCTAGAGAAGATGATAAATTTGCTCAGAAACTGAATCACACCCCCCCCCCACCACCACCCCACATTGCAGGCTACATTGCTGCCCAATACAGACCCATTCCATGGAATTTGGGAGGTTCATAGAAATTATGTAGAATGTTAAGAACTTGCATTATGGCTTTACATTCCTAGTCTTTGGCAGTTTTTAGTTATAACCCTCTAAATGTTTTAACTGGTTCCATGTTTTAACGAAAAGTCTAGATTTACTAGTGATATAGCCTAGCTGTTCTCTATTACTGTAGCATGGAGTGGGTGTTACAATCCAGGCGACATGTACAGAAGCTCTATTAATCTAATAGGTCTAAATCTTTCCTCATTTAAACATAAGGTTATAACCAAATGTATTCCTAAAACGCAGAAATGTCCACAACTGTCCCCTTCAAATTGATTGTTTGATTGGATCTGCATTATGCCAAGGTCATCTGAAAGCCATGCAGCATACAACTAAGCCTATATAAATTAAAGCTATTATTAGTCATACAATACACTTACTCACATCAACTCCAGTGCATTTATCATCCATATACTGTATGAGTCGCCAACACTCTCTCAGGATGGCAACAAGAAGCATTACTATCATGGATGGACATTTTCAACCGCAAAAACTCTCAAGCCTCTCCAATATAGTCTATAGAATAACTTTTAAAACTGACAATAAGTGGATCTCCAACAGACACAGCAATTAGGTTACAAAGAAAAATGGATCTTGAATTAAATAAACAGAAATAACTCATGAGTGTCTTGGTAATGATTTAGAAAAGCATTTCATGCAATAGGCTACATTTTACATGACTTTGTTTCGTGTTCATTGGTTTCGTATTAATTCTCAGAAATTCAAGTGAGACCCAACCTCTGGAGTCCCATCGGGTCGAGCTACATCAAAGCTCTACAGCAGTTGCAAAATAAAGCACCCCAGCCCCTATTTCACATCAACCCCTGTTGCTTACTTTTTGCTCTCACAACACTGACGGAAATTTGCCTTAAGCCGCTTCACTCTTGACTGGCACTGTTCAGCCGTCCTTTGGTAGCCCTGACTGGCCATGGCATGAGAGATCTGGGTGAAAATGTGCTTGTTTTTGGTACAGCCCTTCAGATTTTCCTGGACGTCATCGCTTCCCCAGATGTCAAGGAGAACCTGGGTCTCACTGTCACTCCAGGGGAACTTGGATCCCTCTGTTATCTGAGGGTTTGCTGAATAAAAAGACACATATGGCTTAAAATGGGAAAGGATCTAGATACTTGAGGTCTCTAGTAATACACTGGCTGTTCCAGTTTTGTGGGTCAACAGATATTATGCCCCTAAATTCATGCAATGTGACTCAAGGCACAGCACTCCATTGTGGAGGTACAACGGCTCCTACCATCCTTAACTCCAATTCTCTTGATATCTGATTGGTGCTACAACCTGTCAGTAATTTCATTTTGACAGCTCACCCACATTTACTTCTCTATAGCCATTGAACACCCTGACTTTGCTAGACTCAATTGTGGAGCTGAGCGGAGCTCCATGAGTCTGGCATGAGAGATGAGGTTACCTGAAACACTAGGGAGTTTCCTCGACCCAGACTTAGTTGTCTTAGAATAATTTATAATAATTAATAGATTACAATTCAATTTACTGTTAAGTGAGTATGGGTTGCTTTACCTTTCTTTTGGTCAGGCTCAATAGACTCCAAGACTGCACGTTCCTCTTTGTCTAACCAATCTTGGGCCACACTGTCGACACGGAGCTCCCTTGTGAATATCTCCTCCATTTGGCCATAGAACTTACATTCCCTGAAGAAAGGTATGGTTAGGTGTACATGTTTTGCAGACTTTCAAATGATTTGTTTCAAAGTTCACACTGTCTAAGATCAACATTTAAATGCATAGAACAATATAGTGATAAAATACTTGCACAATGGTATAATACTGATTAAGGATATCTCATCTTCATGTAAAAATGATACACTACAACAAATCAAGCGTCTCTACCACCCAGAGGAAATCAAGATGGTGAACTGTCACCACATAAGTCTTTCCTTTGATCCCCAGTTGGTTGCCCTCTTCACTGTTACACACTGCAACACAGGGTGTAGATTGTCTAGTTTATTTTTGTGTAGGTCTACTGTACATGTAATTAAAAGGGCAACATGCCCCCTCCCTCACTCCATCCCTCCCTCCCTCATTCACCAACTCACTCAAGGCGATCAGGTGGACACCATCCACTTCCATTATATTGGAAAATGTGGATGGTGTTATTGCTAAATAATTGGAATAAGGACATAAAAAGTGTGATTTGATTTTAGAGTGAACTATCGACCAATTAATCGACCAAGCGATCAACAATACCACTACTAACGAGTGTTTTTATAATACCTAAGAGTCAATATAATAACAGTAGTCAATCTTATTCACTCACTTGTCATGGAGAAAACTGGCCTTGAGACGTTTCACACGTGTATGGCACTGCTCTGCCGTCCTTACGAAGCCCTGGTCTGTCATGCTCCGGGAGATGTACTCAAACACATGCCTGTTCTTTAAGCAGCCCCGCAGGGTGAGCTGGATGTGATCCTCCCCCCAGATCTCCAGCAGGGCCTGGGTCTCCCGGTCAGACCATTGCATCTTCCTGCTGGACTCTATCATAGCTTGACTGGCTGAGCCCAGGCCTTCTAGAGAGAGACACACGTGGAAGATTTGTATGGCGGGACTATGAGCAAGTTCTTGACCCATTTTTCTCTTTCAATGGGTCAATGTTTTTTTAAATTAATATTATTAATTTCTTTGTCTGTCATCTGGGCCCTACCAATAATAATTAATGTCAACAATCTTTGGCTGGTATTCGATCATTGCAGATTGAGATCACTTTTTTGTCCATTATCACAGGATAACATAAATGTGTCTTTTTGCAAAAGGGATTCAAAACAGACCACCTTCTGGATATTGGCCCACTTCTCTAACCTCGAGGCTACTGCTCTCAGATAGTGGCTTTTCTGCTTTGAACTTGAAATGCTCTTTTCAGTTCACTTTTCCTCGTCAGGTCACTTGTGGTCAAGGAAACCACAACAGGTCCCTAATTAGAATGACTTAGAAGGTCATGATGGTAAAGCACCGTACGTGTGTCCTGGTCTGCTTCCTCAGTGGGATCTGCAGGGATATCTCCATATACATCAGCATTGTCTGTGTCATCACCCAGCACTGGCTCCAAGAACCTGTAGTATCTGAAGAGCTGAGGCTCCCCTCCATTCCTGTGGGAGGTGAGAGGTGATATCTAGGAGGCTGAATTGTGATATCTGGGAGGCTGCACAATAATACAGCACACTCTGCATAAAGGGATCACATTGGGGGCAGAAGGATTTGATCACTATAACTGGTTGATTACTGTAAACAATGTCATGCTTGCTCTGTTTTCCGGATGAAAGTAGGCATTGTGACGACAACAAAGAAAGAAGATCACATAGCAGTTTGTTGTTACCTCGTGTGCAGCTGAAATCAGAGCAATTGGAGTTGGTTTAATACCAATATCACAGTGAAAAAATGACCATAAATGTTCAACAAATGTGGTGCAGTAGACTTAGAAGTCACAGGCAGGGCTACCTGTCCACTTACCTCCTGCTGTTGCGACACTGTCTGTATGTCTTTCTAAGGCGTATGACCCTCGAGTGGCATTGCTCGCCTGTTTTTAAGTGCCCCATGATGGCTAGCTTATCCGATATACTGGCAAAAATGTGTTTGTTGCAGACGTGGCCTTTGAGGCTTCTCTGGACCTCGTCGTTCCCCCACACCTCAATGAGGGCGAGTGTCTCAGGCTCAGACCACGGGGTGGATTTCATCCCATCATCGGAACCTGCACCGGGAGACATTTATGTTGAAAATCTCCAGATCTGGAGAGGTCTCAATGAACAGGGGAAGGTTATAGTTGACCTTGTGGACCCATTGTGGCATCTTAGAATCATGAAGCAACAAGCCATTCAGATATGCACACACGTTATTCTGAAAAGAGTTAGTATGAGAGTATGAGTCAACTTAGCAGTTTTACCCAAAACCACAGGGTACTGTAACACCACAGGGCTATGCTTAAGTTATTGTACATGAAGTCAGAATGAATTGAGCCGATGTCAACAAATGAGAAGAAGCACCATCACAGTACCTGCGTCGTGGTCGGCTTCTTCGTCTCCTTCATCATATTCATCAATGCAGGCCGCTTCCTGCCCAAGTATTCTCTCCAGCTGACTGTAGAACTTGTATTCCACTTTGTTTCTTCCACACCTGAAAATAGGAGATGGTTAAGGAGCTATTTTGAAATCATTATTTGTGGCTGTAGCATTCAACTACATATCTTAGCCTTCAATGGCGCAGGTTAGAAGATACAGTTAGGTCCGGAAATATTTGTACAGTGACACAATTTTCATAATTTCAGTTGTGTACGCCACCACAATGGATTTGAAATGAAACAATCGAGATGCAATTGTAGTGCAGACTTTCAGCTTTAATTCAAGGGGTTGAACAAAAATAACGGATGAAACGTTTAGGAATTGCAACCATTTTTATACACATTCCCCCATTTTCAGGGGCTCAAATGTAATTGGACAAATTAACATAATCATAAATAAAATGTTCATTTTTAATACTTTGTCAAGAATCCTTTGCAGGCAATGACTGCCTGAAGTCTGAAACCCATGGACATCACCAAATGCTGTGTTTCCTCCTTTGTGACGCTTTGCCAGGCCTTTACTACAGCTGTCTTCAGTTGTTGTTTGTTCGTGGGTCTTTCTGCCTTGCAAGTGAAATGCATGCTCGATCGGGTTGAGATCAGGTGATTGACTCGGCCATTGCAGAATATTCCACTTCTTTGCCTTAAAAAACTCCTGGGTTGCTTTCCCAGTATGTTTTGGGTCATTGTCCATCTGTACTGTGAAGCGCCATCCAATCAACTTTGCTGAATTTGGCTGAATCTGTGCAGACAGTATATCCCTAAACACTTCAGAATTCATCCGGCTGCTTCTGTCTTCTGTCATATCACCAATAAACACTAGTGACCCAGTGCCATTGGAAGCCATGCATGCCCATGCCATCACACTGCCTCCACCATGTTTCATAGATGATGTGGTATGCTTCGGATCATGAGCAGTTCCAAGCCTTCTCCATACTTTTTTCTTCCCTTCATTCTGGTACAGGTTGATCTTAGTTTCATCTGTCCAAAGAATGCTGTTCCAGAATTGGGCTGGCTTTTTTAGATGTTTTTTTGGCAAAGTCTAATCTGGCCTTTCTATTCTTGAGGCTTAAGAATGGTTTGCACCTTGTGGTGAACCCTCCTGGAGAGTGTTCTTCACTTGGCTCGATGTTGTGAAGGGGTTTTTCTTTAATATGTGAAGGATCCTGCGATCATCCACCACTGTTGTCTTCCGTGGACGTCCAGGCCTTTTTGTGTTGCCGAGCTCACCAGTGTGTTATTTGTTTTCTCAGAATGTACCAAACTGTTGATTTGGCCACTCCTAATGTTGCCGCTATCTCTCTGATGGATTTTTTTGTTTTTGCAGCCTAAGGATGGCCTGTTTCACTTGCATTGAGAGCTCATTTGACCGCATGTTGTGCGTTCACAGCAACAGCTTCCAAATGCAAATACCACACTTGGAATCAACTCAGACCTTTTTCCTGCTTAATTGATAAAGAAATAGCAAAGGAATAGCCCACACCTGTCCATGAAACAGCTTTTGAGTCAATTGTTCAATTACTTTTGGTCCCTTGAAAAAGAGGGGGCTACATATAAAATGTAATTCCTAAACCCTTCCTCCAATTTGGATGTGAATACCCTCAAATTAAAGCTGAGAGTCTGCACTTTAAGCCCATATTCATTATATAACTGTAACTTGAATATGTTTTGGTAAACAGCTAAAATAACAAAAATTGTGTCAGTGTCAAATATATATGCACCTAACTGTACATGTTTGTGTTTTCAGCAATTTCAGAGAACAAATAAAATCTCAAGTGAAAATCTGGGAAAAAAATAACGAAAAATAACAATGATAACATGAAGCACCACACTTACTCTTTCCTGTCGTAGCACTGACGGAAGTTATTCCTCATGGACTTGACTTTCCAACGACACTGCTCTGGAGTCTTCCAATAGCCTAGGTCGTGCATCTTTTCCGACATGTCAGTGTACACATGGCCATTGTGGACGAAGCCTCTAACCCTTTGTACCTCCTCCTCCTTCCCCCATATGTTTATAAGGGCTAGGGTCTCAGAGTCTGACCATAAGCCCAGTATGGATGTTGTGTTGCTGTCCACCTCAGACTCTTGAATACAAATATGAGCAATAATATGATTGCATATTTTAGTGACACACTTACTTGTAAATGCTTCCAAATGCATACAGGTCTCTTAATGTGTCTCTGCTTAAAGGGACAGTTCACCCAAATAATTACTTATTTGTTTCCTAACCCTGAAAGCAGTCTATGAACAAGGACAAAGTACAATACACACTTTGGGTCTGTTCACCTAGCTACACCAAATGCTAACTTGATGGAGCAATGGAGGTCTATGTATACGATATTAGCATGTTTTAAATGTCATCATGCAAAAGTCTCTGAAAAGACTCAATGGCCATTTCCGAATGCTCATACTGCGACCTAATTAGAATGTTTAGCAGTATGCAAAATGTATGAACATTGAGTATGTATACAATTCTATGATGTCATACTAGATTTGCCTTTCCATGAAGTATACTATGGCCATGTCCGAAAGCTCATACTGCTTACTGTTTACTAAAAGTATCCACTACATACTATTTAGAGCCTACTGTTTAGTAAAATGTATTCAGTAAGTGACACTTTTCAACATATGTCTCATTCATAATGAAAAACCGTCATCTGTAGCTCAACCATGTTGTTAATAGTAATTGGTTCAATTTCGCTACTGCCCGCCTCCCTACCTACTCCAATGAATTGAGGGACTAAAATAGGAAAGGACTTTCTGAATAGTGTGCAGTGAATTCAACCTACATGGAAAGACATATCTAGTATGACATCCTAGCATTTTATACGTACTACATTTCAGTACATTTCACATACTGAAAATGCCTGCTAAATAGGATGCAGTACTGTATGAACATTCGGACATGGACAATGAATTCACTGCACACTATTCAGGAAGTCCAGGGGGTGCTTGTTTGGAGCGGACAATGAGAATATAGTGTATTGTGAAATAACACTGGGTAATACTTTTAAAAAAACTGAGGGTCAACATGAATACAACTTTCCCATTTAGGGAGTCATTAGAAAATGTTGCTTCTTATCTAGTTTGACACAAGGTGATATTGTACCTGTATCCGGGATTGAAGCGCTGTTGGATTCTTCCGTTATGTCAATGTTCATGTCCGTTGCTGTTGTGCTGGTGGAGGGAGACTGCCTCTGAAGTATTTGTTCCAAAAGATTGTAGAACTTGAAATCAATTCTCTCCGACCCAGATAAACTAAATATCACAGGGAAGGACAATGGCAGGTGTGAGTGGTTGTCATGGCGATAGTCAAAAAGGCAATACATCTGTTTTGCAAAAGGAAGTACACAATATATTGGGAACCTTTTGGATGCATAAGTGTGGGAAAAAGAAAGTGTGAATTTGAATTAGCAATACTTGTAAACAGTACACATTGCATAAATGCTAAATACATAACAATACAATAATAAAATGTATAGTTGCCCCCACCATGAAATCAGGTAGGGGACTGTGGATCGGTGAATGTGGGTGAATGATGCATCTTGCCACAGAAACCTAGCATTTATAAAATTACACTGAATGGCCAAAAGGGGGTGCTATAGTAAACAACTGAAATTCCGAAATTACACTGATTGGTCGTGGGGGACAACATGTTTACTGTAGACTTATTACCTTATGCTTTCCTGACACTGACGAAAGCTGGCTTTCAAGCGCTTGATCCTGGTGTGACATTGCTCTGCAGTCCTGCAATAATCACGCAACTTGAGCTTTTCTGAAATCTCAGAATATATGTGTCCATTGTGAGGGCAGAGCTTAAGGTTCTGCTGCACTCTTTCATCCCCCCAGAGTTCCAGGAGGGTGAGAGTCTCTCCATCTGCCCAGGGGATCTTCTTCCTCTCATCTGTCCCACTAACAGCTGCCTCTGGTGGAGAGATCAATGGTTGGCCTTAGTCCAGCAGTTGCCAAATTGGGGTCCTCTGAGAAAATCTAACTAACCTCTATGATTTGATAAATAAGACTTTAATTTCATGTCTATGTATTGCACCTGTAGCCTATATTGCACTGTTTTGAGGTTCAAATCTAACCAATGGTATGATGTCATTCAGCTACCACGCTGCCATCAGTCCTCACACCTGTACCACAGTGCAACGCTGCTGTACGTCATCATTTGCTCCTGTCAGTTCAAAAAATAATGGCAGGAATGTACCAACGTTTCAGGAGTGAAACATTCACGGGGCTGCACTTGGCGCACGCCAACCCCAAGAGTTATAAATTGTGGAATTGGAACAGTGGCTTCGCTACCCAACGGTAACAAACTGGAGCTATGTTTCAAAAGCTATACATCTGAAGCAGGCTTTGGATGCGCGTTGTACTGTGGTACGGGTGTGGAGGGTGAGTGATGTCAAACTAAGACTGCGTCATGTTTATGCCAATAGAACATATTTTAGGTGATAAGAATACACATGGACATCATTATTATGTGTTGGCATGGCCAGGATCAAGTTGTTGTGGTCACAGGAAATTATGTGAATTTGGCAATTTGAGTCTGTGAAAGAATGGCCAAACCCCTATTCTGTATCCCTAGTTGACCCCCTTGCTGAGCCCTCACAGATAGAATTTAATAGGTAGCCTTATGGCAACCTGTACAGTGCTAGGCCATTGATTCAGTCCTTTCAGATCTACACTTGACACTTAAATCAGACTTCTGTTATCCGAATATGATTAACACATTTAACTAACAGGTCTAGACACACAGAAGTTGCATTGTGGTCCGATTGTGTTTGGATCTGGCTAACCACCTCACAAGGTGGACGAGGACGCATTGTGTTCTGATTTCTGTAAACCGGAAAAACTAATTTTAGTAGCCCGGGCGTTTACTTGCCTTAACCAGAGAGCACATCCGGCGTGTGTTGTCAGGCTATTGTTGGAGACCGGTGGTATTCTGTATGACCACTAGGGATGGGTCTGACCATTTTTTTTCACAATCGATAAGTTGATGGGATGGTTGTTTAAACCAATGTGTAAAAATAAAGAGGAATGCATGTATGCTATACTTTATGCATGTATGCTAATACTTTAAAATTGTCACATCTTGAATCAAATTAGAATCTTGTTTATACCACCTGATCTAGGTCCGCGATGTAAAACGCGAGCTCTTAACACATGCGGTGGCCGTACTCAATGATAGCCCATGGCACCAACTGAGAGTGGATGAATGAACGAGTGAGGGTGTTTAATGAAAGATGGCAAAACACGCCCACATGCATATTTGAATCTCGCAAATACTGGCTGCATGTCTACCTGTAATGATCTTTCTTGTGCTTTTTTAGTTTTTTGACTCGTCGA
Source organism: Argentina silus (assembly GCF_951799395.1). Lineage (NCBI taxonomy): Eukaryota > Metazoa > Chordata > Actinopteri > Argentiniformes > Argentinidae > Argentina > Argentina silus. Next base: position 2,649,311 of record NC_139674.1, on the reverse strand, counting down.
TTAGCTATTTTTGTATCGATGGGATGTATAATGTATAATGTTTCAGATGTCTACTTTATTTTATTCTATTATTCTATTATCACTTTATTTTGCTGTTGTTGTTTGTGATGTGAGCTGCTGTAACGCCTTAATTTCTGGCAAGCTAACTGTATAGTATTTTAGTTTCATGTCTTTTTGATGATTTTTTTTTATTGTATGGTAGCTAATAACATGTTCACATTTCATTGAAATTGTTGAAAGAATCAAAATGTATGTTTGTTTTTTTTCTTCTGTGGTTTTGTGGGTTGATGATCAAGCAATTTGCACCAACGGTCTACAAATGGCTTATAAACCTTTATTAATGTTTATAAATGCTAAATAGTTGCTTTAGATTTAAAAAATCTATAAATGACTAATAAATGATTAATGAATGCATTTACCAACTATTTGTAACACAAGAACCTCTATTTGTAAAGTTTTTTTTAGCAAATCATTAATTAAACTATTTGTTTACAAATCCTATTTGTTAAATGATTTTCAAGCAGTTAGTAAACAATTACCAAATGTTAACAAATCATCTGTAAATAATTTGCAAATATTCATGAATATAGTTACTAATAGTTTACAAAGCATTTAAACTTCTTTATAACTGTTGGAATAATTATTTGTTAATAGTGAGTTCATTATTTATTAATGGTTTATAAACGGCCTATAAATGAATGTTATTATAAACTGTTACCAACGAGTTTACAAAACAAAGATAAAAGACTCAGAAAAGAGTAATAAAGTTATAAAGAAAATGTAAGTTATGAATAAGAGGTAAAATAAGCAATGTTTTACACCGTCTCTGACTCCCTGGCATGGGTTGGTGGGCCGTTTCAAAATGATGGGGCTCTATAAGAAAAACACCTGCCACCTGCTGTGTTTTTAGAGATCCTGGGGGTGATAAAGTCTCCTCACAGGATCAGAGGGCATGGACTGATACAGGACTGAAGAAGATCGGCAAAGTAGGGTTGAGCCAACACATGGAATGCTTTAAAAGTGATAAGGAGCACTTTGAAGTCAACCCTGACCTTAATAGAAAGCCAGTGTAGTGACTTAAAGGTAGAGTTCACTATTTTACAACTTATAGTCAGATGGTTTCTTACTTTGAAAGTTGTCTCAGGAGAAACTAACAAAATAACAATAAAAGTGATTGGGGAACAAAAACAAAATGACAAGGTGGCCCCAAAGTTCAACATCACTCCCATTGTTTTTTTGTTAGTAGTGGCTAGAGTTAGCTAAAGTTAGTTATGGCTATTCAAACAACTATGAACCATGGATTACAGTTTCTTGTGGCCTATAGACTCCTTTCAAGATAAGAAATCATCTGACTTTAAGGTGTAAAATAGTGAACTATCCCTTCATGGGCAGGGGTAAGGATTCATGCAGCTGAGTTTTGGACCAGTCGAAGGTTGTGTAAATCTGTGTTTGTAAGACCGGATAGAAGTGTATTACAGTACACTACAGATTTAAGTGTCAAGTGTATACAAGGCCTTACCAATGTGACCATTTTTGATACTACAGTAAAATAAATGTTGGTTAGCAAGTAGAGATGATGTAGCCATACCCATCTCCTGATAAGAGTAGACAGAGAACTCATTGTCTGTTGACTGTCCTTGTCTGGATTCCATTTCCATGTCAAGGCTGTTTTCTGCCACATATGAGGGGAGCTCATTCACCAGTATTCTCTCCAGCTGGTCATAGAACTTGCACTCCACTTGCTCCCTTCCATTCATGCTGAGTATGAGAAGAGAAAACTAAATATATTTTGGAGCATAACTTTTAATCTTAACTTAATTTACACTCAAATTAAAGGTAGACTGTAGGAAATTACGTCACGCCCGTGAAAACAGAGCCACTTTCATCAAAGATACTGTAGTAAACAAGACCAAACCAGAGCGTCCACTAGTTTCACTTCCCTCCGATCGCATTCAATCACACTCTATTCTGTAGTCTGTTGCATCTCCATTTTTTTGGAAGTCTAATGGCAGCGTTGGCCCACTCGTTTTGCTATGACGTCATATCCCAGAGTCTTCCTTTAATTTGCAGAGTATTTTATTCATAAAATGTCCAGTAAAATACAACATGCTATCATTTTCTATGATTTGATATTCAGGCACAATTATAAAGTAACATTATGATATGCTTACAGAAACAAAATTACTCGATTGACTTAGATTTTGAGTAGTCAATTTTTTTTTTATACATTTATAAAAAGAAATTAAAAACATTACCATGCAAATTCTAGACAATGAGACAAATGTGATGTCAATGGCAACCATTCAAGGATAATAAACCGATAGGCCGATAATAATATAAACTGATAATAAACAAACCTGCTGGACTGCAAATGTACGAAACACATTATGAAACAACAATAGCCATACTTACTTGTTCTCATAGCACTGCCGGAAACTTGCTTTCAGCCTTTTCACCCTCGTCTGGCACTGCTCCACTGTCCTGATGAAACCCTGAGCAGCCATCTTTTTGGATATAACCGCAAAAATGTGTCCATTTCGATGCATGCCCCTCAATTCACTTTGCATCCTGTCCTCCCCCCATATGTTGATGAGTGTGAGAGTCTCCATGTCTGTCCATGGAACGCTTCTGGTTTCTTAGGTACAGAAGGAAACAAACATAAGCAAAGAGGGTAGGGATAATGAATCATTTTTTAAAATATGGATTTAATCCATTATGCAAAATCGGAATTAGAATCTGATATTAGCCCTGATATTTTTTGGGATGTGCTACATGCAAACAAACATTAGCTCCTTTCCGAAGAGCCAATAAATATCGCAAAGGTTACCAAAAATGGGTAATCTGACCATACCGATCTCTTCAAGGACAGAATGGCTTAGGAACTCCCAGTCCTCACTATCTTGTGGCTGGTCTCCATCGATCGCCTCTTCAACATCATAGGTGACCTCAGGAACAGTCGAGGCGACCATGGTCCCAAGTATTCCCTCTAACTGGTCATAGAATTTGCACTCCAGTCTGTTGTTCCCACTTGTGCTGGTAAATAAAGTGGTGAAGGAAGATTTGAGAGGGCATGGTTTAAGTGCAGTACAATTCAATTGCGCTATCCAACCAAAAACGCCAGTGAAGAGGGTCCTTCGCGAACATGTTTGTGCAGTTGCCCATATTAAGTAATGGAAATTTTCTCTGTCAGATCAAAACACTTCTGAATCTATTCTGATTTGCCAGTATCAAAATTAATAAATCATAAATAAAGATTTGTGAAAAAGTTACAGAGGCTTAATCAATATGCTTTTATTCTTTGACTAAGCGAAAATGCTACGGTGTTGTGGGAGAGACAATACATATAGCACTGATTAAACAAGTCTGTCCCGTGTCTGCCGCTCTCTGCGCAACACAGGGGAAAGCTCTCTACTACACACTGCATAGCCAAAGGGAGATGTTGATCTGATTATTTAAAAATAAATAATGATTCTTACTTTTTGGCTCAACTTCCCATTAGTCCGACCACAAAGTTATTTCATAATAACTGACTGCAGCCTATAGGCTATCCCCAGAATCAAGTATCTGTTTTAGCCACCCTAAGCATTCATTTTGCGGTCATTGTAGGTGTCGTTATCAGTTAGTGATCAGAATGTTCTATTAGTCAAGTCAGGTCATGTGAAGAGGGCACGAGAGAGGGAGGATATCCAAGGAGGAAAGCAAAACAACTTGGTCTAAGTTGTCCAAAAGTTTCCTACCACAACCGCGGTCACTTGACCAGCGCATAAATAGAAGCGCCAACGCTTAATAACAAGTGCAAACACGCACAAAACAATGTGAAGCAATAATTACATTGTAAAATAATTGAAGTGTAAATGCATACAATGTGCACATAACTGTACTAAATGGCATTAGTCTGTCTGTTCATCCATTCTTATCCTCTTGGTCCTTCTACTCCAATACTTCAACACAAATTCGGTTCGGTTTGGCTCAAATTTCTTAGAATGAATACAGGCCAGGTCAGTTTTGGGGAGTATTGTGCAAGCGTTATATGTTTATGACAAACATAATGTTGGTTTGGCGCCTGGCCGAGGTTGAGAGAAGGGTACGCTCGCCTCTACATGTATCTCACTATGTCCTCCTAAATAGTAGTCTATTTGTGAGACTGCACTTCCAGGCCGGGCCCACATAAAGCAAACATTCCCCTCCTTACTATTCTGCCTTGTGGACCAAAGCGAAAACAATATATACTTAAGTATTATATTTCTAGTATACTTGAGTTTAAATGTACTTAAGTATATTAAAGAACACAAAAATACCCATCTTAAATTGTATTTATGTTATATTTAATATACTCAAATTGTAAATTATGTAGGCATATTAAAAAATGTAAAATGACGGATATTAAGTATAATTGAAATATGTTAAATTGACAAATAATATGGATATCGAATGGAGATAGTATGTTAAGTTAGGCTTTTAAGCAACTATCCACAAAATGTTTTAAATATCTATATATTGTTTAATATCATCATTTGTTGCATGTGTAATTAGTTTCTATTGATTTATTGAGTACAGTATGTGGTGTTATTTACAGATACATGTCTTACAGCTGACAGGATTACACATACAAGTCTTACAGCTGACAGGATTCATAATTTAAAAGGCTGACAGTGGGTTTTCATCACGGCTTTCATCCATTTTGAGAAATGCTTGTGGCTCTTGCGAGATTCTGGAAGCGCATTCCCTGTACTTCACCAAAGAGAACCACAACTCGCCTCTGCTGTACTTTAGCAACGGATTGCGCCAAGGTTCTGGTGCCACCAATCAGGTGTTGATGATTATTCAAGATGCCAGCACCCATAAACGGCATTTCCTGGCTTCACTGGAACAATGTTATCTCTCATAGGAATCCTGTGGGCAGTCCGGAGCTCACTTCATCAAGGTATTATATATTATCAATGTTCCAAACACATATGGAGGTGACTGTATCTTCAGGATATATCCCTATGGCAATGCTGACTCAACAAAATATGGCCTTTACGTATCTGTTTTACGTCTGTTTGTTTACAAACTTATGCACACAATTGGCACTATTAGAACATGTAAGATATTTAGTTTTCACATTTTCAGTTCGGCCAGAGAGGGCAGTAAAGCTAAAAACTACCGCTCGACCCATTAGTGATTACCGACCCCAAAACTTTATACATACTATAGCTAGAAATTAAGAAATGTTTTTGTATTGACAGAAAATTAATTCTGTACTCACTTGTTGTGCTGGAGACACTGACGAAAACATTTCTTCAGTCGTTTTATCCTGGTCTGACACTGCTCTACAGTTCTCAAGTAGCCTCTTTCGCCCATCTTTTTCGAAATGAGGGCGAATATGTGACGATTTTTGATGCAGCCTTTCAAAACCCGCTGCACTGAATCTTTTCCCCAAATGTCAATCAGGTTGAGAGTTTCATCATCCGACCAAGGGACTTTGGCGTCAGTCATCAAGGGATAGGCAACTCCCTTAGTGTCTAAACAGAAAAGAGAAGAGATATTGATATTTCTGAAATGAATTGAACACAGCAAAAAACATAACTATTTGGAGTTTATTCAAATTATATTGGGAGGGAACCCTTAACCCTAACCCTAACCTTTAATGATATGATTGAAACATATTTGTTACCGCTGGCCATCATTGAATTGTATCTACAGAATGAATTGAGAAACCCCCACCTGTGTATTCTCCCCATATGGAGATGAGGGGAGATTCAGTGTAGTGTTCGAGATCCACAGACTCCCTAAAAAATAGGAACACAGAAATGCATGCACAGTTGATACATAAAAAAAATCCACAATAAAAATACATTTTGGAACACACCAATGACAGTGAGCGAAGGCTAGTTAGAAGGCCCACACACAACTTCAATTAGGGCAGCAATCTGGAGTAGGTCAAACTACGGGCCATCGGGGGTGAACAACATGGAAAACATCATAGAAAAGTAACCAGAGAGAGAGAGAAACAGAGTTTAGCTACGTGACTGCCCTGAAACATCTGCTCTAAAATACCTAATAAGACGCATGCAAGTATGTGCCTGTTTCAGACATTTGTGCTGCAGCCAGTTGGGCTTCCCCTCACACTTTCGTAACTTTCTACCGCCTGTATGTCACTGCACCTTCTATGGCACATGGCGCTGGAACTGAGTAGTGTGAACCGGTTACTCACCGTGTACTCACTCAGGTTTTCTGTATAGGCTTTGGCAATAGGGGTGTTGTGCAAATGTCCCTTAGTGAGATTTTGAACAGAGGCGACTGAAAGAGATCTTTGGGTTACGGCACGTAACCCCAGTTCTTTGAAGGAGATGAGGGAGAAATCACACCAGATTTCCCCTCTTGTACGGGCTTGTGAAGAGGTGGTTTGCAGAATTAAATGGGGGCACATTGCTGTAGCCTTTTACAGGTCAGGCTGGGGTGTTCCAGGCATGATTGAATAGGGTTTCAGTGAACAGGGTACACAGGAGTGCATATCCCATAGTGATGTCTCCCTCATCTTCTTCAGAGAACAGGGGTTAAAATACCGTAACCCAATGTTTTTAGTCTTGATTTAAAAGTTGACACCGTCTCTGACTCCCTGACATGGGTTGGTAGGCCTTTCCAGAGTGACAGGGATCTATAAGAAAGGACCTGCCATCTGCTGTCTTTTTGAAAACAGTGCCTCTCTGGTTACTTTTAGTAAAGCACAAAACCATGTTTTCATGTCGTTTACCCCGAGTGACCCATAGTTTCACAAACTCCTGATTGCGGGTTTCAGTTCTTACAGAAACAGCGCTGGATCCGTAGGCTGTTTCGGAGGAATCTCCAAACTGTCACTTAATTTTCTCTTCCGAGTCCGCCTTTCACTCCAACTCTGGCCAATCTCATTGGCTGGAAAGCTTGAGTCTTCCTTCTTGCCTATCTGTAGATCTGAATGGTCAATGGGCACATCAGAGGTCTCCTCTTTCTCTAGACAGGTTGAAACCTTCGAGGCAGGTGTGGACTGTTCGGTAGGGATCACCATTCTTGTGATTAGAGGGAGGGACAGAGAGGAGAGGATGAAGTCCTCCATAGGTAGAGAACAAGTGTCTGAGAGAGAGAGAGAGAGAGAGAGAGAGAGAGAGAGAGAGAGAGAGAGAGAGAACGAGAGTAAAAATTGCCTTGTACTCATTATATTGCATTGGGGGTCTATGAAACTCAGATTTCAGGGGTGTCTCATGAATATCAGAAGTCGTTCCCATCAAGCCTTTTTTGGCGACAAAAAATGCAAAATGCGTCTAATGAAACAAATAAGTTATTTCCAGGCTTGATGGAAACAGCCAATGTCGATTTAATTTTGTAATGATCGACAAAAGGTTTTATGTTCGACAGTCACAGTTGTGTTGTCCTACCATAGAAGGGAGGAGCAAGGTCAATTTATAAACAGTAGACATGATGATGGACTTTGGGGATGTGTTGAGCGTGCACGGTCATGCCAGTGCATGAGGCATGAAGCTCATTCCCAATTTGTGACTGGAGGGCTTTGTTTGTGTGCCATTTGTTTTGGATTGCTGAGACATGACATGAATGATTCTTACCAGTACTGTAATCAAAGGAAAAATCATCATGTCCAATTTCCATGTGCAAAAAAGTGAGCAATGTCGGCCATCTTAAGAGTAATATTTATGATAGATGTGACTGCACTGCAACTGCATTTTCAGACTGTCTACTAAAACTCTCAAAAACATTGCTGAAGACAAGGTACAATAAAAATCATGTTGTAGTATTGTTGTTTCTGGTATTTTGTTGTTCTGCTCATCACTATTTGCTCAAGCAAATTGGGGCCCTTAATCTTTTATAGCCATAGGACATAGGAATGCCATAGTGACTTTGAGGCAGAAGGGTGTGCTTTTCAGAGTGCGTAAAGTCTTGCCTATTTGAAATTTCAAAATGGGAATACCCAATCCCTGAAAGTGTGCCACCAGAATGTGTAAAAGGCAGAGTGCAAGGAAATCCCAATATGGTCCTTAGTCTCTTTCCACATCCGATGTGTCTAACGACACACAGTCTAAGCCCCAGGCAAGCGAGACTACATCTCCCTAACCTCTCGCGTAACCTGCAACCATTCAATGACAGTGTTTTTGTCTATTTGGTTTATATGAGAAATTCTTCAACAAAATGTAGAATAACAATTAAACTTACCTATGATAATTCACTTATTTATCTACCAAATGCCTTCATTGACAGTGTAATGCTCAAAGTCAAAGAAAGAGGAGAGTCACAGGAGGGTAGCCACAATTATAACTCAGTGTGATCAGCAGACACAGACTAACCTTGCACGCCCATGTGTCCAAGATTTCTGTGATGCTGAAGTACAGCCTTCATCTCTTCTGGGGGAGATGCTGACTGCAAGCACTCATCCAGAACTGAGGGGGTAGCACCGAGCCATGACACCATCTGAGAAATGTTACTTGTTACCAAAACCCATTCTCAAATCAACTGTGAGCCCTTACCCCCCTATTCACTTGTGTAGATTTGAGAGGATTGGATAGGTGTTAGCAACATGGGAAACATTCCCCCAAGTCAATCAGAGCTCCAACCTAACTAGTCTGGTAAAATCCATATACCCACCTACCACTACCCTTAAGTAGCCTTAAATGTGTCCTGCCAAGGACCCTCACAGGGCTGGGCCTTGGTACGAGGGAGTATTAAACCTTAAATCAGGTATTCATTTTCTACTTTTCTTTTATGTGTGAAATGACAATCTGAAATTGATTGCAAAAAGATCAAGACAAATAAATAAATGGCTGAAAAAAGGTTTGGCTGAATTTTGGCATTTCATTTTTGATACAGTATCTTTTTGAAATTGGATCTAAACATATATGATTTGTTTGGCTTAGTTTTCATACTGTCAGGAAAGACAGAGACACCACATGTTGGCCTTATGTTTTGGGTGGATTATATCCAAAGACGATTTGATATGATATTGTTGAATGTACAGTGGGCTTCTGAATATTGCGTCCCTAACAAGAGCACTGAAATTGTATTTTACAATAATAGGCAGAAATAACAATTATTTGATTAGGCCTGGTCTGCTGTATTAGACGCCTGAAAGCAAATATGACAAACCTCAAAATGTCATTTGAAGGGACTGACCTATAAAAACTGAGTGCTTTCAGACATCCTGTCTCATATCAAACATTTCTTCAGTGCGCAAACTACTGTTTGTGTCGGGATATCGAGTGAAAGCCAAGGGTCTTATTTGCCCCTAAAACCTTGATGATTATCCCTCGCTAAGGTTTTGGACATCCTTGACACTGGCGGCAGAACGCATGAAAGCACAAATGAGGGGACATGCAACTAGGGGATGAGGAAGGGACCGTTGTTTTTTTGATTGCGAAAATATACAAACAGTTGAAAATACAGTTTTGATAATTTTAGGCATTAAACCAAGCATCACACAAGTAAATAAGATCAGATAGGGGTCCCCACAGAGTTCATATTAATTTACTAAGTCCAAAAGTCTTCTTGCAATTTTCCATTTTATAAGTTACATTGCAGTGAAGAAATGTTTACTTTTTTCAAAAGTTATTTGCAAAAGGTAGTAAATAGGAGTTTTTGTATACAGTGCCTGCGTAAGTAATGGGACAATGACATTTTTTTTCTTCTTTTGGCTCTACACTCCAAAAGTTTTGATTTGAAATCAAACAATTACTATCGGGTTAAAGTAGAGATTTTCTGCTTTTATTTGATGGTATTTGTGTACATATTTCATATTTCACATTTCACCACTCAGAAATGACAACACTTTTTACACATAGTCCCCCTATTTCAGGGTACCTAAAAGTGATGGGACAGATTGATCAAATGTCCAAATTAAGCACTCATGTTTAGTATTTGGTCGACAATCCTTTGCATGCAATAACTCCCGAAAGTTGACCCCACCAGACGCTGTCTATCTTCCTCTGGTGATGCCAGGCCTGTACTGCAGCCATTTTCAGTTTTGTTGGCATTTTGCGTTAAGTTTCCTCTACAACAAATGAAATGCTTATTGAGTGATTTGTTGATGACATTTTTCGCATTTTAGCTAATTTTAAGAGTGTCATAGCAAAGGGTCTGAATACATACGTACATGAGGTATTTCTGTATTTCAATTGTAATAAACTCACAGAAATTTCTAAAAACCTGTTTTCGCTTTGTCATTCTGGAGTATTGTGTGTGGATTGATGGCAAATTATTTTAATTTAATTTGAGTCTATAACACAACAAAATGTGGAAAAAGTGAAGGGGTCTGAATACTTTCCGAAGGCACTGTATGTTGGTAACATTGGTAATATCTTATATTATATTATTGCTCATATCTTCTTTCTTTTTTCTGGCCAGCACAGGGATCTTTGGAGGGGTGAGTTAAATTCCCTCTTCCCACTGGCTTTAGTAACCTTCATAGGCATAACCTCCCAGGCATAATCATGTAAGCTAGCTATAGCAGGGAATGGCGTGGCGAGAACCTTGTGGTCTGGGTTCAACATTATCTGGAGTTTTTGCACTTTTTTAAAATTAAATTATAGTTCTTATACTTCTAAATGACTTAAAACAAAATGGTTAATAATAATATGATTTCACAGGAAAGAAG